>NC_073702.1:75176616-75515116 GCF_023634085.1 Falco cherrug
TTACTGACTTAGAGCATACATGAACAACTAAGTTTATTCTGCTTCTTTCCATGAACTCCACCTAGGAACAGTCTTCTTGCTGTAGGTGACTGTAAGCGATACCTATGATTATTTTCAAAGCATCTTTCTTCTACAAACATTAACTTCTTTATCCTGCTATTCTTCCCAGTAATAGACCCCCAAATATTTAGAGCACTTTTACCCTTTCAGTTACTGATTCTCAGTTCTGATTTTCTTTCATACCTTTCTTTTTTTCTTTTAACATGAAAATAAGTTGGTGGAATGTAAAGATTTTTGTATTATTAATTAAAAGCAAAAATGAGAAATTAAGGGGAGATGCTCAAATACTAAATACACATTCAACAATTTTATGTGGTGTTGCACTTCCCCTGTCTATTACAAGTCAAGCAGAGCTATAAATCATAATTATTTTTAATTTTTATTCCTTTATTGTGCTTTTATATAGATTTTTAGTAGCAGCAACCTTAAACTCCAACATTTCTGGATTTACACTTGCAAAGACTTTGGCATTGACATTGTAGAAAGCCTGGGAAACACTTCCGTAGCTGACAGTGTTTTAATTGGACGTGTTGGGCAAAAGGTAAGCACTGCAGGAATTATTTCAGTGCCTCTTGAGCTGCACAACAATCCTTCAAACAGGGATTTTGAGAAATAAGAAAGCAACTTGAATAACAGCCCTGATCCATGGCAGCTTCGGTAAAGCTTGGATTTTAAATAGATTGTATGCAAAGATAAATACTTAGGCATAGCTTCAGGATACGGTTTGGGCACTGATCTGTTTGTGCTCTAGCTATCTTCCACTCCTTGGAAAGATGATGCCTTCAACAGCAGCAGCAGCTGCTGCGAGGGACATTGATTTGGAGATGAAGCACAGAAACCTGGAGCATCAGTAACACTCTCCCAGCCTGCTGGAACTAAGAATTTTGTTGCTTCTGCTGGCAGCAGCAGAAGAGAAATAGCATTTGATCAGCTGGATCCTGCATAATTTTTTAGGTGTTCCATTCATACCAGCTGATGGTAGAGCTGAATAAACATCAGCTGTTGATGAACCAGAGATTGCATTCTGCAGGAAAATTCAGCACTATTTCCAAACTTGTTTTTATTTCAGTATGGAAATTTTGAAGTTGTTGTTTGTTTTCTGTTTTGTTTTGTTTTGTTTTGTTTTTTTAAATTTGAAACAAGGACGCTTATTTTTCTATTTGGATTTGGAATTATTAAAAGATTTTATATTAAAATGCATATTAATGTATATTCTTTATAAAACAAGATTCAAAAGTAAAACCAAAATCATACTTCTGTTCAGCTTAAGAGCTGAAGGATTTTAGTAAGACAAGTGTTAATTTTTTCCCTACTCATGTTGTTTTCCAAGACTGACATTGTCTCAGAAAAAACTTGGAATTTCACAGAACCCAAATTTTTGAGAGTAATATTTTTTGTTTAAACGAGCTTTTCTAACATAAACTCCTATAAACCTTTTGATGTAATCAACCAACACCATTTAACCATACACAACTGGGTTTAGTTTAGTGATTTGATAATAATGATGGAGATCAACAGATTTGATTTCTCACCTACTTAACACCTTGGTGTCCTATGCTCTGTCATTGCACCGTTGGTCCACCTGGAACACAGCGCACTACTTTTTTACTGCCATCAAAGTGTAACATTTTTATTTATGCAGTAAATATGATCATCTTCCATTATTTCTTCAGGCAGCTGGACAAAGTCCTTTGGGTGCTATGAGGTTGTTAACAGATTAATAACATGGATAACAAAGGAATTTTAGTTATAACTTGCCACAGCTGCTTGTTCATGATTTTGAGGTCTTTTTTGCCCTGCTCAGTTTTCTATTGTTGTTTAGGAAATTAATTTTCTCTCTGACTGGCAGAAAAAGAGTTTTAAATGAGTTTTCTTTAGAAGGTTGCAGAAAGAAGCCTCAGTAGCAGGTCTGTTGAAAATACGCAGCTCAGATAAAATCCTAGCTTCACCAGTCCAACCTTGCAGCCTCCCAGCGACACAATGAATTTCCCTCAGACACCAAAGGGTGGATGTCTTTGTTTTTGCTTTGCTGGATCTATGGAAAGACTCCAATGTTGTACTTGTTAAGAGATTTAGAGGCGCTCAGCTGTGCCTTGTTTCTTGCAGTACCCCAGGGGGGTGATTATCTTTGATTATCTCATGATAAGAGCCTCCTTGTCATAATTTACATCTTAATTTATGTAATTCTCCCTTTAATAATGATGTCTCTTTAATATCAATTAAAACTTTATGACATTAATTTAATGGGAACTTTGGATATTCCTCTCTGCTAGCCCTTCCAGTTTTTGAAAGAAGTGCTTTAAAACAAGATTGTTTTCTGGACATATCAGGGCATTTAAAAACTGGGGCTTTGATCAATTAAAATGTTAGTTGCAGGGGTAAGTCCAGGGCCTGTAAAAGCCAAGAGGAAGACTTTTGTTAGCTTCCTTGACATTCAGCAAGCCTCTTCCATGCTTCCATAAAGCAGCTCATAGTCCTTGTGGAGCCATTTGAGGAGAAGCATTTCTTCCTGAAAAAGCAGGATGTCTGAGACAGGTGACACACAAGAGGGAGGAACTGTCATCTCACCTCTTTCTTCTATTTGCCATTTATTTACATAAAATAAATTAGCTACTAAAAAAAAAAAAAAAAAAAAGGAGAGAGAAAAAGGAGGGTGGAATGGAAAACCAGACAAGTGTAAGCAAAAAACCAACAGAGTCTTTCTGACTGATTTGTTACCAGAAGCCAGGGATTTCAGCTTAGCAGTGACTTGGAATAAGATGGCCCAAGGACCAGGACTGTGACCCCAGATGTTTTGACCTCAAAGTAAAAAAAGGTGATGGAACTACTGTCTCTTAATGAGACTGAAGATAACAACATCTCTCTGAATTAATGATCTATTTATAAAAGTCCATTTCATTCTATGTTTCTGATTAAAGAGAATGCTTTCACAGAGGGTGGATTTCTCAACTAATTCTCTACCAAGGCTTTTGAGAGTTGTTCTACAAAAGTGTTTATTGGCCTCAGAAACAGTATCACACAGTCCTGCTGGCCCTTCCTCTTCCAGGCTACTCACTAGCTCTAAGTACATCCTTCCCAGCTTGTCTCCAAGACAAACTGGCAGAGAGATGCACACTTCCCCTGTATCCCAGCTGACAGTCACCACAAAATCTAGTTTTTCTGTTCTGTTTCCTATCACTTGTGGGTTTTGCTCTTCCTTTCCACTTGTTGTTACTCCGATGGACCCTGAAGTCAACTAGAACTTTAAGGAGAGCCTAGCTTAAATGCTTCCCCACCCCATCCCCAATCACATAAAAGGGCTTTAAATCATAGCAGTCAGGTTTTCCTTAGGACAGAAATTAGAATTATTAGCTTTGTAGAACAAGAAAATTTCCTGCCTACTGGACAAGACAAGGTAAAGTAAAAGGGGCTGTAAAAAAATATGCTTACTCTGCCTTCCAGGTGAATTCTTTATTCCCAGGGAATGTGCAGTTTTCTTTCCCTTCAAATGTCCAGCCTTAACTACTGTGCAACCGCCCGGACAAAACAAACAAGGCAATCACTGCCCTGAATGTAATACAATCACATACTGCAAATGGTGAATTAAGCAGATGTTACTTGTCAGAATTTGCAAAGCCATAGCTTAGATCTGTCCTTCAATCAGCATACATTGCCCCACAACCACTGACTTGAGTGCAGTCACATCCTTGTGTGCCAGCTGCTGTATCCTGGACTCATTAGACTTGGAGATTCGCATGGTGATACGTTTCCCAGTGCTCTGCGTTTCTTCATTGCAGGATAGGACATGTATGTCAGCAGGACTAAAAACTCCCAAAAGATACCAGGTATTTGTCTCCAACACAACCTTCAGGAACTTTGATGTGAACACTTGCACAGCGATCAGGACTTGTTCTGGCTGTTACCAAGGGCAGGGTGAGTCTGATTTACACTTATTTCACAGGCTTTCCTCAGGCCCTGGCTTCCTTCCATTTCAGATTTAGATGTTTAGAAGTTCACAGTTTCCACAGACAACCATTGATAGATATTTCAGCTGAACGCCACAAAAAAGCACCGTATAATGACAAAGAATACTGGCCCAGTTTTAATTCTGTGATCTTGTCACTATGTTTGCTATAGGTGAATTACCAAAAGCTAGGTTTTGAGGTATTTGCATACCTGCTGTCCTTAGGTTTCACTGTATTAATAGTTTTCAACAGTGTCACTCTCTCTGTTTCACTTCCCCAACTGGAACAGATGGATAATGGCTCCCTGTTTGCAGGGAGGTTGGGCATAAGGTGACAATATGCAGATGCAAGATAAATGTTGTGCTAGGTGTGCAGCTCAGATGCACTGAGAATATCCCTGAGCTGGGATTGTAAAGATTTGCATAACAATCAGTCCTCAACATACTCACCCTCTTTAGTGTGTGCATTTTGCTGGCGTTTGGGTGGGCTGAACCAGCTCGTTTAGCTGCTCTGCTCTGCATAGGTTGAGGTTGCAGGTTCTCTCCAATCTTCCTTGGAAATAGCTTCATCGCTTAGCTGAAGCCACATATCACATGTATTTTGAAGACAAAGGTAGCCTTATTTTTGTGCTGGTTTCATTTTCTCAGTGGAATTGTTTTTTATACACTAACTTGTTTCTGCTTCTTCATTCTGGGAAGTTTCAAGATGGATGATTTATTTAATAGCTATAACAACCTCACAGAATTTCACCAAACTCCTACCTCAGGCCAGCCTAAACCTTAGATGAATTTGCCTGAGATAATGTGTAAACTAAGCATCCTTTTGAGCTTTAAAGAGGTACCCAAAGGCTCTTTGAAGAATGTTTCAACTGCAATTACCTCTTAAATATATTTATATATAAATGAATACTGTCCTACAATAACATAACAGAAAAAAAGACTTCAAGAGTTGAGATCAAAGAACAGGAGGAATACTAAAATCTGACTTTAGAGAGGCTACAGTTGAGAATACGATAGTCAGATAGTGGTGCATGAACACCCATGCCAAAGCTGACTTGTTATGGTCCATGAGGCAATGATTTTCTGTCATTTCTGGAAATACTAATATGTTCAAAAACTCCCTGTGCTGCAGCCCACATGACCATTCCTCATTTTTGTAGTTACCCATGTTACAGTAATGAGAAGATCCTTCAGACACACTTTTCGACCAAGAATTTATTGTGCGAGGTGCAGTACATGCACACAAGTATATTTACAGGCATGTAAACAGTCCTTATCTCTAAAGATTTTGTCTTATAAATAAGGCAGAAGAGATCTATAAGAATCGCTGTTTTGGAGACTGTAAATTTTGGCATTGGGACTTGTGAAGAAACATTTGGAGTCACTGAGGAGATGTTAGTAGGGCCAGGAGAAGCACTTGGATCTGAGGGCACTGGACAGGTTGGACCTGGTCATAAGAAAGCAGTGGCAAATCCTACAGCCATCTTTCGTTCTTTCTTTATTTATATTTATTTATTTATTTTCCTGAATCTCCCCTTCTTGTTGACTCAGCAGACATTTTTCCAGAGTGAATGTGGAATGAAGCTAGTCTCTTTTTCTCCAGAGATGTCTCCAGGCTTGTTACTTGAGAAGGTCAGTCTCTGTTTCTGAAATGCCGCTTGTTCCCCCCAGGTGGATTCACAGTGAGAGCTGAAGGTCTGACCTTCATCAACTCACCTTTCCAAGTGTCCTTCCCCTTTCCTCACTCTGCCATCCTTGAGGATCTCGATGGCTCTGTCACGGGGCAGAAAGGAAGTCACCTCCTCCCTTCTACAGATATCCTTGCACTATTTTGTACAGCCAGTGCCAACTTCAGTCAAGATTCTGGTGGCAGTGTTTGTGGCAGTGACCTTGTTATCCACCGTATGTCTCTTCACATGTAAGTAACCATGCCACTTCTGAAAATCTGGTATGAGTGTTGCTTGGTATGTTCTATATTGAGAGGGCTGCTGGGTCTCAACACAGTCCCAGGACTCTTGCCCCCCTGCTGGGTCCTAAACTAGGTCAAAATCCTGCGCACTGGCATACATTAGTCTGGGTTTGTTGTTCACATGGTCTCTGGCACTGGTTTGGTTCTGGCTACTTGTTCCCACCCAGACAGATCTCAGGCAGGGTTTGAGAGGCAGCAGAAGGACCATTCCCAACTGGCAATTTGGATGGGGGCACCATGGTTTTGGGAGGGAACTGCATGGACAGCTATAAGAATTATGTATGCCATTGGCCTTCAGGCCAAAGAGCAGTCTGTGGTTTAATTTATTTATGAATTTAGTTATGGGCTGCCCAAGTTCAATATTTTTCTGATGTTCTCAGCAAGCTGCTTACATTTCTTACCTTGGTATCCTATCTGTAGTCTTGATTCCTGTGCAATTCTGGCAGTGTTAAGTGGACCTTTAAGTGGAGGCTGTGATGTTTTGCCATTTTGTTATTCAGATTACCAGGGGGATATAAAGTGACCCTTGCAGAAATAAGAATCCAGCTCAAGGTGGGGACTTAGGCTTAAAGTGAGATTGATAACCAGTCCCCAGACACCCAGACATCTAGTGGGTGAATTGCAAACTTTGCCAAGATTTTCTGAGTGGTGACCGACAAAATGTGAGAGAAACACTTCAGTTGATAAGATACAATATTTTAAAAAAACTTTTAATTTAATTAGATTTTAAGTGAAGTTCTGAGAGTGTTTCCTTTTATGCTCACTGTGAGAGATTTCCTCAAATGCTCCCAAAGAATAAGTGGTCATGAATAGGGATAGGTTTTCATCTCTTAAGCAGAAAATATTTGCCATCTGATTTCACTGTTATGATATTTTCATCAGATTCATGTATTATGTTTTCTACTAAAACTGAATTTGACATTTGATGGTTTCATTGTCCCAGCTGTCATGCAATGAATACCTATATTATATAGAAGATATACTAAGTTCATGGTGTATTAAATTAAAAGAAAGCTCTCCAGTAGGTATGTTTCTGTTGCTCTGTTAGAACATCCATGCCTTTCTTACTCACCTCATCAGGACTTTCTGATCTTTCATTTTGCTGTTCTTTGCTTGCTGCAAGTTGAATTCAGTCAATTCAAATCATCAAACCTTATTAATACTGACTCAGGCTCACAATCTAAGCAACTTGTTTCAGTCTATACATTTATGGTTTCCTATCAACATGACGGGATCAGACAATGATACAAGGGAGATATGAAACTCAAGAATAAACTTCTGTTATTGAGAGTGGCAGAACATTTTTGGCAACGAGGTAATTGCTTTTCCAGAGTTAAGATGCCAATTTTCACTTGATTTCAACAGGCACTTATGATAATACCAAAGTTCACAGATGGGAATGAGAACCTATTTGTTGTCTCAATCATAATACAGGAAGCCAAAGCACAAAAGAGCAAATCACTTTATGGGTGAAAGGGACTACAGTAAATCTGTGATGTAGCTCTCTGAGCTTATTCAGCGATCAAAAATTACTGTTAAGATTTGGCAGGTGAGCCAGAAGCTTAGTATGAGTGAATTCAAATTGGCTTGAAGACATATAAACATACTGTCCTGAAGAACATGTGTGGTCCCCACATAGACATGGACAACGTGTCCCACTAGACGTGATGGAAACCTGGGTCCTTCATTTGGTTGCCCATGGAGAGACATATAGTGCCATTTAAAATGCCCTCTGAGACCTCCCTTGGCTTGTCATTCTGTGGCAGAAGGGCAAGGATCTCCTGGAGACACTGTCAGATCTGGCATCTCTCACCAAAGGTTTTGATAGCTTGGGACATTTTAAGCAGGACTAGATGCCTCTATTTCTCTAATTTTTCTCTTAGGGTTGGTCAGCTGAATTGCCCTTTGGGCTTCTACTGACTGGACTTACTATGATGGTAGTGTCTGTAATGGGCACTTGGTCACTCAACGCATATTTAAACACCAGTAGGCACTTGGGTGTCTCAGTCCTAGACTAAATGACAGAATTTTCCTCTGCCTGTCCTCTACACTGGCTTCTGGGGAAATAAGACTTCTGCAAGCACAGGGAGCATATGCACTCTGTACATTAATACGTACATGTAAGCACAGTCTGTCTCTTTTTTTGACTTCGTCTTGAATGCTTTCCAGTTTTGGCTGTTTGTACTGTTGAAGGCTCATAATGGTCCCTGGCATGTTTTGGCCCAGGACAGCTATCCCATGCCCAAGCAATTCATGAGCACAAGAGATCAGCGTGACCCAAGGAACTGTTTCTATTAGGGCAATGTAGATGTCCCTATGCTGTTTTGGAGGCTGAAGGAGTTTGTATGATGTGACCAGGCCATGCTAGCTAGTCTCAAGGCTGGAAGACAGGCAATGGGGATGTCCAGCTTACCAGGGGAGATGTAGCCACAGGTCTGTGTGTGAGTGCTTACAGAATCTATGAGTAGATGAGGCACAGTTTTCTGTGTAGATATAAACACATCTTATGATGTAGGGTACATATCCTCCTTCCTGGTATCTCTTCAGACTCCCTGTCAATTATGACTACTAGACTACTAGAAGTTTGAAACAGAATGATACTTTTGAATATTGGTTTTCATTTCCAGAAGGATAGCAAATGGTTTTGGTGAGTTCTACTGGCACTGCCCTATATCCCACCTTTGTAATAACCCAGCCCTGCGATGCAGCCAGGTCTTTCCCAATATCTTTGATGGTTTTATGGCTCCCAGTGGATGTTCCAGCTCACTTCTGTTGCTGCACTTGTTTGTTCAAGCTGGACTTGTTCCTGCCTTTGAGCAGCTGGTACCTAAAGGGATCCAGTGGAGAAATCTGTTCAGCCAAGTACTATCACCAGTTCTATTACCCAGGGAGGACACTTGTGAATTCCTGGCATAAAAAAAAGGGGTGGAAAAGGCTTTTAATGATCTAAACATCCCTCCTGCTTTTCTTCCCATGCTTATCTTCCCTTCCCAGTGCCCTGCTTAACATTTCACTTTCTTTTTGAAGTACAAGTCTGAACCATTATCCATTTTTGGCTGTTTCAGGTCAGTAGTATACAGGCAGAAATCCTAAAGTGCTCTGTCAGAGGGCTGATAATAATTCATTTCTGTTTTATAAATCATGTTGCAGAAGAAAGAGGAAAAAAGCCACCTTCCCAAATAGGAAAAAAAAAAAAAATAGCATCCTTCTTCAAAGGAGAAAACTATAAGGCTTTCAGCTACCTGCAGGTTTTGCATGTGATTACTCTTTCTCATAATGAAAACAAAACTCCACAATAAATTAAGAGCTGGGATTCATTCTAATTTAACAAAAAGCTTGCTGGGTAGAAGACAAACTACAACTGTGTTAGATGTCTTTCTGGACCAGTTAACTATAATGTCTTAGGCAAAGCAATTCCCTTTCTAGTCTGCTTTTACCTTGATTATATGGACCACCAGGTCTTTGGGTCGAGGCTGTGTGGGTGGACAGAGCTTCTCATAACATTGCCTGTAGTGTGATTTGAGTCCTTTTGGATACTGCCACAATGTAAACATTAATAATTCATAATAAATAATGTATTCAATACACCTTGTTGCTGCTTGTATCAAAAGGTGGTTAAGGAGCAAGTACAAATAGGATTTAATCTACACCATTGTTGTTAACTCTGGAAATGTTTGAGCCCTGACCTAGATCTTGTCTTTGCAGTAAATTGCTTAAGAGTTTTAGTTTAGTCATACCAATGACTTCTCAATCGACCTTTTCTCTCAAGCAAGTACCATTTTTCCCCTTCTTTATTATTAATCTGCATGAGCTGGGAGTCAACTTACATCAAAGATACTTGGCAGTCCGAGTAGCAGAAGCCAGCCGTTAGCCTGTCCTCTGGAGGACTATGTAGTTAACAGAGTAGCCCTCTCAGTTGTGAGTATCCTCTCTGTGCTGCTTCCAGATCCTCTCTCCTGAGTAGTTCCTACCAGCCAAATCACTGTCATGTTAAGTTGAAAGACTGTCAGCATGCAGCCAAGAAAATGCAGTGAGTCAGGGAGGCGTTGGTCATGTGGACAGTGCTCCAAAATGGACCTGGTAGAGGAGCAGGGTGGGGAATGAAAGGAGATGAAAGGATTGAAGAATAAAAGTCAATGAATAAAATACCCACAGCATGATGAGAGGATGAGGGGGTGGGGAAAGAAGAAGAAAGTCTGAATTTGGTCCATATGTATTTGAAGAGTGTTCACAATAAAAAGGGAATATTTTAGGATTAATACAACAAAACATGACTAGGAGCAATTGGCAGAGGTTGAGCAGAGAGAATAAAGATAGATGGGTGACAGGAAAATATTCCTAAAACTGTTGTCTCTGGGATTCACCTAACCTCAGTAAAAAGATAAAAGTACTGTGGCTTGGCTGCCTTTAGTTTCTGATGAGCAAAGAATTAAAGATCACTCCGGAAGAAATTTTTCTGTTGTGCTCTGCCAGGCCCTGGAATATGGAACCTGTCAGATTTGCAACCTACTGCTTGTACTTACCATTTGTGTTAAGCTCTGTAGTTGGTAAAACAGGGGTGCTATCAAAACGAGGGGTGAAAAAGAGATTAAAAGCCTCTGAGTCCAAGCCTTAAGCACTGAATCCACATTTGCTGATCATCAGGCCAAAGTGATAGCACAAGAGTATCCTCATTTCAGTATGAAGTCACACTGTACAAGGAAAAGGTTGCAGGCAATAGCAGTAAAACAGCCCCATCTCCTGTGCCGTCTCTTGGTCTGGAGCAGTGCATTCTCTGTGTTCCTCAACACAAAAATGTGAGAGGCTTGCAGTGATGGGTTTTTTTTTGCTTCCCCTGAGTTTCAGGAATGGACTCCAGCTCCAAAAATCTTAAAAACTGAGGCAGGTAATGGATGTTGAGGAAAGCCCTAGCATGGCAACCTCTATCCCAGCATCCTCAGGCTCATTCCCTGACCCTGAGGGCAACTAGCAAGGCTTGGCCATGGCCGTGTTATTAACCTTCTCAGCCTGCAAAACATCAGGGAAATTGCGTCAGCAGTACCTTTTAGGCAAGATTGCCTGCCTGGGAGATGTCTGGGACAGGGCTAGTTGGCGCAAGCTAAAATCACGTCTGGGACCATTTTAATTATTTAAGTTACAATGTGGGTAATTGACTCTTAATCTTTGTGCTGGTTAATTTATCAGAATGCATGTAGTGTATTGGCACTTCCCCCCCCCCCCAAACATATGTTTGGGAATAAAAAAAAAGAGTTTTTTGTTAGTGAAAACCCCTAGAAGCCTTTTTTTTTTTTTTTTTCCTTTTTTTAAGAGAACAAGTATCTTGAGCATTTCTTGACTGTCTGTCCTCAACTCCTTCACACTAAAAACTTCCAGGGAAATCGAAATCCGTTTCCAAGCTTGCATTGCTGTAACAAAAGCCTTCTTCGCGAAGTCCAGTTGAAAGTTAAACTAATGTGTCACGTAAGCACCCTTTAAAGAGAGGTTTTATGTCTTTTAAAAATGTAATTGAAGCTTATAAAAGTCTTTATAAATTTATATGTGAGAAAGTTATTGAGTAGTCTGAAGAGCAGCTTATGCCATGGCATAGCACAGCATGGCTGCAGGCTAGATATGGCTGTTCCAAATGCCACTGCTACCCATATTATCATGAAACTATGAATCTCTATTAATATTAAAACAAATTTTCATTAAAAAATTGTCATAACATGATTAAGTGACTTTAAAAGTTTCTTCACATTATGCATAATTTTTACAAGAGGAGAGCATTAGAATAATCGGCTGCCAGGCAGCACCTTGCGGCAAAGGGGACTCCAAACACTTCACGGCTGCGCATACCAGAAGGAAGTTTGCCTCTTGTTCCTTTTCATTTGCTTTCCCCTTCTCACTGCAGAAACCTGGTTCTTGCTTAGCACTGCTCTTGTAGTTCAAGCCTTTTATTGCTTCCCGCTCCTCTAGTCTGCTGCAGAGGAAAAGATTAACTTTCTTCTTTATAGCCTTAATTCTTAAATCTGGTCTAATATCCTCTCCTGTAGCGCATGCATTCAGTTGCTGCAAACCCAGCCACTGCTGATGGGTTAGTTTGAAAAGAACAGCGTACCCCCTACCTCCGTGTCTTTGAGTCTTGAAGAGAGTTCAAATGTTTACTCTAGTGTTGTTTTTCCTTTGATATTTACTTACTGTGGTGCCTTGAGATGAACACCCACCTGCTCTGAAACACCCTTACAACCACACTTCTCCCCTCGATGTGCACATGCTTAGTTGCTCTCGGGTTGTGCATCCTTCCTGTGTACATGACTGTATGCACACATGGGGCAGTTTATGTGCTCACTTGGCCTCATAACCCAACCCTGTCAGGGCTCCTGTGGCAGAATGTGCAAGGAAAGTATTAAATCATTGGCTGCTGACTGTTCAGTTAACCAACACATCAGCTAAACTTCTGAGACTGAACACCTACTGTGCTATACTTCCGGCATCTGAGACATCTCACCACAACAGCCATGAGAAATTTGGTTCCTAGTGGAGGACCCCTTTCCCTTTGCCCTGCAGCCTGAGGTATTCACAGCAAAGCCAGATCCTGCACAGGCTCATGAGTATACATGACAAGATGGTTCCCCAAGCCTTCCCCTTCAGCTTGACCATTGAATGGGATATTTCTGGGTGCAGGAAGGTGTATCTGGCATTGAGGCAACATTTTCTAGCCCTACACTTTCTTTGCTTTCAAGGAGAAGTATGGCAAGCCTGTTGGATGCTTCTTTTGGTCTGGATAGATCTAAGCCAGGCATGCCAGCTGGGCATCACTGTCATAACCAATGTATTATTAGTCCTAAGTCGGTGTTAATTGGAAGAGGACTGCAACTGAACAATGAGGTGCGGTAAAAACATGCCCAGAGTACCTGTGTCCAGATTTTCAGATCCACTTTGCATGCCTCAGAGCTCTGCCTAATGTGGGGTAAGTGGAGTGACAAAGGGGTCCTCTGCAGGTCTCTGCCGTGCTTACGTTGCAGAATTGTTTGAAGTGTTTGCTTACCGGCCACCTTCCAGCTCAGAATTTGCATCCAATTTTAACTTCCCTTAAAACACCAGCCTGTAAACTATTGGACCTGGGGAACTGATTTAAGAACAGAGAGGAGTTAGGAAGCCAGGGGTAGCAAACTCAAAAGCTACTTTAAATGAAGCCATCTTAGCTTCTCAGTGAGAACCCTCTCTGGTCCTGAGAGATCATCTCAATTCTTCTTTTACTTGAAATTCAGAAGGCCTATTGCACAGTGGCTATTCAAGATCAGGGACAAAGATCTAGTTATTTTTGAAAACACCAGTGGATGCAAAAACTCACTGATGGTAAGGGTTCATAATACAAGGCAGATTTGAATCATGTCCTTGGTCTCTCAACAAAGATACACACATTTACTGAAAACAGCCGAAAATTCTTAATTCTTGGCAATTAAAATAGAATGAACTGGGTTTGGGCCCAGCATCAAATCCATAAAGTGTTTAGTATGGTCACAATTTGGAATTAGTCTCCATTTGACCAACAAGAAATCAGACTGTTGATAGAAATATTCAAAGTTCGATGCTATATCGTTTCCTGTTTTAGAAGAGAAATAATCACAATGGATTATTGCACAGATATATCAAACAGAAAGCATTTAGAGCTAAGCACAGTGCCTGCCTTCATACACAGATATGGACCCTTAGGATAAGTAAGTTAATGGTAAACATAAACAGGAGAGTTAATATTTGTTCTACTTGGTGTTGTTGATTGGTTTAACAAATCCTTTGTGGCCCATCTATGTTGAGCAGTTCTGCACAATACACTTGAGCTAAATTACATAACAGTTTATACAATCACAATCAGTAAATTGTGGCTCAGACTGTAAAGTCCTATCCAGTAATCCTGCCATATTTCTAAAGCAAATTGCTCCTTAATTGAAACCTGCTTCCATATAAAAATACAGCCTTTTCAATGAGTCATCCTTTTTTTTCCCCTTACAGTTTGTAAAGGCTTCCAGCAGTTTAAAGTGAGGGTTAATTTTGCATTAAGACCATTGCCTCCTAGTTTCTTTCAAATAAAGCCAGGGGAAGTTCAGGGGAAGGCTCTTTCCTCTGATAATGAAGCTCCCCATGTTAATGATCTGTGCAGGCTCCCTTGGATCCTCTGAATTAGAAATACTTGTGTGTGCAAGCTCTGCTGTGCTTCATTAACATTAAGGAGAGGTAGATTGGTGGCTATTTAGGGCACAGTGAAATCGCTGGCTATTTAGGGCAAATGGAAATGGTGCTAATTGTGGCTGGTAATTCCATTAGTAGGGTACTTCCATTTTGGTGTCTGTTCCTCATGTAGGTGAAAAAACCAAGCATGCTGACATCCTTTCAAGGGGACTGTAGTCTCAGGCTTAACATTGCCTTGTACCAGTTATCTTCTACGCTGAGGTACAAAGTTTTTCAGGTTTCCCAAATCTTTGCTTTGGTGAGTTGCTGCTCTGTATGTGTTTGTGGGTGTCAAGACCTCGAGCAAAGTATGTAAAAGGCAAGGACATAGCATTCCAGGTCAAGAAACTCCCAGAGATTTCAGGCCATAAGATATCTCCTGCTCCCTTTCCTTCCTGGGTCATGAACAAACATCCAGGTGAAAGTCAGGGAAGCCGGACTATCATGGTATGATACCATGCAAAGCCTTCTTCCTGTGAAAGGCTTTCTGGCATAAAAAAAGGGCATTTTCAAACCAAAACCTCACCAATGAAGATTCCCTGTCTCTCTATCCTAAACACAGAACCATTCACTGCAAAAGGAAGTTGGTAGTGTCTAAAGCAGTCAAAAATTTATTCTAGCTCTGAAGTCTATGGAGAGAGGACATGATACGGAGGATTCCCTGCCCTCTCTCTTGCTGGCTGAACACAGTGACTTCAGGGACAGGGGCAATAGTGACAATCCCTGCCTGGCTCAGCAGGCACGTCTCCTCTGTGACGGCCCCACCTGCCCAGGTGCCCGCACGTGACAGGTACGGGGCTCGGCAAGGGGAACCCAACAATAAGGACAATGGTTCATCTAGCTTGGAGATGTCCCCGAGGTTAGGTCGGCCTATGCCCTGCATCACAACTGCCTCCATAAAACCCGCAACGGGTCACTGTCATAGCGGACTCCCTTCTGAAGGGAGCGGAAGGCCCGATGTGCAGGCCGGCCCCACATCTCAGGGAAGCCTGCTGCCTCCCTCGGGCCCGGGTTAACGGTGTGAAGATAAAGCTGCCCGCCTGGTACCGCCCTCAGATTATGAACCACTACTGATTTCCAGGCAGGCAGCGATGAAGTTGGAACAAGAAGTCTGAGGGCAATCGAGAGAGACTTCAGGACTGTGGGATGACTGGTTAAGGGATCAGGAGACAGCTGTTCTCCTCTGCCCTTCCAGCTGCAGGGAATGGTGAGGGGAGAGACGGGAAGAGCCAGCAGGTCAATGCTTGGCTCCAAGCCTGGTGTTGCCAGCAGAATTTTGGGTTTTCCAATCATGGCTTGGTTTACATGCAAGCAGCCTGCTGGCAACAGATGGGGTACACCTGTCTCAAAGGAGGAAAAGGATCTGTGCACAGGAGTTAGCAGGGCTCATTGAAAGAGCTTTAAACTAGATTTGAAGGGGGAAGGGATAAAACCAGGCTGGCTAGAGATAAGCCTGTGGATGCCGTATCAATGTTTGAGGAACGGCGTGCTAACAAGGTCCTTTGGTGTGCTGTCTTAGTGGAGCTGGGAATGGAGATCCATGTGGCAGCAAAGACACAAGGGTTATTGGTGTGTTATAAACTATAGAAGTGCCTGAGAATGGTCATGTAGGAATTAGGGCTTCTCCCCCCAAAAAGGTGGCAGGATCAATAGTCAAACTGAAGTGCCTCTACACCAACATACTCACCATGTGCAGCAAACAGGAGGAGCTGGATGACATTGCGCAGCAGGACAACTATGACATAGTTGCCACAACGGAAATGTGGTGGCATGACTTGCACAACTGGAGTACTGCAATGGATGGCTATAAATGCTTCAGAATGGATAAGCAAGGAAGTAGAGGCAGTGGGGTAGCCCTTTATCTTAGGATGAGTTTTGATTGTCTAGAGCAGGGGTCCTCAAACTATGGCCCACAGGCTGGATACGGCCCCCCAGGGTCCTCAATCCAGCCTCTGGTATTTACAGAACCCCCTCACCTCCCCCCCCCCCCCCCCCCCCCCCGGGGTTGTGGGGGGAAACCAAGCAGCTGCAGACGACTTCCTGCCACTTCATCCGTGCACCGGCCCCCTGTTTAAAAAAAGTTTGAGGACCCCTGGTCTGGAGCTTCATGGTGATGATAGGGTTGAGTGTTTATGGGTAAGAATCAGGGGGAAGGCCAACAAGGCAGATGTCATGGTGGGAGTCTGTTATAGACCACCCAACAAGGATAAAAAAGCAGAAAAAATACTCTATAAGCAGCTGGGAGAAGTCTCACAATCGCTAGCCCTTGTTCTTGTGGGGAACTTCAACTTGTCATATGTCTGCCGGAAATGCACTACAGCAGAGAAGAAACAGTCTAGAAGGTAGAAGACACCTTCTTTACACAGCTCATCAGTGAGCCAGCCAGGGAAGGCAGCCCACTGGACCTGTTGTTTGTGGACAGAGAAGGACTTGTGGGTTATGTGGTGGTTGAAGGCCATCTTGAGTGTAGCAATCACAAAATGGTAGTTTTAGGTTCTTGGAGAAGTAAGGAAGAGGATCAGTAGAACCACGACCTTGGCCCTCCAGAGCATCGGCTATGACCTGTTTAGGGGCTTGGTTGACAGAGTCCCTTGGGAGGCAGTTCTGAAGGGAAAAGGACTTCAGAAAGGCTGGACATTCTTCAGGAAGGAAATCTTAAAAGTGCTGGAGCAGGCTGTCCCCATGTGCTGAAAGATGAGTGAGTGAGGAAGATATGGGCCTGGCTGAGCAGAGCTTTGGCTGGAAGTCAGGGGAAAAAAGGAGAATTTATGACCTTTTAAGAAGGGTCAGGCATTCAGGAGGGCTGCAAGGATATCATGAAGTTACACAGAGAGAAAATCAGAAGCCCAACTAGAACTTAATCTATCTACTGCTGTAAAAGACCATAAGAAATGTTTCTATAAATACATTAACAGTAAAAGGAGGGCTAAGGAGAATCTCCATACTTTATGGGATGTGGGGGAAAACATAGTGACAAGGGATGAAGAAAAGTCCAAGGTATTTAATGCTTTCTTTGCCTCAAACTTTAATAGTCAGATTGATTATTCTCAGGGTACCCAGCCCCCTGAGCCGGAAGACAGAGATAGGAAGCAGAATGAAGCCTCCATAATCTGAGGGGAAACAGTCAGCAAGCTGCTACACTGGTTAGATACACACAAGTCTATGGGGCTGGCTGGGATCCACCCAAGGATACTGAGGGAGCTGGTGGAAGTGCTCACCAAGCTACTTTCCATCATTTATCATCAGTCCTGGCTAACTGAGGAGGTCCCTGTTGACTGGGAGTTGGCAACTATGATGTCCATCTACCAGAAGGGCCAGAAAGAGGATCTGGGAAACTACAGGCCTGTCAGCCTGACCTCGGTGCCAGGGAAGGTTATAGAGGAGATCTTAAGTGCTGTCACATGGCACGTACAGAACAACCAGGTTATCAGGACAAGGTTTATGAAAGACAGGTCTTGCTTGATGAACCTGATCTCTTTCTGACAAGGTGACATGCTTAGTGGATG
The DNA here is from genome assembly GCF_023634085.1 of Falco cherrug. Classification (NCBI taxonomy): domain Eukaryota; kingdom Metazoa; phylum Chordata; class Aves; order Falconiformes; family Falconidae; genus Falco; species Falco cherrug. The sequence goes on from NC_073702.1 coordinate 75,194,303, forward strand.
AGGGAAGGCTGTGGATGTTGTCTACCTGGACTTTGGTAAATGCTTTCACGTTATTTCCCACAGTATTCTCCTGGAGAAACTGGCTACTCATGTCCTGGATGGGTGTACTCTTTGCTAGGTAAAATACTGACTGGTTCCCTGAGCCCAAAGAGTGGTGAGGAATGGAGTTACATCCTACTGGCAGCTGGTCACAAGTGGTGTTCCCCAAGGCTCAGCATTAGGGCCAGTTCTGTTTAATATCTTTATCAATGATTTGGATGAGGTGATCAAGTGCACCCTGAGTCAGTTTGCAGATGATGCCGAGTTGCGGTGGAGCGTTGACATGCTTGAGGGTAGGAAGGTTCTACAGAGAGATCTGGACAGGCTGAACTGATGGACCAAAGCCAATTGCATGAGGTTCAAGAAGGCTCAGTGCTGGGTCCTGCACATGGGTCACAATGAGCCCACACAGCGCTACGGGCTGGCGGCAGAGTGGCTAGAAAGAACCTGGCATGTTGGTTGACAACAACTGAACACGAGACAGAAGCGTGTTCAGGTGGCCAAGGTAGCCAACAGCATCCTGGTTTATATCAGAAACAGCACAGCCAGCAGGACCAGGACAGTGATCATTTCCCTGTACTCAGCACTGGTGAGGCTGCACCTTGAAACCTGTGTTAGGTTTTGGGCCACTCACTACAAGAAAGACCTTGAGGTGCTGGAGTGTGTCCAGAGACAGGCAACAGGGCTAGGGAAGGGTCTAGAGAACAAGTCTTACGAGACACAGCTGAGGGAACTGGGGTTGTTGAATCTGGAGGAAAAAAGGCTGAGGGGAGACCTTATCATTGTCTACAGCTACCTGAAGGGAGGTTGTAGCAAAGTGAGGGTACATCTCTTCTCCCAAGTAGTAACAAGCAGTAGGAAAAATGTCCTCAAGTTGCACCAAGGATGTTTAGATTGGATAACAGCAAAAATTTCTTCACTGAAGAAGTTGTCAAACATAGGAACAGAGAGCCCAGGGAAGCAGCTGAATCAGCATCCATAAATCATAGAATCACAGAATGGTTTGGATTGGAAGGGACTTGATAGATCATCCAAGTCCCATCCCCCTGCCATGGGCAGGGACACCTTTCACTAGACCAGGTTGCTCAAAGCCACATCCAACCTGGTCTTGTAATAACTACCATCCCTGGAAGTGTTTAACAAATGCATAGATGTTGAACTTCGGGATGTGCTTTAGTGGTGGACTTAGCAGTGCTAGGTTAACAGTTGTAATTGATGATCTTAAAGGTCTATTCCAACCTGAACAATTCTATGATTCTATGACTTGTCTGTTAGAAGAAGGCATACAGGGAAAGGTGTATTTCACTTAAGTGTAGCCATGTGGAAGTTAACTGTCTAGTTGAAGATATTTATTTGGGGTGCCTTTGTAACCTCTTATCAAAACTGGTGTCTGACAGAGTTGGATTCACACTTCATTCACTAGCTAGTGAATTCACATTCACATTCATTAGCTAGTGAATCTACATGGCTACTGTGGAATTGCCACCTAACTTGCTGACAGATCAATCAGGTGACTTGCATCCCTCCCTATATCCCAGCAGGATTGCCCCCTCCTGGTTTTCTTGTCTGTCTTTAAAACTTCTTGGAAGTACTGGGGAGAAGTCCCTGAGAAAAGTGATTCAAGCTGTCTCATGAGAGTTCTCTTGCGATGAAGAGTAAGATGAGTAAAGAGCAAATCCAGGTGGATTTGTGTTGCACAGAGGATGGGTCTGAGTCTCTGTCACTTGCTGTGGCATTGTGCACCTTTGTAGCTCGATAAGGCAATTTCTGATGTGCAGGAGAGTTTAATGCTGCGTACTGTTGCACATTATATCGGGTGTGCTTCTGCTGCTGGAAATGTTTTCCTGAATACCTGTGCAGGTGCCGTTAACTGTGGCAATAACATGCTGCTTGTCATTTACTTGCTTAATTGGCAGCCTAATATCCTGGTCCAGTTAATGCCTATAAGAGGAGGTTTATTAGTAGTACAAAAGCTGTTTAATCCTTATAAACTCCTTCCAGTGAGTTTCATTGGTCTGCCAATATCTTATGGTTGACTGATTCCTTGCTGATTCATGCTTCTGTTTGCCATTGCTGTTTCTCAGCTAAATGTTTCTGGGAACCAGAAAGTTCTTTGCTGAAGTGACAGCCACCAGAATAACAAAAAACCCCTCAGTATTAATTTTAAAAGAGAAAAAAAAATCTGCAGGCAAGATGACTGTTGTTCTAATTATGTATTGTCTCCAAAGCAGCAAGGGGAAAGTCAACCAAAAATTACAAATATAAACATGATGACGTGAGTATTAGCACTGTTTAGTTTTGGTAAGCCACGTCCAGTCTGGAGGGTTGGGTAATATTCTGAGATGTCTGGTTGTAGGGTCATACTCCAATATTTTGAATATTGGGAATATGGAATATTCCCATTTTCTTTATGCTTAGAAGAGGGTTTTTTTTAAGCTTGATGTCAGCTAAAATGCCAAAACTAAGTGGACTAAAGGTGAAACTGCCAACTTGCCTTGATCTTGCAGCAGCACTTGATTCATGTATAAATCTGCTGCATTCATCTTTATGGCAGAATCATGGTCCCAGGGTACCTTGGCAAGCCATCAAGGCTTCTCCTCAGCTAAGAATTAGATCTGCAGTCCTTGGATGTGTATCCCTAGCAATTGCCCATGTATAATGTGAAGAATGTAAAAAGCAGGAAAATAGTTGTGAGTTGCAGTTGTGCGACTGCAACCCCAATTCTCTTATAAGCATGTCTAGTGCTGGCAGGGCCAGGGATGGGAGATGCTGGTGGTGATGGGGTAAGACCCTTGCTAGAATTTTGGACACTTCTATCAGAGCTTCTCCTGTGTCTTTAGTGGCCTAGACAAACCTGTGCCAATCGTGCTCAGGTTGGGGAATAATCTCTGCCAGTTGCTGTTGAGAATAGTACCACAACGAGATACCTCAAATTCTCAGACAAGCTTAGGCAGTCTGTGCATGTGTGGGCAGTAAGGGGACAGGGAGAGGGTTCTTAGGCTAGGATTTATTCTTCCTGACTTTTGAGATCAAAACACAACTTCTAATGTGGAAGTCTTGTAATCCAAATTTGTTCAGGTCATGGAGAAACATCAGCTCCAGAGAATACATCTGACATCCTCTGAAGGAGCTAGATGCTCCTGATTGCCTACAGAAGGAGAGGTGACTTTCCCAGCCTCATTCCAGATGTGAAGTGGTAACACAGTGCAGCTAACCAGAGCATAGTTTCAGCCATGGTATCCATCAGTTTCAAGAGCTGTTGCAGAAATACAAGATGCTGAGGACCGGAGGGTAGATCTTTGTTTTGAAAAAGTGGCTTATGCTCAGGTGTTCTTGATCAATCAGACATGAAAAGACAATGGATGTTCAATGTTTGAACACCGGAAGAGTTAGCTGCATTTCAGCTTTATCTTTCCCTTTGGGTAGTTTGCTGCCATCATCTAAGCAGTTCCTGAAAGCAGAGTGTTCTGTATTTCTGGACTTTACGTTACACAGCCTTCCATTTCAGGGAAACTGGTGATCAGGGCAGTAAGAGGTTAGTCTGGCCAGGTGCCCAAATAATCAAGATCAGTTTAGTGTAATTTGAAAAAAAGTCTATGTGCTGGAAAAAGAGACTGCCTCTGGTGAGGAAGTCAAGGTGGGTGGTTATACCCATCCCAGCTTCACACTGTTACTTCCTATTTTTAGTAAAGGTCTCCAGAGGCCTTACATCTAAAGGGTTTATGCCCACCCATGATATCATTACTACTGTTGATCCGTTCAGTGAGTTCTTTCTTCTCTGACTAGATTGAACAGAAATTAAGATGCAAAATTCTAGTGAAAAAGGGGTTTGAGTTCTCACTTGGATGGTCAGAAGAACTGCTGTACTAAAAGCTCCCCCATTTTGTGAAGGCTTTCATCAGTCTGCAGCAGCCCCAGCTTTGTACTGCCTGCTGGCCTGGGCGCAGAGCAGCTTTTGGAATTACACAGGATTTCTGCACCTTCAGCCTCGATGAAACTTTTGACCACTCAAGTGTACGTGAGTAATCAGTAAACTTATCAGATTTTATGAAGAAGATGATCCTAAAAGTTGAGCCTAAGGCTCATGAGTCTGGTGGATGGTGAAATACTCTGACAGCGTAGGAGCTGGTACCCTGGCTCTTGCCATTGTTCTCCTCTGGCACAGGCTTTGCTCCTCTGTGTCTTTATTCCTCCCACCCTTTCTCTCTCTTTCTCTTTTTACAGCATTTCAGGCAGAGATTGTTTCTTACCATATTTGTGAAGAGCTACACAAATGAAGTCACATTCTGAGAGAGAGCCAGCATATACTACTGTAATTCAAATAAACAGAGAACTGTAAAGGTTGCAAAATGACAGAGTTCAGTGAAAAAATGTGATTCTGTTTTTTTCTTCCAGAAAAGAGGCTCCAGACATTCCCTATAATTTAACTGTGAGTGACAGTAGGAATAAGACGACCACAGTCAATTATGTCCGTGATACTTTATCAAACCTGTATGGCTGGATGGTTCTCCTCTTGGATAAAGAGACTTATGCATTGTCATTTGACAACCCTTTGGTCAGCAAACAGCTCCAGGTAACAAGGGAAATTTTTATATTTTCGAAATTATATCTGGAAGAGATAATCATGCTTTCATCTTTCTGGGCAAGCAGAGAGAGAGAAAAAAAAGAAGTTAAGTGCACTGAGAAAATCTATATATGTATAGGCAGGGTTTAGATATGATGACCTGATCCCTGAATCTCTCAGTGTAAATTTGGAGCAGGAAGATGATTTTGGAAGTCTTACATGAAAGTTCAGTGCAGTGTTTAGGAATCCACAAAATTTTTACTGTCTTAAGACATACTGAAGCATGGTCTTCAGAAGACATTGTTCCTCTGCACCTTTTAAAGATGATGAGGGGAGTTGGTTTTTCACCATCACCTTCTACTTAATTTTACATCTCTCTCCCACATTTCCAATACACATTTTGCAAAAGAATATGTTGCCTGTGAGGAGCACCATCCTCTTTATCCCTTTATACTGCACTCCATGGAGCTCTAATCACAGGCACAGGCGTGTTTATTTTGGTTCCCTCTTCTCCAGTATTCAGTGACGTTTAGCAACTTCATGACTGGGAATTACTTGCTGGTAGAACACAAAGATCTTCCTGCTCATCCTGAGGTTGTGGTGTCCTGTGGGACAAGGACTGGACAGCCACTCCAATCGCTGCCTTCATATGGACATCATAGGAGCTGTGACTGGTATCTTGACAGCGGCCTGAGGAAGCTAACTTATTTGGGTAAGTGCAATATGAGGGATGAAATGTTCAAGAATGGTGGTAGAGCTGATGTCTTTTTAATTTAAACCCCCAGACTACATAAGGCCTCAGACACAAGTCTATCTTTCAATGGTCTTTCAATAAGTGAGAGGTCTTTCAAAAAGATCAATCAAATAGGTAAATGAATTCACATCAGGTCCATCTCCATCTGATCTATCTGATGTTTGATCTATCAACAAAAGGAATGTATCATAAATATTGGGTGATGTGACATCAGTTGCATTTGAATTGGTGTTTTGGAGAGGTAAAGGTATTAAATTCCATTAATGATCGCTGTTGTCAGCTGGTCCCATATCACATGTATCATTAATAAATCATGTGCAATCTATCTAGGCTGAGACCACCGAAGGCAATAGGATTACTGGGTGAGAATTTTTCCTATAATTGTAAACTTCCAAAGACATCATAGACCTTTGCAGTTGTTGTATGTTGGCTTTATACATTATATCATGAAGTATGGTGGTATTTTTTTTAAGAAATTCCAATATTTACTTATATGTATTTAAGTTTCATTTATTCTTTTGAGTCTGGGACATTTTCCACAACCTTCATTCTCAAGTAAATGATTATATAAGGGCCCAAGGTCTATATGGAAAAGGCAAGGTAACTATTGTTGCCATTATTAATAATAGTAGAACCAGGAATTACGAAAATGTTTCAGTGCCTTTGAGAAGCATAGCTTATCCTTTATAACTGTCATATGTGGAAGATGAAATATACATGCTGATTTTCACAGTAACAAAAAAAAAAACCTGATCTAATCTATTAGGTTTAATGAATTTATCTTGATTTGCACTGATGAGATGGCAAGCAAATGGCATTCTCATGTAGGATCCATTTAGGAATTAGTAACTAGAACCATCAGTGGGACAGTGAAGAGGAAAACACAGCTAGAATGAGGGCAGGCAATCCACTGAGTTTAGTCTAACAGCAATGAAAACCATCCAGTGTACATTTGAGGAGAAATGGGGAAGCCCATACCTTGACCTCAGTCTGAGGGTCATGTTGCATTCATATATGGTCCTGTGGCCAACTGGCATTGCACAGCTTGTGTCCATACAGCTTAACATTGTATCTCTCAAAACAGGCTGGATGCACCCAGGCTTCAAATTAGGAAAGAGCCCTGTCCTGTGCAAACTCCCAAACCGTAATGGTCACCATCTGGGAGAGTGCATTCGTCTGGGCCAAAGCTGTGCCAGGAACTTGGTCAGCAATATAGCCATGTAGGTTATTGGGGGCCAACTCTTAGTTTCATGTCCTGAGCCTGTTTAGTTATACTACAGATATAGATTGGCTAGCATAAATCTAGCTGTTGAGTCTAAGCCTCACCCAAGATCAGGCCAGATATCTACTGAAAGAAGAAACATGTTTTTATTATTTCAGTTTACTAACAGTGTAAATTGGTTACTTCCAATATAAAAATCAACTTTTTTTTTGGTTTGGGTATCCTGAATTGCACTTTCATAAATAAGGCAGTATGGTGACACTCAGAATGTGACATTTATATCTTGGCCAACTACTGTTGAAAATAGAGCAGGTGGCAGTCTTGGGAATATTGGGACAAAGAAATCTGTCTGGTATATGTCACTCTTGCACCATAGATACTTTCTTGTCCATCTCTTCATTTCACCTTGATTATTATATTATGAAGAGCTCATTGTTTTCTCTCATTTTAATAGAGAGAGAAACAATCATCCCAAGTATATGAGGGGAAATTTATGAAAACACCTAACATGTATAATTCATGCTGTGAACATTTTCAGAAAGGACTTTTATAGCAGTGAGATCAATAATTCAGTGTCAGGTACCCAATATCTGATGCTGTTGGTAGGGTAAGTCTGAAACAAAGCGAATGGGTTCCTTGCCCTGGTGTGCCGTTTAATTTCTCTCCTAATCTCCGCTGTGCGAGCCGAAAGGGTGAGGATAATTAGCCATCAGAGCAGACTCGTGGCATGTGGTGGACTTTCCATCTCTCAGGGTCCTTAGATGATGCTTGGCTGTCTTTTCAGAGAAATATGCTCCAGCTCTATGAGAAGCTATTAGAAACCTCATGAGGCGAGATTCACGCTCAGTAGGAGGTCAGAGAAGGCTGCCACAATAGTCCCTTCTGGCCCTAAAAACCCACTGGTCCACCCACCAACCTGGAGAGGACAATGTTTGAAGGTCTGGCCTTCAGAACATGTTCCTGCCTAACTCTGCAGGCTGTTTCTTTATTTTTTATTTACATTTAAGTATGTGAAATAATTAGCTAACTAATTAATCCCGTTTACAAGCTTTGTCAGATTCTTCAGCTGTCAGTCATGCCCAAGCCCGGGGCCGGCGTTGAGTCTCAGCTCCCTCCTTCATCTGACTTGGTCTCCATGGCTACAGGCTGCATCTGCTGACACCCCACTCTCTATTTACTGCTTAATTAAGAATTTCACGCTAAGCTCTTATCTGCTGCTAAGAACAAGAACACACTGTTAAGAAACTCCAAATTTAGGCTGCTGCACAAGGAAAGCCTTTCTTGTTGTCCTGACTGCGTGGAGCCTCTTTAACTACCCTCTTGGCAACTGCGCTGCCACCCTTCAATCAAAAATCATTAAATGGGGCAGAGATAATGAGCATGTAGCATATCAAAAGGAGGATGTTTGCTCGGGCTAAGGAGGAAAAGCTGTAAGGGCCTATAAGCAGCCGCCACTTCAAAGGGAGAAGGGGCTGATAAAGAGTCATTTGTTCCTGTTTGACTTATGTAAAAGGTCTGGTATGTCGGAGTCCCGTCTCGCAGACGCGGGTCCCCCCTCTCGATGCTCGTGTGTCAGCAGTCAGGCAGCTGGGCGCAAACAGCATCAGCCCAAGCATATAATCACTGGACTCCACACCAACAATGGGCACTTGTAGGGGGTGGCGGAGGGAGGGCTGGGGGACAATGGGAAGACAATTATTGCAGCTGCTCGGGAGGGCCATAATTCTTCCTGCAGAAAGTAGCTGGCTCTTGCAGGGCGGAGGGGAGAGCTTGAGCGTATTAGTCATCCTCTGACTTTTGGAAGCACTTTGCCGTGCCGGTGGGGTTTCGACAGCTGCTGGTGTACCACCTCTTTCCAATAATTGTACATTCTGGCAGGGGTCAACTTACTTTTGACCTTCTGCTTTTGTGCCCGTCAGAAAGCCTTTGAGGGCACACTATAGGGAAGTGGCAGGGGTGCATTACATCCAAAATTAACATCAGTAAATACGTATCAGATGCCAGCTCATTCACAAGCAGACTTCTGAGTTCACACAGCCTTTTGCTCAGGCCTGCACGGGGGAGAAAAGGGGGGAGAAAGGGAGGGAAACCCCATGATTGAGAAGATATTGTTATTCAAATGAAGCAGGCAGCTGAATGAAGCCACCTTGGCCAGCCGTTTGCATTGGGCTCGAGCTTTCTCCATGCCCCCTTCCATCCAAGATTTTCTGGCATCTTACGACTGTTTGTTTATCTTTGGGGGAGAAAAAAAGGTCGGTCTAACACAAAAGGCAAGAAAATATACCGTATGGAGGGGATTAAAGGAGTTAAGTTGCCTTGATGCTTTGCATGCTCACAGTTTTGTAAATTAGGCCGGGGCATGGCACAATGCAGGGGATGTTGAATGGAAAGAATTGTAAAGGAGAATGTTTCTGCTATGTGGGCTACCTGTGCAATGATCCTGTTGAAAAAGGTACTCACTGCTAAATGCATACATGAAACCCTGTTAACCAGTCCCTGAGTCCCTTTGAAAATAATCTTTTCAGACCTTTTTAAAGGAATCGGCACTGAAGGACCAATAACCCCACATCCCTGCTGGCTGCTGGGTGAAAGGGAGACAAGAAAGCTTGAGGCATCCCATGTCAGTCATTTCTACATCAGCTTTGCTTTGACATTATTCAGTCTTCCGAGCATCATCCTGATTTTCTCTGGGGCACCCCATGTCTTGACATAAACGTTCCTCAGGTGTCACTGATGGGCCCTGAACTTGCTGTGTGGCTCTCTGAAACACTGATGGGCTGTGGCACAGCCACGTTTTGGGAGAGTGCACCTAACATGACAAGATCGTGCTGAATCAAAAAAACTTTTGTAACAAAGGATGTGGAAAGAAGTGTCACACTGGGACATCTGGGATTTTTTTTTTGGAAGAAATATCCTGTGTAAATTACAATAATAATATTATGAGCTTTTTAAGTCAGTTACAAATACGAACATATGGTGCCACAGCATGTACTGCTCCTTGGTTAAGGTCTCTGGGCCATACCAGAATTGGCTAAAACCCAGGGAGATATTTCATTTTTGTTCACTTTTGAAAAGTTAAAGCAATTTTATTTTAGAATGAAACAAAGTCTTGGCTTGCTTCAGCTCCAGATTTCTCTTGGCTTTTTTCTGAAGTGCTAGACACAAACATTATTGAAAACATCATTGAAAGGATTATCAAACTTTTTATTTATCCCAAATACATTTTTCAGTAGACACAACTTTTATGGAGACAGGTCATCCTGCTGACTTTGCTCAAGCTACTCATGTGTGAGTTGTTAAGAGGGCCTGAGGCTCAACCTCATATTACTGCTGTGTCAGAAGCAGGTTTACAGTTTCCATAGTTCTTCAGAAAAATAATTTGATTACACTTATTGTCTTTTCTCAGTCCCTCAAGAATGATCTCATTTCCATTACACTCTGTGGGTTTCTGTAATTGCTTTGTATAAAAGAAAACACAGGCCCTTAAGAATGTTTGTTTCTAATATTAAAATACAGAAATAATTTCTGCAGCCTTATTGCTCAGAGGTAAAGGAGAATCCTAGGTGAAAGACCTAAAGAATGGAATTAATTTGCTGCAGAGGGCTGGTTGTACAGGCATGAGTCTTTTCTTCCAGCTAGATAAAACTCACCCTATATCAGTTGTTTCAGAAGGTCAGTTAACCAGATGTGGGCTGCTCAGTGACCTCCATGGAATGAAATGTCAGTTCTTAGCAAAGAGGTGCCCTTTGTAATGGACACAAAGACAAGAATCAACCTCCTAGATGAGCTCCTGTCCTTCTGGCATGGCAGCAGAGAGACTAGAGAATGTAACAGCTACAGAAATAAGATGAAGAAATATCCTTATACTCCTGTCAGGGATGGTCTTTAACTACATGATAGCTGCAGGAGGAATTTCATGCCTTCACCTCTGCTTCTACAAATATTAATCTGCTGTAAGCAAGAATCTGTGTCCATTAGCCCAAATCCTTTTTTTTTTTTTTTTTTTTTTAACATCTCACTGCAGTGTCCCCACAATACTGTGTGTCTGGGTACCTCCTGTAACAGATCCTGGTAGAGGATGACAAAACATCCTAGCTCAGGTTCTCCAGTTTCTAGAGGTGTGTCTTATTGTGTTGTTGATTGTGCTGTCTAAAAGTTTTGATTTCCCTGTGATGTATGTTAGCCCAATTGATGTTAAATAGCATGGAGTTGCTTGTTATTTGTAAGTCAGGCTATTGGAACCATTTATCCTAGTTTCAGCCTTTCCTAATATCCACAGGCAAAATTCCCTGTCACTGCAAAGCTGATAAAAGACTAAGTTGCTCCTCCTTACTGTTCACTCAAGGAGCTCTGAACCAGATGAAAGTTACCAGGAGTATTGTCAAGAAGGCCTATATTTATGATTTGCAGCCCAAATATCCAGGAAGGGCTGTAATAAGACAGAAAATAGATGAGCCTTAGAAAGGTTTTAAACAACTAAACCCTGGAGCCTTGTAACTACATTTTGAGAAGAGTCACCTCTAATTCAGTGTTTACTAATGATGTCCTTCATCTGTATTGCCTGCATCTCTTCCTGTCCTGCACAGAAACAACGATAACATACTCAGCAGCAAAACAAAATAACCAAAAGGACTATGTCACTGTAGTCTTGATTATTCCCCTGTATCTCTCCTGTTTTGATCAGTTTTTAGGACTATTTGTGTGAAATGGCAACAAAATGCTGATTCACAACCATTGCACTTTACATGCCATTGACACAAATAACTGTACATGTACAAGTTGCAGAGCTGTGGAGAATTCAGCCCTGATTCCTGCACTCATGTAGAGGGTATAAATGACTTATAGTGGTCTGAATTGTCATGCTCTGTGGTTGGGTGACCCTTCAAATATGAGAAACTTTTATCCTTGCCCTGACTCTGGACATGACTGTACTGAGTTAAGTCTTAATGGTTCCTTTCTTTACTGTATAAGGGAACTGAACCCCTTTATGAGGTCTATATAGCATATCGATCAAGTTTGATGTCCCTTTAGGATTTAATTAGAACAGCTTTTCTCTGAACAATGCAAACATGCTTAGTTAGACAATTGCACTGTGGTGTTTGCAAAATTAAGCAAAAAAACCCCAACAAACCTGACAAAATATATTTATTGAAAAGAGTAGTGTCAAGGCTTGGTTCTCTCGCTTTTCCTAAGACTGATGAAACTGACTCCTGATTTTCCCTGCTGTAAGGGAGAAGGAAGGCCACCATAACCATAAAGGTACCCATAGAAGAGTATTGTCTAAAAGCCACGTGAACTCTGTGTCAAAGACTTTAAATTAGCATCTTCCTGTCATTCTTGCTCCTCAGAGTTTTATCTTGTGGCCACTCAAAGACGTGAAGCTGTTTAGCTGGAGCTCTATGGGATGATTTGGGACAGTTTGTCTTGACTGATAAATGGATCAGACCATAGGTACCATTAAAAGAAGGTGTCACAGAAGAACAGGGCTGAAGCACCTGATTACTAATTAATCAGACATGAGGAAAACCTCATGGAATCAGTTTCTATTTAATTATGGAAGCCTCATTTGGCATAGGAGCATATGCTGCTAACTCAATTGAGTGCTTTCAACTGACATCAAATAGTAATTATCAGAAAGAATCAAGTTTTTTGATTATTCATACTAATTTATTGAACACTTAAAATTAATGAACCTCAGTTATTTTAAATTTGCTCAGTTGCACTGGGAGAAACGGAGGGAGGTAGGGAAGGACGGTTTTCACAATTTAAAAGTACAGAGACTTGTTTAAAGATAAAATAAGTAAATTACAATATGGCAAGAAATCCCATCGGTGGGTTGATATACACATAGGAAAGTTCCTGGCATGTTCTGGAACTGAGGAAAGTTCTGACAATAGCTTCATTTATACAATTCTTCTACCCTCAAAAAAATCTTCTAATGACATTATAGGGTCACTGTAAGGGGCTGGGCAATGCACAGGATTTATCTGTTTGTCAGAGTGTTTAACCTATGGTTGTTCCAGTCTGGTGACTGAAAGGAAGTGCCTTTATATGCTACTGGAGGTGAAGAGGAGGTAGCCTTTTAGCTGCAGCTGAAACAGTTTTCTCCTGCTCCTTTTAGTTTGATTTGCATTATCCTAGCCCTTCTCCTGCTGACAATATATTGGCACAAAGGTTACAACTGTGATAATTGCTTCTGACCTCTTTTCACATTAGAGAACACAGGGTCCCTGTCTTCAGTCTATAAAGTCTGACTAATTAAAGCATCTCTTTCAGATACCAGATTTGGGGAGGGAAAAAAAAATCAAAACCAAACTACAAAACAAAAGCTGTAATTTGTGGTTTGAGCCAGTTAATACATTATGCATTCAATGGTGTGATATCATTTGTGTTAGTGGAACTGCTGTGGATTTATAGTAGGTTAAATGAGATTTGTGTTCCAGCCTAGAATTTCTGATTGTTGAATGTTTTCTTTTAGCTGTTTCTAATGAGTTGTCTTGAGACCCTTCATATCTGTAAATTAAAACGTGTTTGTTTAATACTTTCTCAAAGTACAAAAAAGACAAAAATGCTTAAACTCCATGTATAGTTGCTGTTCAAAAAAATATGTTTGTTAGAGATGTAAAATGTTGTTAGACATTCATGTGTAGCAATTGATTCGCTATGATCTTTTTGGTGTTAATTTGCAAGGCCTTCATTTAAGTCCCTAAAATTCTCTGTCTTCAGTCACAGGAGCTGACTTAATTCAGGTCACACTGAAAGAGAAGGAAAGCTCGGCTTCACCTACCCCAGGTGTGTGACAGTCTATGTCTGAAAGGCTTGGTCTGGGAGTCACAGCATTTCTCTTTTACTACTTTTTCAGAAATGAATTGCTATTTTTCACTTCAATATTTTATACATCTATCAACCCAAAAGGGATTCTTGGCATTCGTTTAAGCATTTCATTGAGCCATATCTACCATTGCTCAAGATAAATGTGTGATTCCACAGTATAAAAGACTATAAACATTTGCTAAGAAATACCATAGCAGATCAGAAAGGTCATGGAGAATGTAAGACTACAGTGTATTTTAGTGCTCCATGGTGAACTTAGTGTAATAGTCTGACATTACTGCACAGTTACATGTCAAGTCAGTCTGAAAAATACACCAAAGATGGGGACACCTCCGAAGTCTGGTCTTAGTTGCATAGCTGCCCTGCTGTGTATTAACAACAACAACCATTTATGTGGCAATAGGGTTTAGAGACCTTTTTGAAGAACGTTTCTGCCTGAACAAACAAGTAATGCAAAGACAGACTCAGCCTTAAGAATCTCCACCTGGGTTTAATTTCTCTGTGTTTCCCTGTGCTGGCAACAGAGGGGTTTTCTACTCCACAGCATTACCGAGCTGGGTCTAGCCCCCCATGCTTAGGCATGAGCTTGCTCTTGTGTTGTCCATACTTAATGAAGCCCCCTTCAAGAACTACAACAAAAGCTAGAATTTCCTTTAGAGTGGTAGGACAGAAATAGGTGCTTGTAGAGGCCTCCAGAGGGAGGCCCTGCCTGCATTCGTGTAGGTCGTACAAATCTTAATCTATAGGATTTCCCTTTGCAGGCTTTTCTTCTTCTCTTGATGGCAGAACAAACTTAGGGAATTAATTTATGAAGACTGCTTTGTTAGCTGTCTAAAATACAAATGCAAACTAAGCACCTACATTTTGTGAACTTAATTTCTTCCTGACGCTAAGGCTCAGAAGTTTCATTTTGTGTTGAGCTGAAAAATAAATCTTTGGGGAATGAGCAGGAGTTGCCATGTGTCTCAGCCAAGCTGCTTTTCCATGACAGGTCTCAATTACGCCTGCAGTGGGAAGACTCCTGCTTTTCTGAAGGCTAACAAGCTTGTAAGGGCTGATCACTCATTTTTTAAAAATCTTTCATATTTTGGGAAACTATGGAAATTCCCATACTTTGGGAATTCAATCTGCTTTCTAGAACGCTGGGGAGAAAAAAAATGCATGAGAAGAGCTGGCACTTTCTGGTGGCGTTAGTTATCATTTTGGTCAGCTGGTTTCGCCACCAAGCACAGGTGACTGGCTTTTATTTCCATTTGTTCATCTTAATTTTGTGTTCAAAGTGTTCAGAGCTTTGGATGGCATAAATAAAAATAATGAAGCAGTTGCTTGTGAAGCATATTTACAAGGCGTAACATACGCTAAGTATGACAAACATCAAGATTTGCTTTGCTTTTGATGGGTTCCAAAGAATTTGAATCTGTTTTTTTCAGTTATCTCCCTGCCCTTTAACTCTGAAAACATGGTCTTGGGAGAGATCTGTTTTCCCATTAGGCAGCTTCCTTTAAGCGTGGAAGATAACAAAGAGCAGTTAGTGTTGCTTAATCAGGGACAAAAAGAGGATGTTAATGTCACAGATGCTTGACTATCAAAGAAATGGTAATTCTTCCAGCTACTGAAAATGATAATTCTGTCTTTGTATGTCCTGTTTTGTAGTTCCTTCTGATGCTCTCTTGAAATGGTCACACCCGGAGACATGGAATGATGTGGATAAAGGCTGGGGTGGATTCAACTGCAGCGTCCCAGGCCCTGGGGAAGACGTCATCATCTTACCTAGTAAGTAAGGAAAGAAAGGTGTTTAATTTCTGTAGGAGTGCCGGGGTCTGTCTACATTAGGATATGCATCTATGTTGCAACATGGGATCCTTGGCACTGGTGTCCATTCTAGTGTGTGCAGGACACCACATTTGTTCCTCATCACATTGAAATCTCAGCTGCAGTACAAAAGTGTGATTTTTGGAAGAGAAAAAACCATTCTTTTCCATTTACACACACAAAAAAACACAGACACTTACTCATACTGATATTTAAGCTTAAGTATATGCAGGGACTTTATTTCAGGAGCAGAGAATTTGCAAGACCCAGCATCACAGCTCACAAAGAGGTCATCTCTTGATCCACCTCTCTGCGTTTTATGTGGGGAGCATGTTTTACACTTCCACAATTGTACCACCTTCCACATTCCTGTCACGGTTCCCACTGTCAATGACAATCTCTCAAGCCATTTGCCGTGGATGCCTCCGAGATGTTTTAGCCTACGCCTGTATTTCAACATCAGACTTGAGTTACATTTAAATCCCAGCTCAGCTTACAACCTCTTGGCACGAGCAACCTTCTGAATTCTAGCAAATATATTAGGCTACTCGCAATGAAATCTGGTGGAAAAAACTTGGGAGAACCATTTTATATAACAGCTGACCCTGCCCTGATCAGGAAGTTGGACTAGATGAGGTGCTAAGGTCCCTTCCAGACATAATTATTGTATGGCCCTATGAATACTGAGTGCTATGTATCTGACATACTCTAGGACTTGGTGTTGGCTCCTTCTCATTTGTTTGAAACCAGGTAAGTGTCTCTATCTATCACAGCTCCAGTTCTGAAAAAGGGGATACCACTGCTCCATGTCTCTTCCTCTTTCATGAGTTTTTTGGCTTATGAAGTCTTTGTGGAATGAAGTTTCTGTTGCTTAGTATGGCATTTGGGCATGGAGCCTCAGCCATGGTTAGAGCTTCTCTGTCCTGTGTCATTGCATCTTTATATAAATATATATATATATATGTATAAAAAATCAGGTTAAATTAAAAATACGTTTAACCTTCAAAGAATATTTAATTTAACCTTCAGTTTTCTGATAAATGTGAAAAAAAATCTATATTGTTTGAAGCAATGCTTTTCTTCACTTCTTTTGGGGAACTTGCATATAGCTGAAGATTTGCATTTTCTCATTAGATCACTCTTTCCTGTCAAACAAGCACAATGTGGATTTTTTTTTTCAATTCCCCCATCTTTCTAGCTGTAATGCATAAATGTGGTTAAGTGTTAGTAAGTTCAGAGGCCAGAGAAGGCACAGAAATGTCCCTTCAAGGGTCTGCTTTGCTCCTGTAGGTCCTGTGTCCTATGTACATCTAACGTAACAGTAAGCACATAGGTTTAGGCATCTTAACCTCTTCCTTGGCGTTACAGTTAGTAGAGATAGAAGGGTTGCTGAGCTGGCCGAATGTAGGTATCTAATGTGAACTGAATTGCTCTTCACCGATGGTATTATGTGGACTCCAGGACTCAAGTCACTTCATTATAGGAAAATACGTAGTGTTGATTGAAGCACTCCAGGAGCATCCTGCCTAGCCCGGTGAAACCCTAGATGGTCACAGGTGGCCCAATGTCATATTTGCCTGTCCTGTGTGAGGTCTCAAATATCCAAAGGTATTTCAGATAGTACTGAATATCTAAATGAATTTACTATGGTGGGAGCTTAGACACCTAGCTCCTATCAGACAGCTCAGTTCAGGTACCATAAATTGAGGCCTGAACCTCATTTCTCCAGAGCAGATTCAGCAGCACCTGAGATATGAACCTACCTAGCTTGCAGTTAATGTATGTCCTCTGAACCCTGATGTGAAGGTCTGCTTCTGTCTCCCTTGACAGTATAAGCAACACTAATGTCCATGTAAAGGTCTTGTCAGTGGGAAGCTGTACGAGACCAGGGGATTGACCCTCCATCTCCAAAGTCCAGAAGTAACACCCAAAATGCTGGGCTTGCTTACCTCTTCCAACAACATTACTCCAGCCGCACCACTGGTACTTCATGTTGAACATACACCTGCTTGCCATTCAGAAACACAGACAGTGTCCTTTCTGTCCTGGACTCCCTGGTTCCCACTCCACTTTCACCTTCGTTATATCTGACCCCTTATGCAGGCATTACACGGTGGGGCATTTCCCATGTGCTTTGCTCTCTTATAGATCTTCTTGCCATGGTTGGACTTTGCACGCCATTGTGTATTTTGTCCTCCATAGTTCTCTGAGAACAAGGCCAGAGACACCACCAGATCATCTGTTTCAACTTCTTGTGTATCACATTATAACCAGTTCACCAATATCAGACCATGACTGTCATAAGACCAGGCAATTTCAGTCTTTAAAATCAGGTGTCAGATGCAGATATGAAGAGGCACAGAAGTGCCACTGGTGTCTAAGGGCCCTGCACTCGTAGCGAGTTAATTATGTGGGGTGTGATCAGATGGCCACAGGAGGTAAATCACAATTTACACAGAAGCAGAAAATAAAAAATAAATGAATAGAAAGGTTTGGCTAAGGATTTGGAGTTCTGTTGTTTAGATTAGATTAAGAGAGTGGAGGCTGGATGCTGAGGTTGTGATGATCCTTTGGTGCGTTGCAAACCTACCTATGAATAAAACTCCTCTGTGGTTCCTGCAAAGGTGAGTGTAAACCTCTTGATAAAATAACTCATTTTAGCTGCCACATGAGATATTGACCATGGCCTTTGTCACATACCAAGGCTCTTCATGGCTAAGGTGTGCCTGAAGCATTGCACATTGCTGCCCACAGCCCAGCCCAACTGATCTAGTTCTAGGACTGGAAACAATACTGCCGCATCAGCATGCTGGTATACCAGAACTAATTAGCTCTCATGAGAGCCAAAGCTCATTAGCTCAGGCCTGGCGCTGTGTGGCATGACCACACAGCCTTTGGGGTCAGAACTAGCATCTCACAAATTTAGAGCAGTGCTGGTTTGGTCAGCTTAACTGGGGAATGTCTGCACTGTGCCGCGGGGTAGGATGGCAGTTCTCTCTAGCATACTGGTACCAACTGATTGGGAGGCAACGGGATAAGGATTGCCCCCTTAGACATAATCTGTTGTTTTACCATGGACAGGAATGTTCTCTGCCGGTCAGGAAGTGAGGGGCCAGGGCAATAAAGGTTGTCCAAAACCAGAACACAAGTTGGTGCCTGAGCAGCAGGATAAGACCCTGTGAGTTCCCAGTTCTGAATTACTGTGTTCAGCTGCTTAAAGCAAGGTGCTCCACAGTGTACAATAAAATTGTCTCTTCTCTTCAGATGCTTTTTGAACTTTTGTTAAAAATCAAAAAAACTAATGGATGAAAAGGAAAGAGGCAAACGATAAGCAAAAATGCATTGCCTGCTAGGACCAGTGGAGAGCCATACTGTGTGACTGTCTTCCTGTCGGTGATAAAATCACTTAGCTCCCATCATCAGAGTAGATATATGTCTTTAGTTGGTGTGCAGAAACTGCACTGTTCTTCTCTCCGGTGCCTTTCTGGAATTATTCTTCAGTTTTAGCCCAAGAACATGAACAGAAATGTAAACACAAGCTGTCTATCACCCAATATATATTTAGAGAGAACTGCTCTTTTGCATGCCCATCTTCTCTGATCATCCTCCCTCTGCTTTCTTTTTACTCTCCCTCTTCATTCTTACTGGCTTGGATGCGTTAAAACACTTACTGGCAGTGGGAGTCAACAGAGTGCAGGGTTTGAAATTGGAGTCATTGTCAGCATTGGTGTGATAAGGCCACTGGGTTTGTTGCTCAAATGAAGGCACCTCAAATGTGCTTAGGCAAGATGAATTTTCTGTCCATCTGTCATACTTCACTTTGCTGCCACAAATGTGTATATGAGTTTCCAGTTACAAGAAAGTCAACCCCTTGCTTGGAACCAAAATCTAAAGTGAAATTGACAATTTTAAAATTTATGTTTAATTGTAGCATTTTATGAATGTTTCCCTTCACTTCCCTTTCCACTAGCTTGTGCATATCCTGCTAAACTCAGAATGGATCCAGATGGCTACAGAAAAGTGAGAGTCTGTTCTTGTGAAAACAAACATTCTTCAAACCACCCAAACTTTTGTGCTGCTGTACACACCAAAATAAGTTTTTGCAGTTCACTCCTGGCAAGATGCAGCTGTGTCTCACTCTTCACTGTCTTTTAGTTATAATTCCCTCCTGGGAGCCATCCATACTGATTTTCAGGTTGGAAGCCAAGCCATGGGGCTACTTCTGGTATGCTCTACATTAGCGGGTCGGTCCTTTCAGCCCCCAGAGTACATTTTTAGAGTCTTATAAAAACAAATTATAGATGATTAGTGTTCATTTCTAGTGTGAAGGAGTGCAGGAGAAGATTTGGTCCGGACCTGACACTGTTGAGATCTCTGAATGAATATGGATTCCCAGAGTTCATTGAAAACTAGGGCACTGCCCAAATTTAGCTAATGAAGGCTTCAGTTTGCTTATTTAACGAAATAAAGAAATTGCAGCCCTAGGGCTGCCTCGTGGGTCAAACTCAGGAAAGTTTGAAAAGCTAGAAAACACCTCTATTAGCAAAATGTTCATATTAAACCCCAGGTTTTTGTGTTGCTGCTTGGTGCCTGCTTGACATCTAGAGGCTGCTTTTTGGAGGGCTGGAAAACTGGAGTTGTGTACTAAGTTATTCTTTTTTTGCCTTGTTTATAAAGCATGGGTGAGTCTTCAGGAGTTAATAACTTCTTTGTACAAGGATGAATTTCACTTGTGACAGAGATGGATTCTTCATGTTAAAGTGACTTTAAGTGTTGGTGTGTTACAAGCCCCCTCATTGTCTGTCTCCCTAGCAGATACAAGCCTCTTCCAGCCCCAGCTGTAAATCTTTAGCTGAGGCTGCAACTACTTGTGCTTTTATCTCTGGAGGTTCATCCTCCAGAGCCACAGCCATCCCACAAGGACCTCTCATATGCATCAGGCTTCAGCAGTCACACCACCTTGAAAAACAAGCTGGATGAGTTTAGTCATGCCATTCTGGCAGCCAGCAGTGGCATTAACTTCTCAAGCCCTCGGATTTTCAGGGCTTTGGTTTATGGTTTTCGCTATGACACACTCCTGATACAGCACGCTCTGGATGGAAAGAGAATGTGTTATAATTCCAGGCAATGGAATGCTGTTTTGAAGGGTATTGATATGATATCATGTAGCCTCTGGCAATTTCTCTCTTCTTTTTTTTTTTTTATTTTTTTTTTTTTGGTCTTTTTTTCCAGTGGTGAAATTCACTCTGTTATTCATTTTCTGATTTTGATTTTCTTTGAACTTTTTCTGTTTGAAGAGATGAATGCTGCAGTACTGTATCTCATATAATAGCTCTTCTGTTGTGCCTGATTTCCATTCAATAGTATGCTATGGTGTTTTATACAGCGATGCGGTTGATCAAAGGCATTTTATGTCATTGCTTGAGTCATTAGCGACTTCTCAGTATTGTACATCTGAACATTAAGATTGTGGCATACCTGTGAACTTTTGTCTGAATAAAGTATATGTATAACGAAACAGAACACTGTTTTCAGGCTCAAACTATGGTTTCCTGAAAGTGATTGCCTGCCATTATATGAATGTCTTCATGGGAGAAAACCACCTCCGGTTTATCTTTCCCTGAAGGTAAACCACTTGAGCTCAGTGACCTAAAGTTTATGTTTTTAACCACTTAGTCATCATCTCCCTCTACTACGTAAATGAGTGTATTCTCTAAGGACTGTGGAAGGAAGTCTCCTTTGAATTTGTTTGCTTTTCTCCTCAAGTGTGGAAGGACTTTTTCTTCCTCAAAGGAGTGTTCTGTTGTTTTTACAGAGCAACATTTCACCCTGCGAGGACTTCACACCCCAAAGATCTCACCCCAGAGTGCTGTTATTTTAGACTACGGAAACTATAGTTTTGCAGAGATATCTCTGAGTGGGGGAATTTATCACTCCTGTGTTTCAAGGCTCACATACATGATGCTACAGTTACAGAGCAGTCAGCATTTACTTTGTAAAACCCTTTTTTTAGAAAGATGTGCAACTCAGCAAAAATATCTGTTCTAGACTGAAACTTGACATATAAATGGTATGCCTAGGAGCACTTCTTTTCCTTGCAAAAATGTTTCAGTCTGTGTTTGATGAATATACTTATGGCCTTTGTCAACTGCATTTTTTTGCCACATTCTTGAGCTGTGATTTCACAAGCTAGATTCCCCTTCTCTCTGAGAGAGATCATTTTCACATCTTACCCCTTATTTTCTTCCCTGCTTCATATCCTCACATACTGTGCCTTCTCTTCTCAGCTCTGCAGGGTAGAGGACCGTACCCATCCTGTAAAGAGATTATAGGCAGGAGTTTCTTCATGCCTGTAAAAATGTATCAAGTGCTAACAGTGTGAGATTTAGGGGAAAAAAAGATTGCACTTGTTCTGTAGAGACTTATTACATCTGTATGCTGTGAAAACCTTGCATTCTTTAAAGATGCTTCAGCCCAATGATGCAGGAATTTCTTTTGAGATGAGGTGCTCAGAGTAACCATGGGTTGCTGCAGTTCTTGCAGTAGCCCTTGAGAATGGAGGTCCTGGGCTTTCAAGGTGTCCCTTGCTGATGTCCTGAGAGAAAGACGAAAAATCTGGGAAAGGAAGAGGTGGGATGATTGAGTTACAAGGATAAAGTAGGAACATGTATGTAGAAAAGAAAAAACAAATATGCAAGCAGATCCAAGACCCCATTACATGCAGAAATTTTCTTCCCCTTGAAGCTGTGAAACTTCAGGGTTGCAAAACCAATAAGTAAAAAACCTGGGAAATTAAAGACAGTCTACTGCTTGTGGGTTTTTTTTCTTCAGTCTGCTTCTGAGTGTATTTTGAGGAGGGGTTTGGTTATGTTTCCTGCAAACAGGGTTTGGAAAAATTCTTAAACCTTTGTGCCAAATGGTTTAGATTAGTCCCTCTCCACATGTTTTGGAGAAAGGACTTTGCCTGTGTTACAAATTGCGTGGTCATTTGTGTCTTCATCCAAAGCAGTTGCTAATGGCTACAGGCAGAAGAAAACCTGTGAGGTAGCTAATCCACTTCCCAAGACACTTCATGGATCTTCCTGTGTTCCACACCTAAACTCTTTATAGGGGCCCATTCTCACCACTCTGTCAAAATCCATTAGAAAATATGTGTGTGCCTTAATCTCTCCAGTTTTGTATGTCTGTGCCTCACAATAAAAGCATATGAGATCAGTGAAAGTCACAGCAAATCTCTGGGCAGAATTTGGCAGTTGTCATTATGTTGAAGACTTATTTTCTGAAAGATATTTCTATGGAAGTCACAGCTATTTCTATGGAAGTCAAAATTAGATCATCTTATTGAACACTTTGTTAAGGAAATACCTTGCTTTTCCTTCTTCCAGGGACATACACTGACTCAGAGGTGTACTACTATACCTGGAAAATTAGTCTTGTCAATAATGAAAGGAGATGGAAATCACAATTTAAGAGCCTGAGCCATTTTCCAGTGCAATCAACCAAAAAGCTCCTAGTGACATCAAAGCGCATTAGATGGGCCCTGAGGCTGGAATTCACCTCTGTGCAGTGGGCTACCTTTAAACGATACACCATTTCCATCTTTCTTCATGTCCTACTTGGAAAGCTTAAGTGGCATTTAAAAGGTTCACAGGCTGTAGACTTGCAGCTTTAGGAGGCAGCTGTGATGCTGGTGTTGTGCTCAGTCAACAACAGTCCCCACTCTATTCTGCAATATAAAAATACGCTCCTTGTTTTGTCCTGAAGTACCTAAGGGCATGGAGTTTTCCCTGGTCACTCTTAACCAAATTTTTAGTAGGGAATGAGTAGTCCTGTGAATACAGAATTGAAGAAGTCTGGCTTCCCACAGATTGTGCTGGTGTAAGGAAAGCTTTCCTCTTGGTGGGGAAGAGGTGGGCTTTTATACCCAAAACCTGAGAGTAAAGCCAAATTGCAGGGAAGGAAAAGCAGTGACAGGGTGTTACTGGACTCAGGTTATGGTGTGTGGCTTCAGCTTGTCACCCTGATCACTGCTGTTAACAAGGTGGGGACCTGCAGGCTCTTTGTGCTGTGAAGCACCTATTTGACACTGTTGGATTTTTTCACTTCCATCGATCCTGTTGTCTTCATTGTCATAAGGGAAAAATGATGTCTGGACACAGCTTAGCTTAGTCCTTGTTCATTGCATTGGGTGATCAAGATTTACTTTCATAAACAGAGCCAAGTTCAACTAGCAAGACGAACATGTCTCTGACTTGCTGCCCTTCACATGCATTCTTAAAGGTTCAAGCCACATTTGATGAGACTTAAGCATGCAACAGTATAATTGTAAATACGGAGTTATTATTAATTTGTCAGATTACAGCCACCCTGTCAAGCCCCAGCTTTAGATGAAGTTCTGGTTATGGATGCTGCACAAACACACACGCCCTGCTCCAGTAGTTCTAAGCAAAAAATAATCTAAATAAAGCAAAACTCAAGCAAAGCTAACGTTCTTCACCTCCATGCCACACTTTTTGGCAAGCAGTGTTGGTAGGCTGCCATCATTATAAACAACCCTCTGCTTTGTTTTGCAGATCGGACCATCCTGGTGGATACGGCTCTTCCCACTCTGAGAGGCCTTTACATTCTGGGGACTCTCGAGTTCCCCAGCAACTCCAGCAACGTCCTGAGCGCAGCCTGCATTGTGGTGCTGGGGGGTATGCTGAGAGTTGGTAAGTGAGCAGCCTGGGGTCTGGATGCCTGGTGTTTATTTCTGCTCTTGATAGAGGAAGTGGGAAGAAAGACTGCACAGTGTTACTATAAACATGCTGGCCACCGTAATGCCCCATGACTATCTGGCCATCTGCAATGTGGACGCCCAGAATCCCCATTAAGGACAATGATTATCCACTGGAGCTAATTACCTGTTCATTTAACAGCAACATATTACAAATACCGTTGTCTTCACTGAAGATAATGGAGATACTCCTGATTTCATCGTGGCTGAGATTTTATCGGATATGTGTAAAAGTCCTCCCTACGTCATGTGGGGTTGCTTTATGAGACAGTAATTCCTCAGGGCAGGATCTACCTTAGTGTTCAGGCAGTGCCTGGTGTCTGTGAGCATTAGGAAGGCACTTTCTAGGTGACAGAAATATTTAAACCCAACATAAACAGAGTCATGGAGAATCCCCAGAGTGCCTGGAAATCCTGCTGTGGCATAAAATTGGCACAACTGGATTCAGTACATTTGTTCCTCTCATCCTCTACAGGTGAGCACCAGGACTTAAAGGGAGGTACCACCTTGCCCCTACTTCTAGTGCTTTCAGAGTCCCCAATGTCACTGGGGCTGTTCCACATTATTTGCAATGGTCAGGATCAGTGTTTTTCCACCCACAAGCAATTACCCACATAATTCTTTTTAAATATCAAGGTTCCTAAAGCCAGGCATTGTATTTACTTACAGGAATCCTTAGGACACTGGGATCACATTGTTGATCACTGCTTGACCTTTCTCAAGATTGGTTTCATGAACTTTAAAAAGAGAATTTGTTTGTGTAATCACCTCCTGAGGAAGTCTGCTCCAATATTTGTTTGTGGTTAATCTCAAGGGACTGTTTAGTTAATACAGTACTGGCCAAAAGAGTTATTTTGCAGTCTTGTGTTTTTCTTTGGAAAAAAGAGGTTTGAAAGCCTAATCTAGGAGGTTAATATATATATATATACTTAAAAGAGTCTCAGTCATTTCTTGCTTACACTCTTTTGTAGTTTAAATATGGTTTCATATTGGTTTTAAGGAAAAGCATGTGTTCATTGCAAAAAACACTTATTAAAAAAACATTGAGGCACTTCTTTACTGCACAAACTCCCCTCCAGCACATCTGTCAGTAGTAATGATATTAAAAGCCAAACAGGTATTTGCAGCTGTTGAACCACAGTCCAGCATCTTCTGGAGGGCTATCTTTGCTCTTGTTGCAGCTGTGAGATCATCGGTGGGTAGAGACTCTGCAATTTTCCCGCATCTTATACTGGTTTCTATGCTTGCCTGTAAAACCGGGAGTGCATGCTTTTTTTTTTTTTTTCCCCTTCCTCTTTCTTTTCCCATGTGTTCGAGGCCTAAAGGTAACTTCTTGGAGCCCATCTGTCCAATCCTGACTGTTCTGTGCCTAAAGGAAGGTTTTGAAGCCCATCTGTCCAATCCTACCACACCCTAAAGAAATCCTGACACAAAATAGATAATGAGACAGTTTAGTAAACAGATTTAATACATGTGGACATCAGCATTCAACATTGCCTGAGCAGGATCTGAGGTTGACATCATGTGAGCCAAATCCCCAGGTCCTCCTTGTTGTGTAATTTCTACATGCCCTGTTTTCTGCATAGCGATCTCTGGTCATGTGGCGTTGCTTCCAGTTCGGTGGCCTGGGCCAAAGACTCTCTGGTAGAGACTTAATGTTTTGTTCACTTAAACTGCTAGAGAACAATGATCAGTTCTAGAAAAAAATATGTCCTTTAGAGCACTTGGCATCTTATCTGCAGGGAAAAAGCAAAGTCAGATGGTTAAAACAAGACTATAAGTATACAGGAACTGGGTATATGTAACTATGAGTATGAGAAATAAGTATGAGAAACATGTAACAAATGAAAAAAAAACCAAGTGAAAAATTGGAGTTTATGAAATGACAACAAGAATCCAATTAATTTTATTAAAACAGTGATTTGCAGGGAAACTAGGATGAGAAATACAGTGATTGTTGGAAGATCAGGATTCTTGGGACACCTTTGATCCTGCACGGTCTGTCAGCACTTTCCTCTTCAATGTATGATCACAATCCAGTGTGAATTATGATCAAGAGAATGACTGAGAGATGTGAGATAATTAAAGAGATGTAAAGGGTTGCAAGAACTCTGTCAGAGCCCTTGGACAACCCAGAAGTAAAATGTGTGGATCTATCCCCACAATAATTTCTCTGGGTGCTCCCAGGCCTTCAGTGTTGTTGGACCCGGGGAGATTTTCTGATTACTTCTTCTGTAGTAGTCACTCCCAGGTAAAGAGCTGCTTTTTTTCAATTAAACTTTCAATGTCTCTTTTTTGATGGTATTTGCAATAACATTTTTAGAAACCTCATTTATTTCTACCTCCCTGCATTACCATGCTGTAAAAAAATTATGTATTTTTCCAGTGTATAGAAAGAGAGTTTGAGGTTCAGAGAGATTAAGCAATTTGCTAAATATTGTTAGCACACCTGCGTCATAATAAGAAAAGAAATGTTAGGCTCAACATTAGGGCTATTCCATTCATTTTAACCCAAACATCAGCATTAGAAGAAATGTGCAGAAAGTGCTCTGTTCCACTGCTGAACAAAGCCCTCAACTCCTGATAAGGCTGCAGAAAATGCTGAAGTTTGTTTTGCATGAATTCATCCGCTGGACTTATCCCGAACTCCACTGTACTCAGCTGCTCTTTGCTGGCAGGCTATTTTTGCTTTTTATAGTAGAACTAGCCAAGTCATTATCCAGATAGGATTTCTCTTTTTAGTCTCAACTTGTCACATTATTTTTTCGCAAATCTCATGATGGCTCCTTGTCAGTCATTTCACTCAGTTGAGGCAAGAAGCCTAAGGTCATCATTAGCTCATGCTTGATTGTCTGGAGATGAAACCCCAGACATTTTTTATGTCTCGTCTCTTGCTTGTGGTAAGAGCTCTACTAGATTCACTCGCCTTCTTTGCAGTACTAGTAAGAACCCCCATATTGACTTCCCAAAGGGTAAATCACTGTACCTCATGAAACGGCCGTGTGTTAGTGATGGTTAATGCTCAGTGTTATAATGGCAATTAGCACACAAGTGAGTTTCCAATTAACTGCCTTTTCCAGCTTCTCCAGTACCTGTTTTGTGGGTCCCATCTTCTTCAGCTGTCAGCTGATTCCTGTCTTGCAGTCACATAGCATCCCTGCACAGCTATTCAGCTTGTATGAAGCTGGAATACTGTTGATGTATTGAGAGCAATTTCTTATCCCTGATCACAGAAAAAGTGGTTTGAAAAGTTCATTGCACCATCTGCATACCCTCCAATTAATCTCTTGGCCTCAGTCTGTTTGATTTTTACCCTTTCCAAGCCACTTGGTTTCTTTTAACTGATCGTACCATCTAGGAAAGGGATTTGGTTCACATGTTTAAGGGACTTGAATTTAGGCATAACGTGTGGACATCAGCATGTGAGCTGGCTGTTTCACTAGAGATCTAGTCAATATAGGCAATGGAGCAGCTTCAGTCAATCGGACTAGGCAGTACAGGTATCCAGCACAAATTACAGTCTGTGCTGTATTGTCTGATCTTTGTTGGCTCAGATAGCCAAAGAACATGGAAATATCTGCATTAAGAAACCTAAATGTGGGCATATGAATCTCCCTGGAAACACAGTTCAGTTGCCTCACTACAAGGATTTTGTTTCACTTTGGGCATCCTCTGGTGTCCAACCTGGCCTCCAGTTTCTGTTTAAAAAGCCACTGTCCTACCATTGAACTGCTCTGTCTTGTATCTGCTAACCTCACATAGTGGATTTGGAGGGCACCAGGACTCTCAGGTGGGATTAGACATCTATATTTAGGCAGCTGAATCGTATCCTATGTGTCTCCTTGGACATTCATCTCACTTCTGGCTGCTGGTTCCTACTCCATAGTTGCCTGTCTCTCATCTCTTCTGCCTGTTTGGCAGCACAGATGTAAGAGGCAACCCATGAGATGTCTCCTTGTTTACAGGCTGCTTTTACAGGCTTCTTTGCAGAGTGAAGTCTGGATACCCGAAGGAACAGCTTGGGAAAGAGAACCCATGCTAGGTGACTATCCAGCTGTGTATTGACCGTGAATAAAGTCTGCAAGCTTTCTGGTGACAATACGCTATAGTTTTCAAAATGGCTGAGTAGCTAGAGTCCAAGAAATTTTGGATTCAGGAAATACAGAGCTGATACTGGACATGGTTACACCAAGATATTTAGCAAAGTCTATTTGCCGATGGAAGGGAGAAGATCTTATCGCAGATTTCCTTGCTCTTATATACAACAGCTGTTGCAGAGTGTTATGTTGTAAAGAAAGAAAAGGCTAGAAGGGAGGAAACAACCACTATTCTAGGAAAGAATTGAATGAGTTTTGCTATGGAAAAAGAAAAAAAAAACCCACAACAAAAGTCTATTGGGAAGAACATCTGGAATAAAACTGAAATATGAAAACAATGGAAAATGCTTTTGAAACTCAACAGCAAACTAGATCCAGGCTGCAGTCCAGAATAAGTAAAAATCTGGATAAAAAAACCACACCTTACTCTCTGTTCACTCTTTTTCCCTCCGTATAGTTGCATAGTAGGGTTTTATCCTCTCCGGAGGTTAGGCCTGTTGAAGGTTTATGAACCAGCTGTAACCACTGTGCTAATAGATCTCTGTTGCAATCAAGGCAGCTGGATCTCACACTTCTTCAGGAAAGTACGTAATCAGTGATTACTTTATTAACAGAATAGGTTGTTTCTTATGCATAAGATTATTATATATATGGAGGGTTTTTTTTGCACTGTATAGTACATGCATTGTGCTGCCAGCACTCCCTGGAAGGGCATCAGCTTTAGATACCCCTTGTAGAAGGTCACACACCTGCAGTGAGGCCAACTAATGTGATGTCTACCATCTGACAGACAGTGAACACATCAAGCTGACTGTGCAGTGCCTGTGCAGAAAGCCCAGCTTGTAGGAAGTTGTGCAGCTGCTGCGTACGCATCAGCAGATTGACCTGTGTCTGCACTAAAGGAATACCTGAGACATCCAGAGTGGACAAAACACTGCTCAGGCTGGCAGATATGAATTATATCTGGACAGATGAGAAAAGCCTTCAAACTGCAGATAAAACTTCCAACTAGAAGAACATGTGTTTGAGGAAACCCTGCCTGTTTTCTGCATATGCTCTCTGAAGTCCCTCCTGACTTTTTCTGTACACCTCACCAGACACTTCTGCCAGCTTCTGGTTGCAATTACTTTTTTCTTGTTCTTTGCCAGCAGTGCCTTATTATTGTACCTTATGATCAACCAGTTTGCTCATCAAATTGGTAAGCCTTCCAGTTGTAGTAGGAGTATGAAGTGGGAACCATTTCTGTGCATCTCATGCAGCATAGGTAATTCGACAATTGATGTAATCATATGTAGAACTTGTTCACCACAATAAAGTGGGGTAAGTAACTTGAGGTTTTCACATCCAGAGTTCAAAGACAGACACTTAAAGCCCAGATCCTTCACATATGTGTTGCAGAGATTATGATTCCAGTGCTTATGGCACCTTGGTAGTTTTAATAAAACTACTTATTACAAGAGCTGTGGTTTTGTATTACTTTGTAAGGTGATGAAACTTATCCAGCCCCAGTGACTTGTGTGCACTAACTATTTTAGATTTCCCTGTGAGTAAGCTGAGGTAGCTGCCTATTCCATAGCTTCATTTTCATGAGCCATTCTGTAGGGCTGTATTTAGACTAAACCAAAGTGCGTATCTCAGACATTACTTAGCTTTTCCCTTTGTTTTCCTTTGATCTCCATCCATTCATAGACAGAGCATCACCTTTTCAAGACCTGCTTGCTATCTTATATTTTGAACATTCTTCACTTCCTTTCCTAATAATTCTTCAATTCCAAATTATTGCTGACTTTGCTGCGCCATCTCTTTTGTTTTTTTTTTTACTCCTTTTAGTTTATCTGCTTGCTTTCAGTATCTTCATACTCCTCTGGGTCATTGATAAAACATTGCATACCACAAGGCTTGCAAGACCAGACTTTTCGAAGCCAATGCCCTATTCTAGTCAGTCAGCCTGTAAATTAATGTGTGCCATGTTCGTGTTGTACTGGTGTAGTTTGTTAATCAGAAAGTTTTTTGCTACTAATTCAAGCGCCCTGAAGAAGCCAATTATATTATATCAAAGCCATTATCTTTATCAACTAAACCTGTAATCTCATTAGGAGATGATAACAAGGAAGTTTCACGGGACCTTTTTCTATAAAACCAGGTTGATTGGCATTAATTATATCATCCACCTTTAATGATTTATTAATTGATTTCAGAGTTGGACATTATGTTTTTATTTATTTTTCCCCTAGAATCAGTGTCAAGTTGACAGGCCTGTAATTACCTGGGGCTTTTACTTTTATCTTTGTTTGAAATATTGGCACAATGTTAGCTTTCTTCAAGTACTCTGAGACATCGTGAGTGATCACAAACTTACTGAAAAGTCCACCTTGATAGTCCATCTGTTTTCTGGACCAACTCAACCTTAGCACTTGCATGCAGTTTTATATACCGGTGATTTAAAGCTATGGAACTATTAATGGAAATAAGGAAGTATTAAGATTATTTTGTTCCTAAATACACTTAAAACAAATCTAACTTTTCTGCTTATAGATATCTTGTCTTTTGTTGTGTCATATACCATTTACACTTCGCAGCCACTGAAGCATTTCTGTGAACATTACCATCCTATCTTTTTCTTTCTTTTCTAAGATTTTAATATGGTGATGAGCTATTACAAATAGTATTATTATAATGTCTTTGCTTCACACTGATTATATTTTTGGTTTGTGTGTTTGTTTTTTCTTTAACAAGGGTAAACTTCCTTAACCTATTGTCATGCTTTTTCAGATTAAAAATCATTAATTTTAGCTAAATGTAGACTTTTAAAGGAGTGATAACTTCCAGTTCAAACCTTTAGAATTCACATTTCCAAGCATTTGTCTGTGATTGCTAAACGTGGAAACCTACTTAGAAATTTTTTTAAAATCGAGGTGAGAATTTGATATATCACATGGCTATTTTAACTGACTTAACTAGAAAAAATAATAATGCTTTGTAACCAGGAGTCAGACAGCAACACCAATAATGACACCAACAGTAATTCATGATGACATTTAATAATAACCCCCCACTTTAAGGGGACATCATCATCATTAGGAAATGGTAATTATGAATAACATTTTAAAATCAATATGAAGGTCTCCAAACATTTTTGCTGAGTCTTTCTTTGGTCTTCAGTGTAGCTAATAATTTTATCCCAGAGGGTAAAGGTTGACCTGAGGATTGGGAAAGGTATGCTCAGGCTGAGTATTTTAGATCACAACTTGCTGTGAGGGTGAAGCAGGAAAACAATCACTCCGCACACAAAAATAGACACAAATGTCTGCATAACTCTTCTGCTGCTCTAGGTGGATATTTTTTTAACCTAGTGTGTCAGTGGTGAAAGCACTTTTCACTAGTTTTGCTTTGTGAAGGTAGTATATAGTTACGACACAATCCCTGGTTTTCTTCTGTTCAAACCACACTTAACGTGAGTTTAAACAAGAAAGTCACAGATGGTTTGGATGGGCGATGGACACTGTAAGATTGAATTCCCTCCATGTCCCCAGAGAAGATATGAGCTTACTGGTGTGAGATATATTAGATGGGGAGCATGCAAGTCTTGTGCTGTTAGTCTTTTATCCATTTAAAAGCTGTACAGAGAATTCAAATATCCACAGATATCAGCCAGACACTGATGGGGAACAATGAATTTATTTATTGATTTCACTTAATTAAAAAATGCTCTTAAAGAGGAATGTTCTTTAGGACACAAAATCATCTCTCTTTTCCAAACTAGTAATTTTTAAATATTAAAAGAACATGACAGGCCAGCTAATTTTGTACAGATATGTATGTATTTTTTAGTTCTACATCTGCTGCAGTTTTCTGTTGCATAATTGATTTAATCTCTAATTTTAAAGGAACGCTGAACTCTTTTACTGGACTCCACATACATTTCTCCAGGGCAAAAACTGTCCTACTTTTCCCTCCTTAGTATCTGTCTAGTGCTAGGCCATTTTCTTCTGAAACTGTAAACTACCCTTGGTGAAATAAATGAAGTCAAAATTGGAATACAGTTTACTGTACAGATTTATCACCACAAGATAAGAGCACCATCATACACAGCAAAACTTCTTTGACATTTTCTTCCCCTGATCTTTTCCCTCAATCTTTCCATTGGTCTGAAAAACCATTTTGCCCATCTTGGCTGCACAACTCATGTCTGGGAACTGGTGAAATTGTAAAGGATCAGAAAGGCAAAAATGGGCTGAGGAGGGAAATGTTAGTTCAGCCATTTAGACCATTAAATTTGGATTCAGACACCCCGGTTCCCCCCCAGTTTCAACATTACAAAAGCTATTGATGCCTCTGTGGTGGGTTATTGCTGTTTTGTCTTTATTGCAGGTTCTTTTCAACATCCCCTAGAAAAGGATTTAAAGCTGTTGATCCTTCTTCGGGCATCTGAAGGGATTTACTGTGATCGTCTGGAGGAAATAAATGTCCACCCAGGGAATATTGGTATGTGCTCACCTTTTCGTAGCAAACCAATCTTAGGCAACTGCCAGATCTACTGCTGTGAGCCTAGGTCATACAGGAAAACATCTAACAAAGGTACACACATTTTTTTTAGCTAAATTTTTTAACTTTCACCAGCTCAATTCCTTTTTTTTTTTTTTGTGAAGATTTTGTTTAGGCCAAATTTGACAGAAGTGAGCAAGTAGGTGGCAATTCCTGAGGTTTCATATGAGAAACTAGAGAGGAGTTAAAAGGACTTGCACACACTTACAAGGGGTTTTCTTGGTTCTAGATTTGAGATTTGTAAAAGGTGGTTGTCAGAACTGAAGTTATTAAAAATAAGATAACCTTGCTGAGTAGAGTGAAATTAATATTGCCAGAGGCATTTGGTCTCAGTTATCTTTGGTCTCTCTTAGGATAAAACAAATGGTCCTCAAGTTTTGAGGCTAGTATTATGTTTAAACTCATATCATTATTTTTAAATGCCTCACTTAAGTAAGATTAATTAAATCCAAGAGCTACTGGATGGATTCAAATACACACATTTAAATATTTCCAAGCATTTGGACCCATACAAAGATTGACAAATGAAGGTTTCTATTAACTTTTACATGTTCTCACATAATTATGGTTAAAGAAATAAATTAACTTTTCTGTTTTCCATGCTTTAAAATATCTTTTAAAAAACACTTGAGTATTGCAAGACATTGTTCATTGCTGAACTTTTGTAAAGATAGTAGAAATTCAAACTGCTATCAAGACAAATTGCCTGGATCAAGATTTGTAGAATATTAAAGAAATTCAGGACAAAGGAAAAAAAAAAACCAACATAAATTAAGAAACAAAAACCCCCACATGATTTGTTTCTGATAGTGACATTGAGAAACTACTGCACACATTGATCAAGTGATTACAAACCTAGCAAGTAGCTATGTAGATTGTTTGGAAGGCAGGACGAGGAAATGGATTCTGAGGGGTATTTTAAGTCTACATTACTTAGGAGTTCAAATATAACAAGAGCTAGCAAGTGGACTTCCTATGATTTTAGGCTGGAGGAGAAGATAGAGGCATTGCTGTCGTTTAGCACGCTGTCATGGATCAAATGAGACTTCATAACTGTTGATCCTATCCTCTTAAACCACAGCAAATGCAAGATCATAGAAGTTATATTGAATACCTGTCTTGGTGGGATAATCAGGGTTGCATTACCAGTGCTTGGTCTTCTTTTGGACGATAAGGACCATGTATCCTGGAAAAATTTGTTTGGGCAGGAGATTAGTCCAAGTGGTAACAGAGGTTCAAATACTTAAAACACAACTCCTCTGAAGCAACATGTCACTATTAGAGTTGCAGAAGAAATTTTGAACTGACTCATACTGAAAGGTTTTAGATCAGGTCAGCAAATGAAAGAAAACATTTCAGTGCAGGAAATCGTAATTTTTTTCATGTTTCAAACTTAATCTTCTTGGAAAATGACACCTATATGAAAAGTTCTATATTTTGGCTTTTTGCCCTTGCTATGGATCCCCTTTCCAGAACAAAACAGTGAATTATTCAGACATCAGAAATACAAATAGTAGCTGAGTAATTTTTTGTATTTTTCATTCTTGGAGTTTTTACTTAATTTATTTGCTTAAGGTAGATTTTTTTTTTAATTATTTTTTCTTCTTTTTTTAGGTAAATACCTTTGTCTGCAATTCTAGTTTGAGTTAATGAGACTTCTATGGTACAATACCCTTTCTTGGCTTTACACATGGTGGTCATTTTACTTTATTTCTAGTTCACTTTTTATTTCAAGTGGAGGCTATGTGCTGTTCTTACACTTTTCATAAAATATAAAACCATGCTTTAATAAATATAAATATTTCCATGTACTTAGTTGGTTCAGTTCTTCTCAAGTCTCCTTTCCCCTAACTTTTGAACTCCTGCTTTTGTTTTTTTCCAGGGGTTTATGGACACGTGCAAATTTATAGTGCTTATCCTAAGATGTCTTGGACACATCTGGAAACTAATGTTGCTCCTGGCAATGAAAGGTGGTATTTTGCCCAAATACACCTGCAAATATTAAGTTTTGGATCCTGCTCCTATGACTTGTATTAATGTTCCTATGAGTTGTACTGCTCTTTTCCTTTGTGATAGGCTCTGTTTAAACTATATCTAGGTAAAGAACAACTATGCTACACCTTGCAAGAAAATTATACTATTTTAAGATTAATTTTAATTCTAAGGAAGAACAAAGTTGAGATTTTCTTCTTTCCTTCTGTCCTTCCTTCTTTGCTTGCTTCTTCCCTTCTGTCCTCCTTCCTTCTTTCTTTTCCTTCCTCCATCTGTCCCTCTACTTTTTTCTTTGTAGAACGAAGAGATGTACTCAAAAGTGGCTAATATCTTAGTGATTAGGATGTTTGTTTTGTTTTAAGAGACCTACATTAAAATCTCATCTCTGAATTAAGCAAAATTGGGATATGAACCATGTTCTTCAACATCTTAGATCAGTCTTTCACCAGTTTTTGGAGTGAACTTATGAGTCTTAATTTCTCCTGTTAGAGTTAATATTTTTTGTATATGTAATTATTGTCAATTGTCTCAAAGAACATAAGGTTGCCTGTATAGCCTGATGAGCAAGTTTCTGTCTAGGATGTGAGTCTTCCAAGGTATAGACACGTTTTCACTTAACCTTGGCAAAAATAGCTTTGAAAAGCTACCTTCTCTTTCCCCTGGTGCTGCCATCCATAAGCTTTTACAGCCCCTGCAGCAGACTCATCTTCATCATCACTTACCCATGAATTCAGTCTGAAGGCTTAGTGAAAACCATCACCTAAGGCAGGTTAAGTGGAGTTGCCACAGATGCTTGTTAAGTGAATAGGTGTCTATGGCCTGAAGTTCAAACCTTTCATCTGAACCAGAGAACATGTTTGCATAAGGATCTCCCTGTACGTGCACTGACCATTAGTTGGTGTGGGGTGGGCACCTCCTAAGCTGTCACTGGAGCTCTCATTCTTGATTTTGTGTTACAGAAACTTTTTATTGTCTTTTTGCTCTATTTCTTCCAAGTGCTTCATTTTAAACTGAAATATATGTATTCAAAGCAAAAAATTCTATCAGTCAGGCCTAAAAAAAATCTCATTGGAAGAGTTCCAGGCTGGGTAGAGGTGAAATATCAGCATTTAGGGAAGGAATTACTTGGAAACTCATTGTAAAGGTAGGCAATGGAAGCACAACAACCTCACAATTAGAATTTGTTTGTTGTTAGCTCTCACGCAGTTCAGTGTCTAGAGTAGATTAATTGTTTAGGCTTGCTGGATAGTCAGTGGACGAGACAGATACTTACAGATGCTGATTCAAATCATGTAACATTAGAATCCCCTCTGGAAATCCTTCTCTTTCCCTGATTAGAACGGGAGTTCAGAGCAAGAAGATTCTCAACTGAAGCGTGCCAGTTAAATACTTGGATGAAATGGATCCAGGCTAGTATTGGTCTGCTGCCCAGATGTTTTATACGAAATATCATGAGGTGCTAAGATACAAGTATTTGGAGCTCATTCATTGACCTTGAATATGGCACAAAAAGTTGTTTCCATTATTAAGAAAAAGAAAGGGGGAAAAGCTACTTATCATGAAAAGTCTACTAATAGCCAGCTAAGAGTTAATGTGGTTAGACACAGGAAATAGGCAAGTCAGTGCTAGAGCATGAAAACTGAAGGAATTGGCTTTTTTATTGACTGAGAGAAGCTGCTGTATTTATTTTCCGGCACGAACATACACAAGAGTTAGGGAAGAACTTGTGTTGTCAAAGAGGAGGAAAAAAAAATAATAAAAAGGAAAGTATATATTTACTTGCAATGAAAATCTAAATGAATATTTCAATAGATCAGTATCTTAGATGGTGTCTCTTAAAAGCCACATTTTCTTTTCCTTACTGATTCCTCTCATTAGAATTCTTTGAAATGCAAGAACCAAAAGAGTTATGTTTGGGTTCACAAGATGTAAATTGGAGTGTATGTCTGGGACTGGACTTAAGATTCAACTTCTAGTATGGGTTATATGTAAACTGACAAAAATCCCAAGCATATGCCACAGTAATTCCTACTCTGTGTAGTTTTGCTTCCTCTTTGCCAGTGCATTTATCCTTGAACAGTACACAGTTCTCAGTCACACTAGCACTTTCCTGCCATTTCAGAAGGTATCCAGTGCTTCCTCTAAGCAAAAAAAAAAAATAAAAATAATAAAAAAAATAATCAAAGTTTGATAGACTTCTCTATTGAATGTTCACAGGTGCTGTGAACTGGAAGTACTCATCTTAAGCCTGCTCATATTTGAAAAAAGGTGTGAGAAAAGACACTACAAAAACTTGTAAACATATATCTCCAGCTCTATCCCTTTAGGACTTTCCTTTCTCTCTACACTTCTGTCACTCCTGACTACATGATGAGGTGTTTTCTCAATTCATTCGGTGGTCTTTTTTCTCAACAATCACCTGAGCAGTATAGACCATCACCTGGCCAGCACCAATAACAGGATACCTGACCACCCCCTGTAATAGGAAAAGGTGTTTATCAAATATATATAAAAACTGATCATTGTCCATTTTGCTTCCATTAAATGCTTTTATTTTCTATATGTGAAGCTAAAACCCTGCTGACCTCCAGATAGAGCTTTGAATGCAAATGGAGATTTTTAGTTGAAAATTGAAAAAGATAAATGTAGGTGTCTGTGTAATGTTTAAGAAGGTAACTAAGCTCCTGGTAGAGTCAGCAGAGTTCTCGGTGCTGGAGCCTAGAGGACTTTGCCACTGCTAAGGGCAGGATTCAGGTACCTAAACATAGGTTTGGGGCTCATCTGAGGTGCCTTTAAGTCCCCTCCATGGCTTCCAGTGGTGTCTCCAGGAACACTCTCCATGAACAACTCCTATCATATCTACCATCTGATGCCTTAAATATCCTGGAACCTGTCAGGTAACAAGAGGTGCTCTTCTTTAGGGAATCAAATTGTGCTCTGTGTGCCCAGTTCAGAGAGGGCCAAATTGCCTTCCACCCAATACTGACTGTATCCATCAACTATAGCAGAAGCTTAATGCCAAGTGCACACACATACACAACCCTACACAACCTACATTTTGTTGTCTAAGTTCGAAGCTGACTTTCAGCTCTAGGATATTCCTGGCACCAAAAATAGCCTGACACATCTTTAGGAGGCAACGTAATTGAGTCCTGCAACTCCGTACTGGAACAGTATACCTTGTAAATCAGTGGTGTGAAATAGACATTTCAGGATTAATTTCCTTCCACATATTTTAGACATCTGTTTTTGCAGAAAGCCCTAAAGGGGCTTTTCCTAAAGCATAGCCTGTGGATTCTTTCCGAGAGCTGCCTAGGCAAAACTGATGTTCATTTTTTAGGAAATCTGAGAGCATAACTTTCATAACTGTAATGACATTAACTTAATATCTTGCCATGACAGGATTTTTGTGGAGGACGAAGTAGACTGGAATTCTGGTGGAAATATTGTGATCAGCTCTTCCTCCTATGAAGCCCACCAAGCTGAAGTAGTTACACTTAAAGAAGTCAATGGTCATAGCATAAGAATTCATGAACGCCTTCTGCACAGGCACATTGGTAAGGAATCTGCCTTTCCATTTGAGAGTTTTCTTCTGAAGTATTGACTTTCCCTTTCATACCTCACCAAGATCAATTTTACTTTATTGAGGTATTTTCATGTCTTCCTCCATTTGCTTTTTCTTTCTGTTTTGATCTGCTAAAAACATGATCCTCAATATTGCGCAGAATGGCTGATTCTAACATAAATTTCTGGGAATAAAATTAATGCTGAATTCAGTGCTGAATAATTTCAGAAAACTTTGTGGTGTTTCGTGTTTTAAGTAGAACTGGTTAACAAAGAAAGAAAGTAACTGAAAGTAAAGGGAAAAAATACAGGTTTTTTGAAGACCATTTGCACAATTTTTGTCATTTTTCAAAACCTGAAAAATTAAAAAAAATCCTTTTTTTCAAATTTCAAAATAGTTAGATCCATGGAGTTTTAAGTGCAAAATTTTACCAATTTCATGGCATGAAATTAATATATTTGTAATCCAATATGTAAATAAACATAAAATATGTATGTAACTCTATTTCCTGTGTAGATTATATGGGATCTGTATTTAGGTGGAAAAATAGATTATTTAATTTTATTTCAACCTATAAAGTAAATCTATCACCATCTATTTAACAAAATAAAAAAACTTCTATTAACAGATCAAATTGTGAAGTTCCAAACCCAGGATTTTTCCTGTGTATAGCAATGTATTTTTTAATTCAGTCTTTAGTCAAGTTAATTGGCATGGAAGTTAGTAGGATGGATAAAAAGGTTCAGAAACAACGTGTGGTTTAATTGGCTGTACCTGTGCTAACACTTGGAACTGGGCCCTATTCTACAATTGTCCTCAGTGTTAAATGCTAGTAGCCTCCATGGCACATTTTGTGTGACAGTTGCATTTGAAAATAATAATAATAAAAAAAGTAGTTCAAAAGATAACACATCTAGACTCCATTTCCAGTAGTTTGTACATTGCCTTTCTTTTTTTGTGAGGGAAGGAAGAACCCTGCCAGTCAGTCTTGGGGCCAGAGAATGGTTCTTAACCTATTTTCTCAGCTAATGTAGATATAATAAGAGTATCCTGAGATGAAATGATTGCATACACATTGAGTACTGCAGCAGTTGTTAGATATAGCTGGAAAAAAAAAAAAAAAGAAAAAAAGGACTCACGGGAGAACTGAGCTACATAAATACTGGGATTCACCTGGGCAAATGTAGATATCTACAGTAAATGTTCACACATGAGCTAGTCAATCTCAGCTCCCTTGATAATCAAAGCAAAAAACCACATACTTCTTGTTTCTATTTAATCTCCCCCTAAAGCAGATGTGTAAAATAGATAACAAATCACACTTGAGAATTGCCTATTGCTCTCCATTGTGCATAAAACCAGTTTGGATAAGTAAATCATATCTGTAGGTATCTGAAGTCACCTGAGTCTAATTCCAAGCTAGACATCTGCATAAACTCTCTCAAAAGTCTCGTTTAGGAAGGCTTTGTTTAGAAAATGCACACAACCACAACAAGACTCCGTGCAAGTTGTTTTTAGCATTGTCATTGGTCTGATCCTAATGAGAATTCATGGAGATCAGCTCTGCAGCATACTGAAGAATAACTCCAGCACATATAGCTTAGAAAAGATGAAGTGTGAATCTGTTCATTGATTTGGCGTCTGCACACCGCAGGGAAAAGGTTTAGCACATTCTTTTTCTAAAAATGAAAAATGTTGGTAAAATATAAGTGCGTGGTGAATATTTGATGGGCAGGTGGCCTTTCTGTTTTTGTGTTGATGCATGTAGGTTGTGCTGGAGGAAAAACACACCTGAATGTCAGCGCATATTCTGAAGAGAGGCTGAGCATAAGCTGTCAGGCTTTATGTCCCTCAAAGCAATGGTTTATAGGTATGATAGACACTTATCACATTTTCTTTCTTGAAACTCTCCAGGGCATTCCCATGACACAGAAGACGGTAGACGCATCCCTTTGGCTGCGGAGGTTGGACTCTTAACACGGAACATACAGATAAAATCTGATGTGGTTTGCACTGGGAGGATGCTGGTGGGACGTTTTACAGACTCTGGTGGAAGAGAGTTTGAAGGTACTTGAGATTCACCTGTCCTCCTTGACCAGACCAGTTCTGCCTGAGAAAGTACAGTCTAAGAACGGATGTATCCGTTCACATGTGCTGTGCAACTCTAAGTGAACTATGACTCTGCAACATGTATGAAACTTGAGTGCTAATAATATTTCATACATAATGGGATATATTTTAGGAGGGTCTGTTCTGTGGTTAGATGTTTTCTGCTGTAACTTTATATATATTTATTATCAAATATCCATTGCTGGCAATACGCTGGCAAAGACTGCCTGCTATTATATGCCTGAGTACTGTTTAGATGGCTGTCACCCTTACCAGTTCTGAAGTAATTTTGTAAGCTTCTGTTTCACTATAGTTATCTCATTGCAGGTGTCCTTCAAATCTTAAATACAGAATTTTTGAACTTTGGGCCTCCTCAGCTTTCTGCCGTCGAATTCAGGAACATATCTCAAAAGTCCTCAGTGGTGTCATCCAGCATCAGTAGTAGCTGCGGAGCTGGCATTAAAGCGGTCATGAGCAGCTGGATCTTGTTGCATGATAACATGGTGTTCAATACAGTTGGACCTGGCATTGATTTGGAAGGGCAAAATCATTCTCTCATCAGGAACCTTGTTATTCTGAGCAGGCAGCCAGAAGGCTCACTAAACTGGGTTGCTGCCATCAAGGTGAACCTTGTAATTGGTGTCTCGCTCTGTGGCAATGCTGTGGCAGGATCTGAGCGAATTGGCTTCCATGTCAGGGGCCAAGATTGTTTGTTAGATAGAGAGTACTGCAGTGAAAATGTGGCTCATTCATGTCTCCATGGTATTCATCTCTATCAGGAAGATGGATTTCAGACCTGCACGAGAATCACAGGCTTTCTATCCTATAAGAATTATGACTATGGTGTCATGTTCCATCTTGGAAGCAGCGTCGTCATGGACAATGTGGTGCTGGTGGACAACACCGTGGGTCTCATGCCAGTAGTGTACTGTCTCTACGCCATGCAATGCCACACAGGGAAAAGATTCATAGAGCTTAGAAACTCCATCATTGTGGCAACAAGCTCAACTTTTGACTGTATCACAGACAGGATCAAGCCTCACTCAGCTGATCTAACAGCCAAGGATCGACCACCATCCTACCCTCTAAGAGGCCGTGTTGGGATTTTATGGCCTACATTTACCACTGTTCTCAGCCAAAGGCCAGAAAACCCATGGCACAAGACTGGGCATTGTCCAAAAGTCCTGGGGCTCATGAAGCTGAAAGGTTGGTCTTCCATGTCCACTAGGCAGACTATTCTGTCACTGCTTTTCTTGACTAATTTAATTTTTCCAATTGAAGTTACAGCTTTCCACACCACAAGTGGTCATGGTGGAGAAATCCAAGCCTCAGTGGAATTAGTAACAGAATTGCTCACCAGTTTGATACGTTCATTAAAAAGAAATTAATTATTTGGTATTTTTCA
This sequence comes from Falco cherrug, assembly GCF_023634085.1. Lineage (NCBI taxonomy): Eukaryota > Metazoa > Chordata > Aves > Falconiformes > Falconidae > Falco > Falco cherrug. The sequence continues at coordinate 75,236,017 of NC_073702.1, forward strand.
TTTACTGCATTTACTGCAGGATAATTATGTCATGTGCTAATGTATATATTTTATCTCAAACATGCCTGCCTTTTGTACTATCTATTTTTCCACCTGATTCATCTCTCTGATCTACAGTTACCTCTAGCTAAATAAAGATAACAAGTTTGAGAAGTGAATAGCACACTTTGTATAGAATTTGCGTAGAACATAATGACTACAGCTGCACAGAAACAGTTATGGCTTTTATTGTTAGAAGGGATTGCACAAGAGGAATAAAAGTCAGTTATGTATCCCTCGTCTTTGGTTCAAATGAATTTTACAGTCCCCAGAGTAGTATTTGCATTTAGCAGAACCTAAATAGCTGCTTGCCATGGTGGGATCTAAATACCTCAGTTTTTCATGCCTTTATCCCTCATTGCTACCTACTTCTGTAAGAAAATACATTATCCTCTTTTTACTGAAGAATAAGAGAATCAGAGAAAGACAAACAGAATTGCCTAGGGTATTGCAGAAAACTTGCGGCAAAACCATGGATTTTGTAGCTGCGTAACAGTTCAGTGCCAGAGCCAAGCCTGTGTTACCAGACCCAGCTCATTTTCTGTTCTTATCTGGCAAGTGGATAAACTGTCCAAGGCATGTTGTCATTAGACTGGTTCTTACTCATTCAGATGAAAATTTCTTAATCATTCTTACTTTTGTTTCTTTCTCAGTTACCATTTTGTTTGACTTCATTTCATATGGGTATGACTTGGCTTGTGTCAACTTAGGACGTAACTTGGCTACAAAATATTCTAAAGCCAACTGAGGATCTATGATCAAGCAATTATTCTGATACAAAAATTATTTGTACATATATATATGTATACACACACACACACACATATGGGAGCAATTTAACATGGAAAATGTCATAGAGCCTTTCTTTCTCTACTTCTGGCACTTCCCCAACCACTTTTCCTCACTTGATCTTCTCTTAATCCCTGGCAGAAGTCACCTTTACTGGTTTTACAAAAAGCTGCTACAGTGAAGACAGGGATGTCTGCATCATGTCAAATGCTGACCATTTAGGCATCATGCCTCTTATCACAGCAGAGTCATCAAGGATGTTACATGTCAATGAGAGGGACAAGTTCTACTTTCACCCAACAAGGTAATATGTTTCATTTTGAACTATATTTTTCAATGGCTTGTGGGGGAAAAAAAAAAAGAAAAAGAAAAAAAAAAGAGCACCCTCAGTTTTGGGCCCATCTTCACCTCTGTATCAGCTGTTTTTTTTTATTGTCTTACAATGATTTTAAGCAATTAGCTTAGACTGGATGTCTAGCTGCAGAGCAGTCCCATTCTTTGTCTCTGTCTCTGCTTTTGTACTGCTCCTGTCTGTCAAAAGTCAGGCTCAGCCATCAAACAAACATGCACAGAAAAACTGAAATCCAGGGGGGAAAAAAAAAAAAAGCAAAGAAAAAAAGAAAAAAAAGAGAAGAAAAACCTTAGCAAACTTAGTCTAGGGCAATTTTTGAAAATTTAAGGTTCAGATTCCATCAAGGTGCTTCTCCAGAATAATCCTCTCGGATTTCCCTTTTTACTGACATTTGTATAGCAGAACAAGCCCCACATATCCCATTTCTTAAAACTCCATCCTGAGCACCTCTGAATTCTCAACCGCAAGCTTCAGAAAATGTCAGGACCTCCAGCAAAAAACCCTGAGATACGGAATGTCCTTTTGATTGGGGAAGCGGAGCTTGATTTTTGCCTGCGAGATCACATTGGAAATGTTGGTCAGTACCAGGCAGGCTGTGAGATGTCAAATGATTGCCAGAACTGCTCCTGCCCAGGGAGAATATCGTCTGTGCATGTAGAAACATGGAAGAGGGAGGGAAAAGCTTCATCTATAACCTTAAAACACTGCTGGTTGCAGCAGTTTAAACATACCACGTCCAATGGAAACCACATGCCTATTTATTTATTACAACCAGAGAACACAGCACAGAGGCTATGTCAGGAAAGCCTTGAAGTAGCAAAAAAATCCAGCATGGACTCCACTTGCCAGTCAAAAATAATTGGAGGTGTCCCACACTGCTATGTTTAGAGCCCCTCCAGCCTTCTGCCAGAATTTTTGCTTTTTGCTCTGGGCATTAGTTTGAGTGTAGATTTCTGAGACCTGTCCAGCTTGTCAGCTCCCATTATGTTTCACTTTTGTGTCCATCCCACAATATTATGCTATTAGTGAGCTGCTGAATACAGAGTCCACTGCAAGGGCTGGTGATTTTCAAACATGATGAATGCATATGGATAACTGAATGCTTTCCTAGTAGTCTGGCAAACCTCTGCGGTGATTACATCCCTCAGTACTCCTTGTGCATTATCTGCGTGCATTTATTTAATCCACCTCTGCAGCTGCTGAGCTTGACCTGGGCTGTGGCTGCATAACAATGCTTCAGCATCCTGGAGGGATGTCTTGGTGGATATGTCCTGTCAAAGAGAAGGTGAGAATTGCCTTAGAGCAAGAGAGGAAATGGAAACATCAGACAATACAGCAACACCATGAGATACTTTGCTTGTCCTACTAGTAGACCTAACCAGCTGAAACGCTGGATCTTCTGAGAAATGTCCAGGAATTGAACTAGCTGTCAGGATCAGAGGAACTATCTTTGTTCTCCATCTATTTTGAGCTGTGTTTGCTGGGGGCATTGTCCCATTTGTTTCTCTGCCATTCCTGTAAACCTCTACATTCAAAATACCAATAATTGAGTTGTTCCAATCTGAGCACAAGAAATTCTAATTTTTCTTCAAGACCATGTAGTAATCTGAAGATGTTTTCCTGGACTTCTCTGGATTACAAGTCATCGTCTTTCATTGTATTTTGTAATAGGAATGATATGGCCACTTGGCTAGTTCCTTTAAGCTGTGTTAAACCTTTAGTCAAAATGCAGTTAAAAGCACTTAAAATTCTCAAAATGTGATTTAGCTCACTGCACTTCAGTGATCAAAAAATTAAGTGTATAATCTAAAGAAAACACTAAATTCTTTCTGTAGTCAATAGAGACCCTTGTCTAGGAAATGATTAATCTCAACTGTCACATATATGTCTCAGGTGAGGTGAGCTCTCCTCCAACAAACATGTCCTGTTGCAGATACCTCCCTCCATGGATGCCAGTTTTTAATGATTTACATAGACATTTATAGCCTTTTTTGTCTGCTTCAAGCCACTAAAGTTACAAATCCCTCCTGAGAGTATACTGATGATAAAATTAGATAAACTTTTTTTGAAATTAGATGTAACTTGATGAAATACAATATCATGGCATCCAAAAAGAGCTTTGTCCTTGTTTGGACTAATGCTCTGAAACGCTAACCTGATTAGTCTTATTTTCAAAGTATGGTTTAGTTCTATTCTTAGGACCTGAATCTGTCATTAGAAAGAGAGAAGTAGCTATTTGTTGTCTGGGAGACAGTACTGGTTGAGTAATCAGTTACTACTAGATATGTGTGATTAGGTGATGAAACCCTGGCTCAGGTGTACCTTTGGGGTGAAATCCATGTGCAATTCACTTTAAGACCATCAAAACCACGAAAGTTACATTGAATCTCCAAACCCATCTTTGTATTAAAACATAAATTAGGACAATAATCCTTTCAGACACAGTCCCAAACACCTGATTATGAAAGAACAGCAACAACAAACAAAACAGGGTTATAAACATAGCAATCCTTATGCACTGTGTCCTATTAGAAAGTTATTTCTCTTTCAAGTTTGCTTCTGCTTTAGAAATGTTAAGTGGCTCCTTCACCTGCAACAAGCTTCTCTGAATCCTTAGCAGAAGTCTCTTTAATTTGTTTCTTATGGTTATGTTAATACTAGCAAATTAAGTAGAGCCAAGGAACTGGCCATCAGAACTTGAGTTTTAGCACTGTTCAACTCTTAGCATGGTCACTGGCTTGTTTTTGACATGAGCCAGCTAGCGTTGACCCAACTAGTGTCATAGCTCAGGAACTGCTCAAGGACTTTTCTAAACTGATAGTTTGAATGTGACCATCCTGTTTTGAATGCTAAAGGAATTTAACTCTACAAACATGGACAGACTGTACCAGCTGATCTAGGAAAAGCATGGGTTCTGAAACTGGCTAACTTGGATAGATGGACCCTCTGTGGCCTGACTGTAAATCTTCCTCCTGCTTGTTCCAGGAGTCTCCAAGCTTTTGTTTAAGATGTGTGTGCCCTTCTGGCTCCCTTTCTCATATATTCTGCCATTTAACCTTGCTTCATGCTTTCATCTGCATAAATATAGTTGTTTATGGGAAGGTGCAATTTTCTGACCCTTCAGAGGGCTTTCCCATTCCAAAGTGCAGAGGTAAGAGCAAGGCAAACAGGTACTACTGGGCAGCCAGCGCTTTTTAACAAAATACTACGTACAACACACACCAATCTTTAAGCAATAACTAAACAATCCATCATCTGGTGGATGTGAAAGAGCAATGCCTGTTCTGTATCAGCACTGTACACTGCAGCACAGATATTCCTCGTTGCTTCGTGCCATAACAGCCAATACATGTTTCTCCTTCACTCAGCAACTACAGGTTTCATCTGCGTGGTTATATTGATGGTTGCATCATTGCAGTTCCTCAAATCAGAAAAGCCAAAAAGGATCCAGAGTTACTCAAACTGCAACTGTATAGCTGGTTTTAAGGACAGTGATGGTCCACACTGGCCAAAACCAGCCCCAAGGAGGAAGACATATGGAAATAGAAGTTATGTTGGAAAGAAGATGACTTTCTCTGTCCAAACCCAGCCAACATTTGGAAAGAGAGGATGTTGAGTTGTTGTTTTTTTTTTGTCAGTTTGGATACAAACAGGCCAAAATATCAATATTGCTGCAGAATTTCTTTGCAGAGTATGCCAAAGTATGCTTAGGTTTCTTTCATTTTCACTAATTTTCCATTTTTTACTTTTCTCGGGCATGTGAGTTCATCTGGTAAATATTAAGACATTGCATGTATGTGCAGGAGTGTTTGTTTCCAGTGTAAATAAATTACAAACAAGAGCACAAAATGTTTCCTTTGTTCTCTTCTCCATAATAACATTACCTCTCCTACCTGTCAGTGTACAGACTTCTGAAGACACCATGTTCCCTGAAAAGAGATGCAAAGGCTCGAGGAAGGCGCTTTTCAAGGATTTGGATGGAGGTGTCTTGGACCTAGATCCACCTGTTTCTGTTTTCCCAAAGTCAGAATTTGAATGGATACAGTTCTACTTGCAAGCTGGTAAGTACCTGTGCTGTCAGCAGTGCTTGCAAAGTCATGCATACATTTGACCCATGGGATACAATTTCACCCCAGGCTTTCACTGAGACCTACAGCTGAGGACGAGATGGTGGTGGTCCCAGATTGTGTGATGCCTTTCCAGGATGGATGTAGTGAATTATAGTGTAGAAGTCTGGCAGGCCTCATTGCACTGCTCCGTGTCCACCAGTGCCTCTCTGCCTTCTTGCAGAATCATGTCACCTGGCATCCTTAAGCCCCTTTGGGGTTTAATTAATTCACTTTAAGACCAGAACAGAACTTATGTGCCCTTTGCAAAACCCTCTGGGACCACTGACACATGCCGTGTGAATGCTATGTAAGTGCAAAACAATAACAATAATTGGCCCAGCAAGGATTTTCATCCGTATCCCACTGAGGAGACAATCAAGCTCAAAACCCACTCCAGAAGTTTAAAGAACGCTCCCTCTGGTTTAAAAAGGCCCATTCTGCTCAGTAACCACTTTCTGAAGGTTCACACAGCAAGGCTCCATTCTCATCCTGATTAAAACTCTGCTCTCTGATTCCAAATAAACTCTTTAATTAGAATTAGCGTTTCCTGTGCCTGCTGCTGAAGGCGGACATTTTGCTGAAAAGGCGCATCATGTGTGACTTCAGCGGTATGGGAGACTGATGGAAGGGACTGTAATTAATCCTGTTTTCCATCCCACTCTAATACTGATTAAACACCAGAACTTTAATCTTTAAACAAAATGCCTAATGTGTACCCAGTAAAGGCTTTTCCTCTAAGGATCCCACTCGAACTGGCTGCTTACAGGGCTGATTAATGTGTTCTTTAGTTGTAAACACACTGGTTTTTACTCCACCTTTTCTGTCCTGACTATGAATTGCATGCAAGTGCGATACCCTAGCGGTATTACCACTTAACACCTGCATATTAATGCATACATCTTTTTGCATACAGAACATGGATTTTATTTACATTCATACCATTTTTAACACACCCTGGTACACAGTCACAGGCGTGCCAGGAATCTGCACCATCTAAAGTGCACTGACAGTGCAACCTGCACTCCACAGGGTTTATCTTCTTGTGGAATGGAGGTGACAGCATATGGTAAACGCTGCCTGCTTCTGAGGCTGTAACAAAATTGCTGTTTTCTTCTTGCTGCCCAAATATGAATGAAGATCTTTTTTCCCCCTGCCTTCACAACTGTGTGTTAAATTCCTCTGTATTTCCCATTCTGACCTGCAGTTCCTTTCCTCTCGATGTTGACATTTGGAAAGGCACAGCCTGATGTGCAGGTGAATTCATAGTCACCTTCTTCCCTTCTCTACCCCCTCCTCCTCCTTCTTGAAAGTTGCAGTATGGAGTATTTTGCACATTGCAACACAGGCTCTCGTGCTAGACAAGCAGGAGAAAACGCTCGCCTTTCCTGCCCCCACAGGCCTTCCATGGGGCCAGATTCACCCTTGGCATGACAGTGCTTCAAGGCCAGTGGAGATGGTGGTGTTATGATGTTGTTGAGCAGCTTTTGGCTTTAATATCTGCCTTTCTGAAGTACTGCCTTTCCTGAATCCAGATGACCATTTGGTACTTACGTTATCTGAGTGGTCAAGACCCACCTGCTGAGTCTCTCATCCATGTGTCCACCTGGTACCTTTTGTCCCTGAGTTACCACTCAGGTTACCAGTGGCAAACCTAAGTAATTCTGACCACTTCCAGCAGCTTCATCAGAGCACTGCAATGCAGTGGCTAGTTCTCTGCTAGCCTGACTAACCACAGAAACAAGAGATAGACTTTTCAGGTAGCTACACAACATCCTTGCCATTCCCTTGTGAGGGACACAAGTTTCTTTGAGACTTAAGAGCTCTGGCTTTCCACATCCTCTTAAGTACACCTTTATGCAGGTGCATATATATATACATTCCCTTTAAGCTTCCAGTTTGGACAATCAGCTTAGAAATTATTTGCCCTCAGCCATTCCTAGATATTTTGATTACTCCAGGGGGAGCAAACCAAAACATGCGTTATACTTGAGGGATGCAAAAGCCAGGAAGATGCTTTCTCAGAAGAATACATAGGGAAGAAGCTGTGAGAGCCATAACTGAGGCACAGGGGATCATTCAGTTTGATATCAATGCCTCTGAATTTGCATGACATCTTTTATTGAAAATGCAATCAATATAGAATATGTGTTATATATTATTTATATATGTGTGTGTGTGTATGCAACAGGCAAGGAAGGGCCGCTTTGCTTCTTGAAATCTGCCCACTGCAGGTGGGCAGTAGCAAGCCATGCAATGTATAATTAATTATGTACCCACTTTTTTTTTTTCTTTTGTCTTCCTGTGTGCTTGGTCTTTTGTCTTTCTGGGTTCCTCCTGTGTGCTTGATCTTTTATGTGCTGTCTTAGTTCTTTGGGTAAGGGACCAGGTCTTCTTATTTTGGCTTTCTGTAGAAGCAGAGTTGTTCACGTGAAACTGAAGGTTTAGTTTTCTGGATAAACAGAGAATTCAGAAAAAAACCCCAACAAACCAGGAGGGAATAGATAAAAGATTTTTGTTATTATTATTTCTACTAAAAGAAAAATGAGCAACAACAAAACTGGTTTTGAGTTAAACAAAGCATAATTATTTTTCAATCTAAAGGTACTTTTTGCTTTTTTCTTTTAAATATAATGCTGCGAAAGTTTAGAATGAAATGTTTTCCAGCACGCACACCCCTGAATCATTTATGAGGAACTTTCACAGTATCATTTTTCAAATTATCCAAAACAATTTAATGAGTTTAACATGAATTTGTAACTATTTTAATCTCTTTGAGCTGCCATTTTTGGATGACAAAATGTTTTTCTCTCAAAACTCATCTCTATACCAAACCTCTTACAAAAGAGCTTGGGGCCAGGCCTGGAGCAGCAAATGGTACCACAATACAGGAAATACCAGAATCACAACCTGTACAGCAGAACTAGCTATAAACATGCGTGTGTCTAGCTGAGGAATGAAGGGTAAATGAACAGTTTGTGTACTCAGTTGAGTTCTGTGTCCACATTAAAAGCCCTACTCCACGAAGGAGACCTGATACAACCATCACTTCTACAGTTAGTTTCGACCATTTGCTGGCTACCCGCAATATTTATAGGGCTCTGTTTATTGTACTGCCTCATGCCTGTAATCTGACAACACACAACTCCCAGAGACATTGAAGTTTGTTGCCTTCCCTTGGTGGAACTGTAGCTGAAGGCCAGAGGCTGGTAGAAGATTCAGCTGACCCCACTTCCATTGTCTTCAGTGTCCTTTCTAGTGAACAAAGCGAGATGGACACCTTAAGGGCACAACTGAAGTGGGCTGATACATGTATGTCTGAGAGATTAAACCAATTTTTTCAGGTTTTAGTCTACAGCCTGCAGACACACATTTTCTTCCTGCTGGCAGATATTTTCTAGGCATTTTTGGAAGTAATTTGGGCTGAATAATCATAGAAACATAAAACAGCCCAGGCAGGAAGGGACCTCAAAAGATCATCTGGTCCAGCATCTTGTGGAAAAGGGACCCTAGAAGAGATTATCTAGCATCTTGTCCAATCACATCTAGAAAACCTCCAGTGATGGAAGCTCTACCATGTCCCTAGGGAGGTTGTTCCACTGAATGATTGTTCTCACTGTAAAAGATTTACTTCTTATATTGAGATGAGACCTTTTCTGGTGCAAATAGTGCCTGTTGCCCCTTGTCTTCTCCATGTGGCTTCTTGTGAAGAGAGAGCCTTCATGGCTTCTGTTTGAGTACTGGAATACTGTGATGGGGTCCTCCCTGAGCCTTGTCTTCTCCAAGGAGAAAAGACCTAACTCAGGTGTTGAGAACAGGAAGTTCCAACTGAATATGAGGAAATACCTCTTTACTTTGAGGGTGACAGAGCACTGGAACAGGCTGCCCAGAGAAGCTGTGCAGTCTCCTTCTCTGGAGGCACACAAAACCCAACTGGATATGACTCTGTGCAACCTGCTCTAGGAGAACCTACTTTAGCAGGGGGTTGGACTAGATGATCTGAGGTTCCTTCCAGCCCTGACTATTCTGTGGTTCTGTAATTCAGTCTTTCCTCATAGGACAGGTTCTCCAGCCCTTTGATCATCTTTGTGGCCTGCCTTTGGATCCTTTCCAGTCTGTCTGCATCTTTCTTGAATTGTAGGGACCAAAAGTGAACACAGGTGTGGCCTGATAAGCACTGAGTAGAGTGAGATGGTCATATCTCCATGTCTGCTAGCAATGCCTCTGTGGATGCAGCCCAGGATCTGATTTTGCCTTTGTTGCTTCATCAGTGCACTGCTAAATTATGTTCATCTTGCTGTCCACCAGGACCCCCAGGTCTTTTTCAACAAGGCTGCTCTCCAGCCACACAGATCCTAGCCTGTACTGGGCTGTTTGGTTAGAGGTGCAGGTCTTGGCACTTGTCTTTGTTAAACTTCATATAGTTCTTGCTAGTCCACTCTTCCAGCTTGTCCAGGTCTCTCTGTAAGATGGTTTTCCTTTCTGATGTGTACACCTCATCATCCAGTTTAGTGTCATCAGCAAGTTTGGCGAGGGTGCTTTCAATCCTATCATCCAGATCATTTATAAAGATGGTGAACAGCATGGGGCCCAGGATCGAGCCTTGGGGAACAAATGAGCTAACATGAATATTAAATTATTGCCAGTGTCAGTCATCCAATTTAGTGATAAAGTGACTAAGAAAAGCAGAAATGAGCAAATATCAGTGATTTAACAACTTCTTTGACTTCTTTTATCCTGCCTTGTAGGAGAGATATTATGATGGGGTTATAGCTGGAGAAATCAGAATGTGGCAAGGGAAGCAAAGAAAGGAAATGGTCATCAGAAAAACTGTCTGCCAGTATCTCACTTGCAGACTGACTTTCCAAGCAAAGCTGAAAGATTGCAGCTTGCTGTACAGTTCTTTAATCTCAGCTTATATTTGTAATTAAACATTAGACTATGAGGATTCCAGATGTTAGGACAGGTGCCTTTGAATGTTCATATTCATGCAGGCAGATGCCCAGTGGTATTGGGTCTGGCCGAGCCCCATAGCAGCCCTCACAGTGCTGTGCTTGTACTGGGGGCTAGAAAGGTGGGGATATCACACCAGTGGTTTGACTGCTGCTGCGCAGTGCTCCCACAGCACCAAGGCTGTCTCACCAACCTTCCCCCCACAACCCCCCCTGCTTCCCCCAGTAGGCGGGGGGTGGGCAAGATTTTGGGAAGGGACATAACCAGGACAGCTGACCCAAAGCGACCAACGGGATATTCCATACCATATGATGGCTGCTCAAATATCAAAGCTTAGAGAAAGGAGGAAATATGTGGGTGGCATTCGATATTTGCTACATTTGTCTTCTGGAACAACTTCTACATGTACTGCAGCCCTGCTTCTCAGGAAGGGGCCAAACATCACCTGCTGATGGGAAGTAGAGAATAACATCTTTTGTTTTCCTTCACTTTAACATGTGCAACTTTCGCTGTTGCTTCAATAAACTGCTTTTATGTTTACCCACAAGTTGTGGGGTTTTTTTCCATCTTATTTTCTCCCCCTCTGTTCTGCTGAGGTGGGGTGTGATAGAACAGCTGGGTGGGCCCCTGGCATCCAGCCAAGGTCAACCCACTACACCAGCCCTCAGTGATCTTGTGCAAATCCAAAAGTAAGTCCATCCCAATCTTATTCTTACCCTTTAGCATGGCTTCAAATTTGGCCAGAAGAATAATCTTCCCGTGTCTCATGGAATTGTTAATTATAATGCAGAGTTCCCAATATGACTTCCACGCTGGTTTCTAAAGAGATGCAGAAAGATCTTTAGGTTTGCATTCAAGCAATTTGATAGGGTAACTGATGTAGTCTGTCTTCTACTTTCACTTACTGGAGTAATTCTGGTGTACTGAAGGATTATGAAGTTCTGGGCTATAGGATTTAGCTATCATGCAACTTTTTCTTCCTGTTGTTAATATGTGCTCCTTGCTTTTCCTGTGAATAATTGCATTTATTTTCTACCTTACACTAGTAAAATCTGGCACCTCCTTGTAAGTTCTTTGACTACAGTAGAAGTATCAGTGAAATTTAAGTCTGTAATACCCCTGTGGGATTGGCGTATATTTTCACACTAGTTTCCTAGGCAGAGTACAGAATTTGTGACTCACCCAAGGTCAGTCACTGCATTAACGCATTCCCTTCCAAAACCATGACAGCCAGACTCTTAATTTAAAAGCACCCCACCCTGCTTAGACAGGTTGAACAGTATGGTTGCATTAACTAGAATCAGCCGAGTGTATTTTACATACTACTTTTTTATTAAAAAACACGCCTGGAGCATTTTTTGGAACTTTACTGAACATTTAAATTATGTTTGTGGTTTTAAACAACGAACTTACAAAACATTATTATTATCATTATCATTATCATTATCATTATTGTTATTAATATTGTTGTTATTATTACTATTATTATTATTAAGGCTAAAGAAATATTTTATTAAAAAAAAAAAGAGTCAGCTCTAGTGGGAATCTATTGGTGAGAGGATTGTGTTGTGGACAACTGATCTGACCAACAGATAACTGAGACTATGTTTTCCTATGTTCTTTTCAATCTAGACAAATCTAAAACTGTGAAATTCCTACAGTAGTCTTGTTTTCTCTCTAGAGGTAATTGGTACATTTTCAGATGATAAAAGTGTAGGTATTTCATACGTAAATGTTTGTCTGAAGCAACTTGCACAGATATTTAAATACTCAATTTTGCCAACAGGTAATGTAAAAAACTCTGAAAGATCATGTAGCATTGAAGTCAAATGTCATAAACGAATATGGAGAAGTTTGCTGGGTTCATCAGAAAAAAGATAAAATGTCAGATCTAGGTGTAAACAGTCTAAAATTCCCAGGGATGTGGATGAAGGATTTTTGTACAATCATCTTTCTTCTGGTAATTTTTATTCTTAAAATTCTCAAGTAATAGTTGAGGAAGTGTATAGTTTTGACACATAGGCTGCCAGTATAACTTAGGGCTAAAGCTGGGTGAAAATATTGCACCATATTTATTTAATATTCCAAGGACTATGATTAGCCACACCTGCTATGCACAATCATGTGTAGTAATTAAAGATGTTTGAGAACAGACTGCAGGTTTGCTAGATTTGCAAGGAATGAAACAGATGCAATATTGGCCTGAAACATTTATTGTTTTCCTCTGAAGCTTTTTTTTTTGTTGTTGTTCATAAATAGAGATTTTCTTTTTCTGCAATAAATGGCCCATGCAAAATGGGTTGAAAGTAGCAATGGAGGACATTAAAAGAGCTGTTACCCAGTTATTGTTTTATAAAAACAAAACCCAATATGATCAGAAAATGCCTGTAACTTTTACTTAATTTTCCTGAAAACACATGACTGGTAAAGATTTCAGCAGACCTTAATTAAATTGAGACCAAAGTTGGGAGGATTATTTGGATGCTCATGGGAGAACAAGGTTTAAAGTAAGCCAAAGGGGAAATAGTTATTTTTGTATTTATCTTTGATACTTCTGTGGTGGCTCATCAGATGTGAAACAGATGAACCTGCTGAACTGAAGGATCAGCTCTGTTAACTGAGGGCAGCATGGCAGCATGAGGAACATCTGTGGGTGATGAATCCACCGGTTGGGAAAGGCCCACATTTTTTCTGGATGCCGCCATGAGACTGTGCCTTAGGGGACAGTTCTGCCAAGGAATGACACTCTGCATTATTTGTTTTGGTAAATCATGAAGGAGTAGAGCAGAGTTGGAGATTTAGCAAACTAGGTCAGCATTGGGGCTGATGTGGCCATATGACAGTTCCATTTTGAAATACTATAAATTACATTCCCTCAAACTGAGCTGCATCTCAGCCTCTAATAAATAGCTTTTTTCCTTTTCCAGGGATGTTATTTCCTTAATTCAGAAGCTAGGAAATAAGATGAATGACATTGTTCATTGTCCATGTGGTCAGCATAGAGAAATGCATTTATACATATACATAATAGAATTATGGAATGGTTTGGGTTGGAAGGGACCTTCAAAGGTCATCTAGTGCCAACCCCCTGCCACGGGCAGGGCCACCTTCCACTAGACCAGGTTACTCAGAGCCCCGTCCAGTCTGGCCTTGAGCCCTGCCAGGGATGGGGCACCCACAGCTGCTCTGGGCAGCCTGGGCCAGCGCCTCGCTGCCCTCACAGGGAAGAATTTATTGCTAATACCTAACCTAAGTCTCCCCTATTTCAGTTTAAAACCATTTTCTCTTGTCCTAGTGCTTCAGATCCTACTAAAAAGCCCCTCCCCTTCTTTCTTGTTGGCCCCTTTAGGTACTGGCAGGTGCTCTGAGGTCTCCCTGGAACTTTCTCTTCTCCAGGCTGAACAACCCCAACTCTCTCAGCTTCTTCACAGGAGAGCTGCTCCAGCCCTCTGATCATATTCATGCCTTCCTCTGGACTCGCTCCAATACATATAGATACATACGTACAAATGTATAAGTCTATCAGACTTCATGTGCTTGTTCCCATGGAGAGCACCAAATGCTTTTCTCATGATGAATCAAAAAAACCTTGGGCAAACCCACCCATTTCGCACATTCACTGCTCTAAACGGAGGTTAGCTTTTTGTACTGCCCTTCCTACTTTTCTAAATTCCTCAGGTACTTTTACAGAGGCATGCACCAGTGTTTGGTTGCATAAAATGTAAAATACGTGTACATATCTATTAGGAATAATGAAATTTGGAAAAAGTTATATTAAAGTCAGGTCCCTGACTATGGGAGACAACCTTAGCCCTTAGGACAGCAATTGTTTTTGATGACGTGCCGGCAAATAGTTTGTGCTTACAATTGCTATCAGAAATTCTTGGCTTCTCCTTTTAGCCTGAATCCCTGAGGATAAAACAACAGATTTGTCCTTTTCAAAACTGAACTCCTGTATTTAAGAAGTTATTTAGAATAATGACACCATTTTTAGAGTCTGTGAAATCTCGAAGAGCCTATTTGTTTCCCTGTGAGCTAAAAAAAAGCTCAGTGCCCCAAACCACCACATTATCTTCATTTAGGAGTGTGGTTACAAATCTGATGTCCACCTATCTACCCTTCTGTATATAAATGTTTTCTGTAATCTGAGCATAAGCTTTTTTTATTGTTGACATGATGAGGCTGCTATTTCAGGGTAGTGGTTCTTAATTTGTGATTTATAAAACATTGATGGTGGTCCATGAAACCTGAGTAACTTATGCACACATCACCCATGGATTAATTTAGGAGCCTAACAGTTAAAGGTGAAAAGAATTGTTAGGCATCTGGAAAACAGAAGCTATGAAGAATGACTGGCAAAGTTGGATGACTGTCTTGAGGAGAAGAGGTGAATGAGAGATTTGAGAACTGCCTTCAAAAATATGAAAGGCTGCTCTGGAGTAGAGAGAAATAAATGGCTCCTGAAGTCTATATAATCAGAAATAGTGGGCTGAAATTTCATCAAGATATTTTTAGATGTGGTGAGGAAATGTTAGAATAGACACTAAAACACTGGAACAAGTTGTGGAGTCCCTATCAGTAGAGGCTACACAAACTTGCTTATATGATCCAGATAGAGCTGATCTTTTCCGGAGGTGGGGGAAGGATGGATCAAAAAAACTCAGAAGGCTCTTTCTGGACCTATTTTCAAAATTCTGCAAGGATGCTCAGTGATCTACAGGAACCTTTGAGGTCTGACAGTGATTTATGTGTCCAAAGACCAGAGTGTTGTAGTAGGAAGGTCTGGTAATTAGGACTTTCTAAATACTGATGATGAAGACAGAGAGTGACTACTAGGGAGGTAATTAGTGCAGAGAGATTCTCTCCCAACTCACGTGCTTGGTCCTTCACAGCCAATCTGCCTGTTCTTGTGGAATGCTAATGCACTGGAAAGGTTGTGTAAGTGTAGAGGTTAGTCCCATGGAAAATGGTGTACAGGGTCAGAGCAGAGTTTACAGCACCAGAGAACCAAAAGTGAGGCAGGTTCCTTATCTAGGACCTTTCCTTAAACCTCAGTAGCTGAGACATCACACCTTTTCTCCCGAGGGACTGTTTCACTCTTATTTATCATTCCTGCTTCAGTGATGTCCACAAAACTGAGCGAGTAGTTGAGTTTTATTACTACTACATGCCATTACTACTAGATACCATACAGGAACTTTTCTGGTACCTTCTGGAAGAAACCGTTGCTTTTAATAGTCAGCCCAGAAGGCTTCAGCAGAAACAGAGGAAAGTGGAGAAGTGAGCTTCTCCAGAGTCAGTCAGGGACAGAGCTGAGGACAGCAGCCTACAGCGTACATCCTCTCTAGGCTCGATGGCTGTTACCTTTAAGTAGACAAGATGGCTGTGTTTATGCAATTAAAAAAAGAAATGTGGATTGCATCCTGCAAGTATATTATTTTCCTTACATCTTAGAGGCATATCTATAATCCACCCAAACTGCTGAGTGTTAGTTTGCAGAGCTTTACAGGGGAAGCACTGCATTTTGCAACAATTAATTTTGCAGAGGAAGCAGCCTGTTTAAAGACGCCTGCAGCAGTCACTAAAATATGTGTTGTTTTTCAAGGCCACCAGACACACAGTTGGCTAGGTCGGCTAATAAACAAAACAACAATGCAAAAACCCAGCCTCATGGGGTTTGCAGGAAGAAAGGATGAGAAATAAAATGAATAATGCTTACCTGCTAGGGGTGGGTGAAGACTATAATTGTTTAGCCCCCAGCAGATCCCTGCAAGGGTTAAAAATGACAAAGATATTAGTTGGTGACTGCTAAGATTGTTGGTTTCAAGCTCTGGGCAAAACACAGACTGTTATTTACCGGACTTGGTCGATTTACTTCTTAATGCAATAATGACCTGTGAAATGAAACGTGAGCTAGACAATTGTTCCTCATTGTTTCCAGTAAAACATCCTTTCATACCCCATTAAACCACCATTAATTCCATTTGAAAGAGAAGCAGGCACAAACATCAAGGAATATCTCTATTTTCCTCTTTTCCTGTCTTTGTGGGACTGATCAAGGCCTCTGGATAACAAACAGCTTTCTTATCCGTTTTAGAGGGTGTTGGGCACCCTGTGGGGGCCACATTTCTGGATAAGCACCACAGAGATCTACTGGATTGGCACCCCGTGGATCACATTCCTGAATTTTGCAGAAAAGCATATCGCTAACCTGGCCATCAAAGTCAATTTATTGATGTTAATACATCATATTTCTCTCTCTTTTTTAGTTTGGCTTTCTTGAAGCGTAAGATTTACATCATCATGCAGTGTATGTGCATATGTATGTGTGTGCCATCTCCCACCCAGTAATCTTTAACATATTTTCAATTTTGATCAAAAGTAGTAGATGGATCAGTTCTCAAAGATAATAGACTCCTACAGATTTTAAAAAAAGAAACCTGTCTTTTTTAAAAAAGTCTGTGGAAAAAAAAAAGGGGGGGGGGGGGCGGATCTGGGAAGAAAAACACTCTGTGTGAGCCCCTCTGTCCCCCCATAGGGGGATATCCCTTGCATCCATTTATCAGACACCAAAAAATGTTCTCTGGAGAGAAACTCCTGTTTTGTGTTCCAACTAAAGGAAAAACTTTTTCACATTGGTATGCACCAGAGAATCCAGCCACAACTCTGTAGTAAAGCACTCGTTCTGCTTTGCATGAAACTAGTTTCTCTCACTCCTGATTCTCCTCTGCTGTAGCATTAAAAGATGTGGTGTGGTGCTTAGGGACATGGTTAGTGGGAATTGGTAGTGCTGGATTAATGGTTGGATTCAATGATCTTAAAGGTCTTTTCCAAACTAAATGATTTTATGATTCTGTATTACTGAATAAGTACAAACCCATGAAAATATAAAACTGGAGCATTTAAGATGTTCAGATTTTATCCAATGATACCAGATCAAAAAACAAACCCCCAAGATTATTTTTTTCTCCCTTAACTGGAGCTCTAACATAAGGAAGAAAAGTAGCAAGCCATCTGAATGATGAGATATAAATGCTTCTTTTCTTTTGAAAAATATTGGTGAATAAAAGCAGACAGAGACTGTTTTCCTACTAAAGTTTCCTGAGAATATTTTTTTCCATGGGGTAAAAAATGAAAATTGTTTAACACTTCAAATATTTCAGCCAAATTAATTTTTGTTTTCCTCCTTTATTTTGAGGGGGACACACATGGCCTGATTTTAATCAAAAACCAGTTTTCTTTCAATTACAACGCAGAAACCCAACTTTCAGAATTCGTTTTCAGTTAGCTCTAGTCACTGTGAATAACTCAGAAATATGTAGGACAAATTGTCCCTCAGTTAGTCCCCCATTCTATCTGAAGTTATAAAACCAGAGTTATAACATTTTCTGTTCATGCATGAGTTGTTACTGGGCAGGCAATATTTCTGGAGGTGAGGGATTGATTGATTTCTAATCTCCAGCGTAAGGTACAGAGGAGACACTTGGGTGGGATGTTGTGCTGGAGATGTCTGTTGCTGAGAGGGGTTTGGTAATGCCTGTTTCACACAACAGAGTGATAAAGTCTCCTTGAATCCAGCACATCTGCATGTCAAGTGGTGTGTTACACGCTACACAAAAGGAGGGGAGAGCTGGAGGGGATAAAAGTAATGACAGTTCTGATGAAGCCCAAGGTCTGGCACAAGAAAGTCAAAATCTCCTGACACTAATGTCACCATCATATCACCAATGACCCCCAGGACCTCCTCAGCTCGCTTCCTTTTCTATATTTTCATTCTGCCTGACTTGTCTAAGATCTCCAGCCCCAACAAACATTTATACCTCCAGAAGCCAGGACCCCACACCTCTGTCTCCCAGGACCCCTAAGATCCTCCTGTCTCCAAACCAAAACTCTGACTATGTGTCACTTCTGTCTTTCTTTCTGCTATTATTTACCACATTCTCCATGAAGCAGAGGTCTAACGCCAAACCCTACGCCTCCACAGCCTTCCCAATCAGCAACCAAACAGTCTCCTTGCTGCCTTGTAACTGTACCTGAAAGCTGGACCATGGCATTTAAGCAGTTCCTTGGCAGGTGTTGTCCACCTACTGGGAGGTTACCATGGATCAATGGCTTTTACCTAAGAGTACCACTGAATTTCATGAAAGCCACAGTCTGACAGCCCATATTGTAATACGTTTCATCATCATCCATGTTTTCCAGTTGCTTCTACTTTTGTACTTTATTTTGATTTTATTTAATTTTTTTTTTTAATGCTGTATACCTTTATGTTATTTGCTACACTTGTTGCCTTTGTTTTCCCATGGTAGGTTTATGCCTGGGATAAGATTTCATCTGCAGGTTTGCTCAGAAATGGTTCAGCTGCAAATAGCAAAATGAATCCTTTTTTTGGTGTGTGTTATAAAACAAATGTCTGAACTCTAGAACCTATGGGCTTGCAATAAAGAATTGAAGGCTAGCATGGAAACAATGCTGAGGCCAGTGAAATGTTTTCTATCCACTGTCCCCACAAAAAAAACCCCGAACCAAAACTCTGTCTAGAATTATCTATGAAAATAAACTGTAGAGATTCATTATCTTCTGATGTGCTGTGAAAGATCTAAGCTTTGGCTATCGGCTGTGAAATTTTTTGTTCCTGCTCTGCTGCATTGTTTGAAGCACAAACATCAAATGCTCCTCATCTTTCCACTGTCTTCAAAATACCTGAGTATTAGGAGCCTTAAATCCCATGTTCTAGTTCCCTTGCATTGGGTCTGCTAATTCACAGAAGAATTCTGGGCATTTCATGACCCTGGTTGATGCCCAAGGCGCTGTGTCCCTAGGAGGCAAACACATGTTATATCCTAACTTTACAGACTAGGTTGGATAGGAGCAAAGGGATTACCAGGAGTCATCTGTAGTGGAACAGAGAAGAGATTGCAAAATTTAACCATCAACAAGTATGCCATCCATCAACTGGGAATGTGCTGGTTATATTTTTTGATTAACTAGCCTTATTATCGAGGCACCTAGAATAGTTTGCTTTGTGTAGGATTGAGTTGAGGTTTTTTATACATGCCTATGTATGTCTCAATGACTTTTTATAGGATCAAGTCTCATTTGCAAAAAAATGTATCCCTGTGAAAGGATTCAATTGCAGGTCTGAAAAGAGATAGACAATGAGAAGTACAAAAGCCCTTGCCATGCACATGAAGGGCAATGGCCTGGGAAAATAAGTATCTTTTTTTCTCTCCCCTGTAATTCTTACATGGCAGTATTCTGAAACGGAGAGGATCGTGACTGTATGTTTGTGTGCATGCCAGCATGTGTGTTTATATGCACACACATAGGCACTGTCTTCACAACTGTGCTTGGAAGCATTTCATCATTTTTTCCCTCTTATCTTCCAAATATTAGCATTTAATGAAATACACATTTCCTTCATTTATTTTGAACCTACTCCAAGGCCAGCAAATACCAGAACCTCAAATGTTATGACAGGATAGATTCTTTATTGGTTTGTTTTCTTTTCATTCTTTCTGTTTTCATTGTGATTTTTTTTTTTTTTTTAAAGATTATAGACCCTTATGTTCTAACTCAAGGAGCCTGGCCTCCAACCGGGGTACACAAATATGTCCAAAAAAATGTCCCTGAGACCCATCCAATGCAGACAGCTGTGCAGCAAACAGGAAATTGAGGAAGTCAGGTTCATCAGAGGCACAGGATTTCCTTCATGGATGTTTCAGATAAAGCATCTTTAATATTTCTATGCTGATTCAGTGCTGTAAAAGAACCATGAGAAAAGCAGGGAAAATATCGCCTTGTGGCTTGAATACAGTGATGTAAAAGCAGAACCGAAAGGCAAGGTCTTGTGGGGACCATCATACCTTGGCAGTGTTGACACGACCTCTTGCAAGCAAACTCGCACTTGTCTGCCTGTGATGCAGGCTGGCAGGACATGAGCCAGCTCTGAACCACGTGCTGCATCAGAGACACAAAAGGGCAGGACTGGTGAGGATGGGCACATTTCTATACTAATGTTGTTACACTTTAAGTTGGGCACAGTCCTTCTAGTTTGAACTCTGGGCAGAGCAATCTCAGGTCTATCTGTCCAGGGCAAAGCAAGTATCCTCCTAGTTTACAACAAGCCATGCTGGAGGTCTCACCGCTGGCAGACATGCACCACAGGAGCTGGCAGTTTCAACCATCAGCATGCGAGGAGTGATTTAATGTGAGTGACAGGGAAACAGGCTGCTGCTGCAGAACCATTCAGGAGGTCTGAGTTCATTGCAAAACTCTGCTAACACCTTGTCCTGTGACTTTGAAGAAGTCACTTGATTATTCTGTGAAATGAGGTTAATTCTTTTTCCCCCCTCCACTCATTGGTTTATGATAGCTCTCAACATGTCAGCGTTGGGACTGAAAATGTGTCTATGAAGCATCTGGTATGATGTGATCCCAAACTAGTTTGAGGTTCCTATGAAACACTGGGAAAAATTACATACCAGTAATTAACAGTGTCCATGTGGCATTACTAAAGCAGGCAAGCATTTAGATGTCTGCCTGTATGACCTTAATTTGCCTTGTTCTCCTATTTGTGCTTTTAGGTTTTGACAGTCTTGCATTACATGATCATAGTAACGAGCAAGCAACTTTGACTCATTTGGTCCAAGACGTGACTGCTCTGGAGATGGCTCAGGGCTGTGTAGCACTACTTGTTTGTATAAAAGAATTCTGCCTTATCTCCTGGAGAAACTGAAACATGTGGGATAAATAAGGGTTGGAGGAGAAGGGTAGGTTTCATAGCACAGGTGGTTACTGAAACCCATCTGAGTAACAGAACAACTCTAAATGAGTCTTTCAAACCAAACCGTTTGCCCATGACCTTGTTCATGTTCCCATAATATTTCCCCTCTTGCCTGGATCCAGCCATGCCTGAGAGTGGTGCTGGAGAGTGCTAGTTGCAGGGACCAAAACTTCTCTGGGAAATGTACTAATGGTCACAGTGTATGGGTGATCATGAGCTGACGCATGAGATCACGTGCTGACACTATTTGGTTTACTGGTGTAGATGTGGTCTGGGTGATATGCACACTGAAAAAAAGCAGTAAGTGAAGAAACTGCCCATCTCAGTTTCAGCTTGAGTGCATTCAGGACAGGGACTGAACAGGGTGTTTTAGCTAAAGAAATGCAAACATTGACTAAGTTTGGACCAAGAGGTTGGTACACCTAAAGGCAACTTTTCGCAAGATAATTACTAAGTCAAAACATGCAAGATCTTAATTTGCAAAAGATATTGTTGATATGGATGTCATCACTCTGTCAAGTTCAAAGCACATGTGGTGGACACAATGAGCACCTTGGGGTTCTTAGGATACGTAGTATTCATACAATTATTCATTAAAATAATTAGTTGAAAATAACATATTAATTTCCTAATGCATTTTTGGAGAAATGTATCTGTGCTTTGGTTAAAAAAGTAAATTCGCCAGCATTGCATTTAAGAAACTGGAAAACAGACATTTGCATCTGGGGTAGTTACATTGAAGACTGAGTCTAAGATCATGCCATGAACATAGTTATTAACTTACCATATAAAACTTTATAGTAATTTAAATGTAGAAATACATAAGTCTATATGATTATAAAATCATTCTGCATTCTGCAGTTGCTGGGAAAAGACAGACACAGCTGGTGAGGCAGCTATTACACTGAAGCATCATAAACTGTCTGGAACAACTTTACTTTTCAAGGAAAAGTTGGTTTGTTGTTGGTTTGGCGTTGTTTTCTTTTTTCTTCTGTCTTGTAGGCACATTAAATTGGCAGCAGTACCTCAACCTGTCTTAGAAAACAGGTTGTAAAGACGAGATAACCTTGTAACTGTAATCTACCCCAGAATGGGGGTCATGGACCTGAGTCAGATATTGGCCCCGCTTGGGACTTCAGTGTCCTTGGGTTTTTCCATTGTCTTTTCTATTCTTTTTTTGCAGTTCTGGGTAACTGCCCACTAATTTTAGTTTCAAGAGGCCCTATTTTCTGGTGTCTTGGATAAGGCAAGTCGAATTAAAACTTTGGCATAGCCCTTACTTGAGAAACCAATAGAGAATTTAACTTCTGTGTTTGACAAGCTAATTGGCCAAGGTTTAAAACCATTAGTTATGCAATAAAACTGCATGCAATTAATTAAAGGGAGCTGATTATTTTCAGTCAGGCTCTGTTCCTGAAACATCCTCCTACTCACTAATAAACTTTGTTCCTGCGGTGGTTTTTCTGAAATTAATAAACACATTGCAAAACTAGAGTGAGT
Source organism: Falco cherrug (assembly GCF_023634085.1). Taxonomy (NCBI): domain Eukaryota; kingdom Metazoa; phylum Chordata; class Aves; order Falconiformes; family Falconidae; genus Falco; species Falco cherrug. The sequence continues at coordinate 75,258,542 of NC_073702.1, forward strand.
CTGCCTCATTGTTTTCTTCCCATGCTCACTAAGATGCAGCAGTTACTGGACTGAAAACAAAGTTTCATTCCTATAAGGTCCACACTGCAAGAACACTTTTCCCTTCCTGTGGGATTAATAGGACATTATTATAGCAATAGCTGATCAAAGGTGCCACCTGGGTTCAAGGTTGTACCATAATTAAATATGAAAGAAGCAAAGGGTACAGTTCTATTGGATAAATATTCAGTTGAAGATGATAGTTGATAAAAATTAATTCCTTAATAGCTGAGGAGAATCTTTGGCTTTTCCGGAACCTCTGCTACTCATTTGGTCCCCTTTGTGACAAATTGCTTAAACCTTCTGTCTGCATCTTACTCTGAGCAGTGACCGCAGTTAAAAGCATACCTCACATTGGAGCAGGGCTGGACGGTACTGTCTCCGGTCTCTGTGCCTTAGGAGGTGGGCACAACTGCCTCATTCCATCTCTGGAGAGGGAGCTAAGTGATAAAGAAATAGCAGGACCTCTCAGGAATGAAACCTGGTAGAGCATAATTTGCTGTGGGGTAGAGGAATAGGCTGTGTCACTTGTTGAGAACTTTTCCAGCCCTCTGGCCCTAAATAATACATGTTATTATTATAAGCTATTAGATGTATAAGTAGAACCAACAAAAGTATTTTTTTCTCATTGCAGGAAAATTATATATATCTACCTTACTGTTCAAAACCATGGTGTAGACATCTAAATCAGCTTTAGAGAAACTATTTTGTCCAGCTCCCTGTGCAGTCTGCTTCAGGTGGCTGGTTTGGATCATTGTGAAGTGAGGGAAACCTGCTTTCCCCTTTGCTTCTCCAGGGCCCAGGGAGAGAAACGTTCTCAGTCACTCAAATTTGTGTCTGAAGAAGGTAGCCTAATGGGAGTCAGTGACAACACATAAAAATATCCCTTGCTCATGGAGAGCCTGAGGGTCTCTGGAGAAAAGATCTGGCTCTGTACGTCCCTGTATAACACTCCAGAGAAAAAAGCCCCAAACCAGTCAGAGCCCAGGTACAAGTGCAGTGCTGCCCACAAGGGTCATGCAAACGGGAGTCCTACAGGACTCTGAGGTTGGCTTAAAATTCAAGGTCAAGTTTTAGCGTGTTTCTAGTGTCCTGGTGAAGGTGGTGGTTGCTTTGGGAAGAGTATTAAGCATTTAGAGACTGGCATTTTTCTCATACTCATGTCTTTCAAAGCAGCCATTAGACAGTTTGACCTGAAAGCAGACCCAATCCCTGTGCTATTTGTTGTTGTATCTTGTCTCATCCATGTTTTTAGCCATCCTAACCTCCAGTGATGAGGTGGCCCAGAATTTGTGTGACTGACAACTTCTGGGCACAAGGTCACCCTTAGGAATTACTGTTAATAGCAAATACTACCTCCATGTACGGCTCTCCAAGTCACTCTTGTTCTCGAAAATATTAATGCGTCAATGTTGGATGTTTGCAGGTTTTTTTTACTGTTCTCTCTGCAAAGTGAGTGTGGGGCCTGATTCAGTAGAAGGCAGAATAGAAGCTAACTTGTTTACTTTGACCCATTTTACTTGTAGATTATGTTTCCAGAGAAGCCCTTTGTAACTAATAACACTTTGCTGCAACCCTGGAGGGCTCACAGGTTATGGGATGGTGGATTATGGAAGAGGGTGGGTGGGAAAAAGTCAATAATAATACCAATAAAAAAGCCATCTTTCTGATCAAAGGAGAAAATGCTTGAATAAAGATTATATTAAAAAGAAAAATGTAAAGGTCTTGTTAAAACCTTTGGGTTACTGTCCAGTTATGTGGATTTTCCCTCTAGTGCTTATTCTGGCATTCATTAAACCCTGATAAGTTACATAGAAACACTTGAAAGAATGATTAGAAATGCTATGTGTGAATAATAGAATTGCTTAAAGGGAAATGGAAAATCTTAAAGGGAAATGCATACTGACATGGAAAGTGAACTCGTGTAATTTTCTCATTGTCCAGGGTTATTATCTTATTTTTTGTGGGTGTTGAATTTATATGCTTTTATATTCACAGTTTGGGGCTGCTTAGGAAAATAGTATTGCCTTTTGCTTAGCTCCAGTGGGAGGCAGATGTGCTGATGGTTTTTTGAAAAGCAGTCTCTTTTTTCAGGTGCCTTTCTTTGAGAGGGTTAGGCTAGAGTTTGGAGGGGAAGAAAATTAAAAGAAGAAAAGCTGCTACAGTTGTGAGCATCTAGAAGAGAAGTCAGGGTGGCCTTGGGTCTGTTGGAAAATGACTGTATGAATGTTCCCTGGGAAAAGAATGTGTCTAACTCTTAAATAACTTCACTAGGAGTTGGATGTCAGGCACCCAGCTCCTTGTGTCATTCTAGAATTCTCAGTCTCTGACTTGGAGTGTCTGGGGAAGGCACCTGGGATCTGCAAAGGAAAAAGGTGAAGCCTAAGATCAAAGGACAATAAATACTTCTGGTTTAGTCCTTGAGGTTTCTTGCAGCCACCACCGTGTCCAAGTGCTTTCTCCACAAAGCAGCTTCCTCCCACCAGTTAGATGGTTCCAAGAGCTCAAACATATTAGCAGAAGCGTGATAGAAGGCCTAGGAGAAAAAGAAGTTTTGAAGTGAGAAGTTAAAGCGTACCACCAGCTGAGCAATCTGATTGCTGGATTGCTTGAACTGTTAAGAGCAAAACTCTGGCATGCAACTCCTTTTTGTCCTAGTAGCCCTAGTAGTGCCTCAGTCTGTGCATTTGCAGCTAAGAGCTATCATACTGTAAAAATGGGACTAGAGACCCTAGGCAACATCATACAGCCAGAGATTAATCTGTTGTGAGGAACTAAAGCCCTGAAAGTAAAAGAAAGGGTGGGAGGGGAAGCTGAGGCACAGCCCAGTCTGTGGGTTTTGAGCAAGTCCATGGCAGAGCCAGAAGCCTTACCATGGCTGGTCTGGACTTGGACACAGGGCTTTCCTCTCCATCCTCCAGCGCTCCCAGAGTGAAAGTCCTCATAATGTAGCTTCAGACCCCTTTCCACAGGTTAGCTGTTTCATGGTTAACAGGTCCAATAAGGTCCACCTTTGCATGGAAATGGCACAGCCTTATTTTGCCAACCGGGACTGACAGGGGAACACTTTGTGTTGCAAGGAACAAGGCAGCCAGCACCTTCGGGAGGCTCTTTGCTTGAGTAAGAGTTTATCGCTTTCTGACTTGGTGTGTCTCTTTAAACCACCAAAGTGTTAGTGCCTGCAATGTCAAGCACTGGAAGGTTAAATCAAAGTTAAATTGTTGCCGCAAGAACATGTTATATTCCTTTTCTTTGCTCTTCATGTTACAGAAATAACATATTACCACCGCAACAGCTCGGGCAGAGGGGAACTGAGCTGATCTTGTGGTTGAATTATGAAGTCAAGCTATAAAAGCCCTAATCTAAACTGTGGGATAATGAGATGTGAGAGGATTTTCTGAAGTCCACTGCTGATCACATCATGTTTGTTTAGTAAGATGGGAGTGTTTTCACTGAGATAAAAGCATAGATTTCATTGAGAGAAGTTTCAAAACCGACCTTCAATACTTTAAGCCACAGTGATTTAATGGGACATGAACAAGTGTTTTTTAAGCCATTCTGAGGTTTTTTGCACTACCTAAGCTATATGTGGGTATAACGTTGACATGTCTGTCTTTGCCAATGTTATCCAATGGGATTTGAGAAGTGTTTTTTCCTTATATTTTCTTTTTCAATGATGCGGTCAAAAATCCCTCTAATTCAGAGGATGAAACCCTGCACCTATGAACTCAATGTCTGTGTTGACACAACTCTCAAAGAAGCATCTGTGGAGAAACTTAGGGCTTGATGAGCTCCCAGATCCATCCACCTTTCACCCCCACAAAGACCACACAGGTGGATGATTGCAGTATAGAAATACCTGCGGTCACCCATGGACAGCCAGTTCATGTGTGCCTCACTGCCTGTGAAGCTTTCAGGCAGACCAAGGCTCACCCCATCACATGTGCTCTGAAAGTTGATTTTCCCTTGTTCCTGGGGCCTGTAATTGCTCATTTATAGCTGCTGTGGGCTGTGGGTCAGGTCTTGAGGGAGACCTTGTGGTGTGCTAAGGAGAAGGCATAGATGTGTCTTGAATGTCATGGTTAGAGTTAGATTAGCTTGCTTTTTCAAAGACATTCAAAAATTCAAATATTTCTTTTTTGGAAAAAAATTCAAAGAAATTAAAAAAACCTCAAAAGAGTCATCTTGCTTAACTGAAATAATTTATCTCACCCTAAAACTGGTGTCTAAGATGCATAAATTTCCCTTTCAAGGTGTTGATCTCTCTCAGCTGAAGGAGCCAAGCCTGGACTTAGATGCTTGTGTCTAAGCATATAAACATGTAAACTAGATAAGAAACCAGACCTAGGGGACTCAAAAATAATTGCATAGAGTATTTTCTATGTGGTCAGTGGAGATGTTCTCTGAACTGATTTTCTAAGTCTCCATCATAATTTAGTTGATGAAAATACAGCAATACAAAACTATGGCCTTCTAAACATGGCACTAGGCATCAGGGCTGGGTTTTACAGTGAGATCTAGAAGAAAGCTTCATCCACCTTTGATTGAAATATCCTGATAGTAGGGAGTTGTCATTAAAACCTTGCCAGACCCACTGTTAGATCTCTGATCTAGCAGATGATGTGGAAGGAAAAGTATATGGGTGATATGGCAATTGTTCTGATTCTTTGCCTCAACCATTATGTTGTGTGTTTATGGCCTCTATGTTTTGTGTAGTATATCAATACCTAGAGTTGTTTCATATTAGTTTTGGGGTTTTATTTTTAAACCTTTTACAAGTCTCTGAGATAAAATTTCAGATTTTCCAGCTTTATCTAGAAAAAAGCTATCTATTTTGATTTCACATGCAATTTTGAGTTTTCATTTTTGGTTTTAAAGGAACTTTTTCATCTTTGTTTCCTTTGTCATTCTTTTTTTTCATTGGAAGTAATATTAAATGGAATACAAAGATAGCAGTCTCACAAATATTATTTGAAATTAGATAGTGATGATTTTTAAATACTTTGTTAGAAAAATCAGGAAATCGAATATTGATGTGAATTTTTTCAATTTTCTGAGCTAGTAGATGGTCTTATGAGCATGAATAATTGGGAACTGTCATTTCCTATGGCTTTTCCTTTTGTGACTGATTGATGTTGAAGAAATCAAAAGCTCTGAAAGAAGCTTTTTCAACGGCTTAAGGACTTGAGGATAGAAGGGTTTTGCAATCAAAAGACATTTCTAAGACATCTCCTCTAACCCCTTTAAGTGAAGGTGTTGAGTGAAATAAAAAATGCTAGGATACACGAAGGCATGGGTAGAGGGACACATGCATAGTGCAACTAGGTAAGTCTTGCCTCCACAGGAAACCCAGTAAAAAACTTAATTTTCAAATAAAAAGAAAAAAAAATAAATTAAAAAAACCCTAAGCTTCAAGTTACCCGTTTTAAAAGAAGAGAGCCCATCATATCCTAGAATAAGAATGTGCCTTTGTTTTTGAAGGACTGACATGCTGTTTCTGACCTACGTGTGCTCCTGACCCCAGCACTGTCCTTCCTCCTGTTTTACAAAGCTGAAATTACACATTGTGTTAGAACCCAGTATGACTATGCTCCAAAATGAGGTGACTTTCCATCTGCAGAAGTGTCAGAAGATCTGGTTTTCAGTCTGTTCCCAGCCACAGAGCTGGCTAGCAGACCTAGCCATACGTCTGCCTTGACCCCAGGGATATCAGAAGGAAACCTCACAGTGGGTTAGAGGCATGCAGGTTCACTTACACCTTCCTGAATCCACAGGAAACAGAAATCATCCATATCAGGGAGTGTCCAGATGTACAGCAGCCAAAGGGAGTAGAGGTACCTTGCTTCAAGCCTTTATTTTATTCACCCAATGTGTCTCTGCTCTCATCAACCCTCACCGAGGCCATTAACTACAGTTTTCCTCCCATCAAGGAGGCAGGCTAATTCAAAGTCGAATTTTAAATAGATTGGACCATTGCAGCAATGCATTGAGTTGATGGGTGGAAACTGTAGAAAGCTCCTTCTGTTGCCATCACACTTACGTAAAAGTTGAGTAGCATTAAAGAAATTTATTCCCCATTTTGTAAACTGATACCATTTTTAGTTTGCCTGTAAAATACTGCCAAAACTACCCTAAGTGTGTGTATTAACTGAACATGCACACAATATATCCTGTGTTTGTAATACCTGAAATAAAGTGTGCATCCTGCTGTCTTTGGTGTACAGACCACTGAAATAGTGAGGCCACCTCTTTCTTTTCTCCTGCTGCCACTATTCCTTTGGTCACTATCACCCCCCTGCAATCCAGTGATCTAAAAAACAAGAACTGGCGGTGACAAAGCATCAGAGGGAGGCTAAAATCCGTGTGGCATGTGACATAGAGAAAAGGTCACATTGCCCTGCATCAGCCCTCTCTTAAGTCAAGTTAATTAATGGTTCTTTTTTTTTTCTAATTCAACTGGATGGGCCTCCAGGCAAAGTGCTATTTGTAACGGCACCACATTCTGGAGTCACCCAGCCTGATGCTGCCATGCCCCTGCATGTCCTTATGTCTTCAGGCCAGGAAGGATCAGCCCAGCCCTCCACTCACTTTTCAGGTGTGCCTATTGCTCCCAAGTCACCTGGCAAAGAGTGATTATGAGCCTGATCTAGGTGACTTGCCATCGAAAATCCAAAGGCTAACATGAGCATCATGGAGCAAAGCAGACAGAAGATGCAAAGTCTCAAGTGAGAGGCCACAATAATTTCAGTCTTCTCTGTTGTGGACACACAATGGACTTCTGTCCACAGCAGGAAAAAAGCCACTGGTGGAGCATCGACAGAGGGAGGGAGTGAAACACAGGGCCAAGATGTGTGCCTGGTCCTTGTGAGGGCAGCTCCCAGGCTGGGCAGCAATATCTACCTCTTTCATCAGTTCTGCCTCCACCTTGGCTGGGAAATGTGCTTCTGCCCTGTCCCTCGTGTGCTTGTACACAGATGTATGTTGGCTGAAGTGCTGTGCATGACACTGGACCCACTTGGGGTCCTGTCGAGAGGGCTGTCCTCATGCTCCTCTTGTTCTTGCTCCCTGTGGGTGCATTTACATCCAGCCCCAGCCCATGTTTCTGACTCCTCCTGGCATTCATGGCTGCTGTGGATCAGCCCTGTCTGTCTCTGAGCCTGTGCTCAGAACAAACCTTTCTGTGCACACCATGCTGTATGGTCAAAAGAAAACCTAAGAGTTTTCACAGTTCTCACCTGTGGGTGAGGCAGCCAACAGATTGTTCTCTCCAAAAACCACTGGTACCAGAGTCCTGGTGGTGTAGCCATGTCTTACCTCATCCCACTCTTCCTCCTGTATTTGCTCAGTGTGTCTGTAAGAAGGATTCCCACCCCTAGCTTTTTTTCTGTGAGGCTTTATGCATGCACATTTCACTCGCCATTTCTCAGCACATCCTGATTAGAGGGATGCCCGTGCGTGATGAGTTCAGGAGAGGGCTTACTTGATGGCATCGTGCATCAGACTATTTCCCACAGTTACATGAGGCCATAACCTCACTGAACTCAAAGATTATGACTGACTATTGGAGACCAGAGTTGGACTCAGCTGCATCAACCCAGAGTAGAGACAGGAAATTATTCCCAGGTTTTCTCCTGTGGTGACTCCAATTGTCCCAGATCCATCCTCCCTGTATTAATTAAGGTGCAGTGGGCAGGCTTGTCTCTCTTCAGCTGCTGTCAATCTACTGCTCATTTCCAGCAGGGAGATAACAGCTAGGAGGTGACTAAGATTGTCCCTTCCTTCTTTTCCACTCAGTTTAAGGTCTGCGCTTGCAACAAACAGAAGGCACACAGCAACAACTTCGAGTCCTGCCTCACTAATCACGGTTTTAATAATCACTTCAGATTGTTTTTCTCCACTTAAAATACTTCTCTAGTCCAAGAAAACATCAGCTCCAGCCTTGTAAAAAGCTAAGTGAACAGTAATTGTTTGTTTGAAACAAGTACGCCACAAATTGGAAAGATCTAAGTGTGAAAAAATTCAACAGCCTCCAAAAATGCCCAGAGAAGGCCAAATATTTCAAACAATGTCTGCTTGATCTTTGCCTGTAGGGGTGAATTCTTCTCTCGAAGGGGCTTGGCATTAACACTGGCTGTAGGTTTCCCTGTTAATTTCCTCAGGCTCAGGACACCTCTCTAACTGATGTGGCCTGCGCCCTCTGTTAAGTTTTGCAGTGATCACAGCAGCGCTCTCCGGGGGGAGATGTTAACGTGGGTAGGGGCTATGCCTGCGCTAAGATAAATCAAGTGATGCCAGGCCACAGACATGGAAATGCAATCCTCTGCTCCGCGGAAATGCTTACAACAGCCCCCAGCACGCTTTTGCCCTGGGACAATTAACACTCTCCCAGACAGTTTTCGGGTGCAGTCTGGGAGTTAATGTGTGCCAAGGAACATTCCCAGTTAGCCTGTTGGATGAATCCATCCTGGTTTTAAAGCTGAGAGAGTTTAATAGATGAATGGAGCCAGACCATGTCAGTTGGCCTCGGTGTCTGGGAATACTCCTGGGCACATTTAATTTACTAGTGAAGACATAGCCAGAATGTCTCTTCAGGACCATCCATTACTTATATATCTGTGTTGAATTCAATGTTTTTTATGCTAGTCTGATTGTATCCCACTGCCTCTGGTTTTAAAGCTCTTATTTTTCTTCTTTTGGCTGCTGTAGCTGATGTGGGACATGATCTGCTGTCTTCATAAATCTGCGCTGTGTGGGTTTACTCAGTATTCAAAGATGCCCAGATTCCGAGAGCTGCTGCACTTTTTTTCCCACTCTGAGATGATTAAGCAACCTTGATTACAAGCAATTAAATAGGCATCCTTTCTCTTTTGTAGCCTATGTGTTAAATTTCTTGAACAGTTTTTTTTGTTCTTTTCTGATTTTTTTACGTTCTCTCTCATGTATTTGGATAGTCACCACAGTAGTTGCTGACTCCATAGGAGTATGGTTAGGAAAATCCTTCTGGTGGATACCTCATTTTTAACTCTACCAGTGCCTTGTGTGTTCCTGAGCTGCTTGAAGTGGGATATGTCTCACAAGAACAGCGGGGGAGCACAGTGGTATGGTTCTCCACAGTGTGGTTGCAAAGATCTCAAACCTTCTGACTACCTCTGTGCTGGCAAACTACAAAGCACCAGAGCCAGTTTTATGGTCCTGGAGCTAACTCTTGGTGTGGCCACATGTATAATTATCAAAATCCCTTATCCTCCAGACCAGATGTGTTTTGTCCAAACTGGGATGGTCACAAATCACGTTAACCTTCAGGCAGCTCCTAGGCACTGTTTCAGTCAGTGTTAGTTGACCTAAACAAAAAAACATGCCAAGAATTGTCCTTGGAATTTAAAATATGTGTGACTGAGTACCAGGGCTAAGGCATAAGCCTTCACAAGTGTAGACATAGCCTCAGTGTATCTCTTTTTAAGGCTGATGGAAAATGTCTGTGTCGTATGGGACACAGAAGGTAGAGTTGAGCCTGGAAAATGTATGGTTATAGCTTTTAGGAGTTTTCAGCGTGGGCAGCATGTTTAACATGCCATCCCTACCCCAACCCCAGATGAAGAAATGTCTCTGGCAGTTCAGACATTTATTCTGTTTGTATTCTGTCTTCTGTGAAAGAAATAAATCCAAAATCTCAGATGTTGTTCTGGCTGCAGTGTTCATAGCTAGGTTCTGAGAAGTTTTGTCCCTTTTCAGTCCCCATTGGCATCACTAATTTTGAGAGTGATTCCCCATTCTTTTGGGAAAGGTTTCGTGACTGGAACTAGAAGGTCTCTGAAAGGTTACAGTTGCCCTCAAATCCTTCTTATTGATCTCTCAGGTATGGAATAAAAGCAAGAGCATTAACAAACAAAAAGAAAAGAAAAAAAAACTCCAAACCCAAACCCCACAACCCTGAGGAAGGAATAGAAATTGCTGATTGATGCCTTTCTCTTCTTACAATGATTTCTGTTGGTGAGGGCAGGGAGAAGACAGATTTGGGGAGTACAGGAGATGCTTGGACAGTCTTCAAAATAGTAGTTTTCATTGATGACTCTGGCTCAAATTGTATGTAAAGGCAGAACCAGAACTAATCTAGTTCACAACATATTCTATAAAGAGACTTCTTGGTTAAAGTGGAGGGTCTTTACACTTTTTGTTAACCTCTTTTCACTAATTATTAAGTGGACAGAATTGATATCTCTATTTCGGTGTTTATTCACAAACTTACAGTGTATGCTTTAGGATTACCTAGGAAAATATTAACCATCTGGGCTTGAATTATGTGAAGAATCTGATTAACAAACCAGACTGTAGCTGTCAGGTTCTTGAAACCTTTCTTCCAGCAGTGGGAAAAGGTGAAGTGCCATGCTGGGTTTGAGAGCTGGACCTGGTGTAGGTACACCCTTAGTACCTCTCGGGCTCAGTTCCTAAGAGGTAAATCCCCCTTTCTCTTCCTACTCTCTTTCAACTTTAAGTCATCTGAGGAGTATCTCCTTGTCACCTTTTTCAGAGCATAGCAAAGGGTAACACTATCTTTGTAGACCCCTGGCCGTAACACTTTCCAGGCAGATAATCTTAAACCGTTCTTGCTCCAGACCAGCACTGTCAGCTTGCACAGATAAGCAGAATGGTCACTAAATGGTCACGTAAAGGCTGTTTTGGTTAAACACGGGGTGCAGGTCTCCCCTGATGATACTGTTTGGTACCATGATGGCCGTTAGTGCCTGGAGTTACAATGTGGTTTGTGGTGCCTCAGAGATGCGGTGCAGGCTTTGATGATACAGATCTGATCAACATCCATATGCCCCTTAGATGCCTGCTGGATGCTTGCACAAAGGTCAGACATCTTTAGTGCTCTCCCAGAAGGTTTTTAATGGAGTGAGCTGCTAGCTTTTATCCTTTCTCATAATTTTATGAGGCAGAATCCCCCCTCCCCCAGGCAACCAGCCAGCCTGCCACTAGCTATTCACTTTAAAATTATGATGAAGCTTGAAATAAAACACAGCCATGGACTGAACCCACTAACCCTCAGTCCAAAGGTATTAAGGCTGCTGGTTGATAGAGACAATATCTAGTTCTTAGAAATGTTTTGCTTCTAGCACCCTGGATGATTAGGAAGAGAGGACTAGGCAAAAAAGATAATGATTCTGTATTTGCTGTGGAAATGGCAAGTGCAATTAGAATTGCCAACTGAGTTGTGATCAAAATTCTGATTAATTACTTACTGCTATTTCACAGAGAATAAATTAGTGCGTATCTAATTGGCGTTACTGAAATGTATTCTGTGCCTCACTTGCATAAATTAAATGTAAAGAACAAATCTAGTGCGTGTGTATGAGAGAGAGAGAAATAGAGGGAGTAAAAGAGAATGCATGATCCTGGGCAAGATCCTAGTGATGTAAATCAGGACGGCTCCAGTGAAGTCTCTGGATGGTGAGGCTCAGACCCAGGATGCTAAAAGAGGGACTTTGATTTGGGTGTTTGCTGAGGGTCTGTGCTATATAAAAGAGGAGGACGGACTAGAGGATCACAGCAGCCTTTCTTCTAGTCTTATCAAATCTCACTCTATCAAAACCAGTCACAGCAGTATAAAATCCTATTTTCAGCTTGTGATGCCATGGCACCAACCCCCACCATACTATCAGAGACTTCCTATCATACGATTTTTGTTTGGTTATTTATTTCAATTTCAGATCTGCACATGCTCTAGGCACATATACAATAATGGCAATTACACGTTGTACAAAGCACATCAATAATTTTAGTATGAAAAAGAAGGAAAATGCAGAGCTATGATTCCAGTGCTTTAATCGGCAGGACCACATTATGTCAATGGAGTGGGGGGACAGAGGACTGATTAGATAAATTCCCCCTTGCAGTTCCAGCACCCAACACTGAAGTGCCCACCATGTTCTGAAAAAGAAATGTATGCATTAAAAATGTATCTGCATTTATTTTCCCTCTGGTGTCTTTTTGGTTTTTTTCTAACAAACAAAATCTTATGGAAAAGAAAAAAAACCCCACATCCCTAGACTGGAGCTTTGACGGTACAGTTGCTCTCTAAAAAGAAATCAGTGTGGTACCTCGGTGGAGAGGGCTGCCAATGTTGGTGGTGATTAGCTGAACATCCCCCTCCCTACTGCCCCTCAACTAACTTCTATCCTCCAAGCAGAAATGGGAGAATGTTGGCTGAAGTGGTGAAGCAAACAGACCCTCCCATTTTGCTGATCTGTGGATTTTACTGTTACCTGGAAAGGAGTTATTTTCCTAAGCAGGGGTCTAGTTCTGCCTGCATACTGTAGGTGTAGCTGCACTGAGTATAAAGGGTCACCCCAATACCTCCCAAAATTGCAATGAAATCAAGCAGTTATATGAATTGCCTTGCAGTGCCTTGCCATCATGCTTGCCTTTCCTTGCCTTTTGTCTATCCTCATTATAGTGGCATGGAAGTATATGTTCTAACCATAAACTATTCTTTTTTATTTTGTAATCTTTTCATAACAAACTGCCGTCCCACCTCTCAAACAAATATTTCACTTCTGCCCACTTGAGTATGAAAGGGCACAGCCATCACCAGTCAGTTGTAATGATGTTCTTTCTTTTCCTCTCTTCCTATCTCTGCCTCTCTTATCTCCATAATCTTCTTTTCTTTGTCTCCCTCCCACTCCAGACAGCTTTATTAAATTCAGATCTCTTCTTCTGAGGCCTCTGTGTCTGGGCTCCCATTCCACGTGAGCCGCAGAGAGCAAAAGAAAGAAAAAAAAAGTCAAGTTTCCCTCCTCCCCTGGATGTCCTTGGCAGCACAGGGATCCTTTACACAGCACATCCTTCCGGTTGGGTATTCAGGTTACTGACTGCAGTGCCGCCAGAATTATCAACCCTTTTTGGACCTCAGGGAAACATAATGTCCAAGGAAAGGTGAATTCATTTTTGACAACCAGCAACATGTGCCTGAACATAGTGTGCCACACTTTGGGGCAGGATTCGTGTTGGAAAGTGAGATCTCTGCTGAAGGCTCTTCCCTAGGGAAATTATACATAAACAGAATTCCAGTGGCTTTTATGGAAAGTGGTTATAACCCAGATGTCTTGACAAGGCAGCACAAATTTAGAACTGGACCGATTTTCTACTTGCGGGTTTAGTCTTAGTACTTAGCACTCACTCAGTACTTAGTGTGCTCTGACAGTGGAACGAACCTTTCCGCAATCTGGGAGCTGATAGATGCTCTGTGATGGCCCAAACCAGCAGAAAGGCCCATGCGGGTTCCTGCTGAGACCCTGCCAGCTCCAGCTTTTCAATTGGTATGCCTAGAAAATGAAATATATTCTGATATTTTTGATGCCATGAAATATATTCTGATCTTTTTGATGCCATGGAATAAACAAGTAAAAATCATGTTTGTGCTCATCTTATGTATCTGTCTGGCAATGCTGGAGTTATACCAAAAAAACCAGAGACCCAAAGTTGTCCATACTGGCAATTCTTTTCATAAAAGTTAGATAATATAGACTATTATGCGTGAAAGGCATCCTTTAAATACCGCAGGATGCCCGAGTTAAGCAGCCTTTGGGAATCCTATACTGTTCTGCCTGTCTTAACTCTGTTTTCAGTGCACTTTTTTCCCTGGTGCTAAAACACTAAAAAATCTCAAAGAAACAAATCTGCTTGATGCATCTGCCTGGTTTCCTGTGCACGGCTAGTGTATTCCCACATGATAGCTTTCAATGAAATTTTGTAGCAGTTGAATATTTGTATGCTTAACCACATATTCAGGGCAATGATAAATAAATACATAGTACCCTAAAACTGAAATTCTCAAATAATGCTATTTTCTGTCATGTTTTAGGGCTTGAGCATAAGGTAAGCACCCTCAATAACAATTTTTTTTTTCCCCAGCAGTTTGGAGGATTGCCTCATGTAGGAATGAAGCTTTATAATTTTATTCTCAGATAAGGTTAAAACATCAGCTGTTTTATACTGGCCTAAGCATCAAGCTGTTATCAAATAGACCACCTGAGGAAGTGGGCTGCTGGGGATGTGTTGTAACCATCCAAGCAGAGGCACCCAAACCTTTGCAAGCTCAACCACCAGAAATTACAGGGAAAAGCAGAGAACAAATGGCCTTCGGTTTTAGTCCCTTCAAGCACTGTATGATGGGCTGTTACTTCTCTTTTCTGTTTCCCGTTGCGGGCTGGGATGTTTTCAGACTAAAGTCCCCGTAACCTGAAACCCAGCCATCATTTATGGCAGTACCCTGTGCAGCATGGTTAATAAATAAAAAGTTAAGAAAAATAAAAAGACAACCTTTCCACTATTAACAAAAGACTCTTCAAAGCTATTCTTTTGCTCTGGGCTTTTACAATAATAAGCTGAAAAAATACATTAGAGAGCAGACTCCTTTCTAGCCACTTCATATTTCATTTTGCCTCTCACTTGTCTATTTATTTTCACGTCTTTCCTGATTACTTCTCAATTGTAGAAAGACAACATTAGGCACAATGAGTTTTAAATATACTCCCTGGCCAAAATAACTCCAAGGGCTGTCTGAAATTTCAAACGGCTCACTAGTAAGTCTGGAATAAAATGCAAAGGGAGTAATGCCTACTAGTTAGAGCAGGACAGTCAGGACTGGGTGGGTGTTTGCAGTGGTCCACCAATGTAGGGGGGTTTTTTTGTCTCCATGAGCACCATTCCATACAACCTGGATCACTGTGACTCCAAGTTTATTCAGGTTTATATGAAGATGAAGAACACTGTCTGGTAAAGTATAAGAGATGCTCCAGCTCCAAATCTCCTCTTTCCCTGTTGGAGCTGTCCAGAAGACTTTGATAGGACAAGGAATAGGCTTTGGACTACCTGAAACAAGCACAAATGAGTGTAACAACTATTTATAAAAGTAAGCCTCAAAGCTTCTTCAAACAACCTTGCAAGTGTGTAAAGTTATGTATGAAAGTGTCACTAAGGTCACAGATCTTCAAATAATTTTCAACTCTAGCAGCTTCTTCAGACTTACTCTAATTTGGGAGTTTTACCCTAGTAAACATATAAACCCCTAAAATGTAGACATACTATGATTTATGATAAAGCCCTCAGAAACCTGATCTGACTTTGTATTTAGCCTTGCTCTGAGCAAAGGGATGAAATGAATGCCACCAGGAGATCTCTTCTGGCCTATTTTTCCCTAAGATTTGGCATAGGCATTGCATTTTTGGACTATGCTTACAGTCACTTTTGATTTTCTTGTAAGTGGTGTTTGAAATCAGCCTCCTTCTATCCCAGCAGCTGTGTTGGTTCCAGAGGTTAGGGGTTAGTTTCTTAGGCTCTCTTTACATTTGCTTAGATGTCTCGTGTGAGAAGTTCTCTGTTTCTGTGCTTTCCAAGGTGTTTTGCCCAGTGCCCTCTCTGTTTCCTACATGAGCTGTACTGCTCAGAGCATGGGCTGCAGTGTGACTGCACCAGGCACAGGTGGAAGCATCTGGATCCAGCGGCTTCACCATCGTAGCTATCAAAGCCAAATGCAGAGTTTAATCTTTTTCAGGGCCTTTCTCAAAAATTTGTTGGCAGCCTGCTTAGATCTGCCAGGAGTAGAGGAACTTTCTTACTTATTTTCTAGATTAACGTGGCAGTGGCTTAATCTCTCTTCTTTCTGTCTTTTCTCTTGTTCATAACTGGAGAAGATGGTTGCTTTAGAGGGATGTACAGAGCTATCATTTCCCACGTATTTCAGAACACCTATTACCCTAGGTGTCCCGCAAGCCTCGCTAGCTACATCATTAAGAGTTGAGCTCATTTCACCTAACTTCAGCTGTCCAAATTCAGGCCTTCAGACCAAGGCTGTCTAGGTTTCCCACATAGCCAGTAGAGACAGATACCTCCAGAAGTAATACAATCCATCCAAAGGAAAGCCGGAATGAATGACCCTCTAAAAGTCTCTCTCCTCTCTCTCTAATGATTATTGTCTAGATGAACAGCTTAGACTAGACAATTAGCTTAGACTAGATGCTTAACATTTAGGCAGCTAAAATTAATGTGATGAATGCCATTCTATGTGCTCAGATAATGACTCTAGCCTTTGTATCTCAAATTTTAGCTCTTCAATATGTTTTCATAGGTGTTCAGATTCTGCGCTATGCTTTCAGATTAATTTTGTCTTCTAAGGCTTAAAATACTTACCTCCCATTACTGTTCATTGTCATAAATATGTCATGGTATAATATAGCTGTCTGTACCTGTAATAGAATCCTTCTGCTTTAAGATTCAACTCCATAGCCCATACAGGACTAATATTGCTGAAAATCACCCTAATAATGTCACAGGGACTCTTGTGCTTGCGAACCTTTCTGTCATGAGCACAGGCTCTACGACTGTACCTTCAACCAAGGCAGGCACAAATAAGATTTTAACAGTTTTTATAACTTACTTGGGCAAAGAAAGAAAGGAAGAATGAAAATGAAGGCAAGGCTGCTGATAAAAATGATACTGGAGGCATTGGGCAGGATGGGCAGAGAGCTCAAGAAGCCGCTTCACCCATCCATTTGCTCCAAAGTGATACCTATAATTAGAACACTCCCAAAATAAATTAATATAACCTGCTAAAAAACTTCTTCAGTTGTCTTAGATCCACCAGGTTCCTATTCAGTTGGTTTAAAAGCCTTGCTATTCACTTTTTTCTTTTTTAGTGGAAAGATGTTTTTCTAATTTCTAATTTAAATGTCCCTGGTTAAGATACCTTATTTAGTTCTCTCTGCATTGAACATGGGATAACAACCTTCTTTCCTAATAATTTTTATGAAGCTTCTATAAACTAATAATACCCTTTAATATACTAATTGAAATGTTTGCAGTCTTTCTGGGCTGAACTTGGGATATTTGAAATATGTTTGTTTAAATGGCATATCTGATGGAAAAAAGGCTTTTCAGTAATACAGCTTTACAGAAAAATTTTACATGGTCCAAAAATTTTATAAGTTCTCCAGTAAAGCTGAAAACATACTAGAATTTTGCTATTTAGTCAAATTTTTTGATTTGTTAATTAACAAAAAAAAAAAAGGGAAAATATTTTATGGCGAATCCTGAACTTTGTTCTGCCCTTTCCTTCACTTATGTCTTCTTTTTAAGCTTAATGTCTCATTAAGCTTTAAAGTCTCATTTTTAAGCTTAATTCTAACACAACTACTTCCAAAATCTGCAGGTATTTGGCATTTTCCTTCTGGTCCACTTTTAATGGAAAATTGTTTGGTCTCTTTATGAGTCTGTTCCCAGGACCAAAGAACTGTTCTCATTGGGAAGAAATGATAATAATAATAGTAAAGTGGAGTTCCCTGCAAATTTTATTTTGAGGCAGTCCATTTTATCCCCTTACTTTATTTTTGCAGAAGAAAAGGATGATTTGTCTTTGCAGCGACTGCAGGCCAAGGAAGGAAAGAGAAGCTGAGAACCTTCCCGTCCATAACAAAACCTGGCAACGATGGTCTTAATAGAGTTCAAGTTTATTTGACTAATTCTTTCATCACTTGTCAGAGAACATACTTTTGTTTGTGGTAACAAAACAAGCTCTTTCCTCTCCCATTTCTCCAGTGAGCAGCACAAGCACTTGTGTGGAGCACAAATTACTGCTAACCGTTATGATGTTTGCTGTCAAACTCATTTATTTATGCAACCGCTGTGGAAAGGCCTGGGGCTCATAAGCAACCCTGAAAGATTTCAGAGCCCTGGTGTGGGGTCATGAAAGGGAAAGTGAGGGGGAGGGTGAAACCTCCACTGGTTATGAGAAAGGAACTGACACAGGAAATGGTCACATATGGCACAGATTTATTGTGTCCGGGACTTCCCATTCAAAACTCATTATATCCACAGCTCAGAGCAGTGCATGGCACGGCCACATTCATTTTTAGGTCTGGCATTCGATGAAATTGCTGTTCTTCTTTCAGGTGGCGGTGGTAGTTTTATCATTCCTTGGCCAGAGAGATGGTGGCTGGAATTGCGTTGGCAAAGGCTCTGCTGTCCACTGCCCCTCGCCTGGATGCTGATCCCTGGGTATCAGTTTGGCTAAAGCTTTAGTCAACAGGATTGCCTGTCAGGAGGAGAGAAAAATCCTTCTGGGCTTTAAATACACCTAAATGAAACCAGGATTATCCTTAAGGAGAAACATAATGGGAAAGGCTTTAGCAGTGACATGAGAAACAAATTGGTACTTGCAGAACAGCACTTTTTTTCAAAGGTGATATAATTTGGACCCAAAGATGTTTCTCTTTGTATTTTTCTCTTTTAATTGTGTTTCCTGGGAGACAGGGTCCCTCTCACACTCAGCTATTGGTTCTTTGAATGATGGTTAATGACTTCAAGAGGTTTGTGGGAATACTTGGTATTATCTGTTTCATGAGAGCATCTGGAAGCTCCAGTCAGGGTCCTGCATCTTATTTTGCAAGCTGCAGTACAAAAAGCCATTTTTCCCACCCCTTAGCTGTGTATTGGTAGCTGTCAGGAAGGCTACGTTGACCCGAAGTATCTCTCCCATGTTGTCCTATGAGGGTTGGTCCTGTCCTGGTCACCACAGCCCCATGCCACACTTTTGATTGCATTACAGTAGGGTTTAAGGTAATGACTCCTGCGTTCTCCTTCAATCAGTGTTACAGTTTAAGGGTGCTTAATTTACTGCACTTCTGCTGACTCTCTGAAAATTCACAGAATTATGAACCATAGATCAATTATGCTGTTTAATCCTTTTTGTCTCCATGCACAGTATCATGTTGAGTAATGCTTCTTTTGTCACCATATTGGAGTTACTCCCAAAATAAGCTTTATAAGGAACTTTGTATTGTCAGGATGGTCAAAATGACTGAAGTTCCCTAATGATGATGCAGACAAAAATCCTCCCGAATTGCGTCTTTCTGATTAAGATTAACAAAATGATGGACAAATTGCTCTGGACCAGTGCTGACAAAAAAGCAGGAACAGGCCTGATGTCTACCTCAGTGGAGTCAAGCAGCACTGAGGTGGGGACACTGGAGCTTCCCAGTTACTCCTGCTACATCAACTACTCCAAACCCAGTTTGATCCCAAGCAACCCAGCAGCATTCAAGACAGTTCCTGGCCACTTCCAGAAATTAACACAAGCCAGGAGCCAGTCTGAAAGGGCAGTTTGGAGGTGGCCACCACCTTTTGGAGGGTCAATGACTTTAATACTATGGGTATGCCATGCCAGCTGCCCTCAAGGACAAGGAACTGGCCTTGGCACTGATTATTTTATTAGTTTTGATGCATGCAGTGCCATAGCAACTTGGTTCCAGCCTAGTCTTCTGGGCAGAGACAGTCAAGGTATTTCCAGATGTGGTCACCTTGCAGGGCATCTGAGAAGTTCTGTGGCACCATAAGTAACATCCCTTAATTCAAGCATAACACAAGGCCTGGGCTGGGACATCACACTAAAGGGCGCTTCAGATTTACTGACCTACCTCCTTTGAGAGGGCTCAAGATACTTCCCCCTGGCTAGGTTATTCTCCTCCCTGGCTTTTTGCAGCTTTGTGAGACAGGTTTGCTATTTTCTCTCAAAGGCCACAGATGATCTCTGTGACTCAAGACATTCCTGACCTCTAAATCACTGAAAACTTGAAGAACATTTTGGGTGAATATTGCAATATATATGGGTTTGTGCTTTGTTCCCATACTCTTTCTAGATGACTCTTTTTGATCACTGTTGGAGAGCATCCTGGCCTCAGTGGGTTTCTGGTCTCCCTTGTTAAGACTGTACTTGTGCACTTATGCTTTAAGGTCAAGAATGAGTTGTTACTATAGACTGGGAACTGGAAAACCTCAACATTTTTGTTCGTAATGTTGAAAGATATACTATCATCTGTAACATATGTGCCTTACCTCTTAGGCATAGGGGAGCTCTGATGGGTTAGTGCTAACATAAAAATATATAACCATTTGAAAGATGTGAATAATATTTGATTTCACAGCGAATAAATACTAACAATGTGTGTGGCCGTATCAATGCATGCAAACAAGAAATGCAAGAACAAATTTTTCATGACTATGTCTGTTTTTCTCCAGATTTGTATGTGAAAGGGAAGGGCCAATGCAGATCCCGTGATGCATAATAGGAATGAGCTTATACTACAGACTTTACTTCAGTGGACACACTAATAACAGTCTTTTCTCTCCTTGGGCACCTACTTTTACAAAACTTGTAGGAACATAGTGTCTTTGAATCCACAAATGTGACTGAAATTGGCCAGGGGGTTCAAAGTTTTTATGGAGGAACGATAAACAGGAGAGCAAAAACCCCACACAGTGTGATGTTATGAGACTCATTTCCTTCTAAAATAATTTTCTTTAACAGAAAGACTTAACAGCCTAAAGCAGTCATTCCATTTTTATGTACACAGTCCCTGCTCTCAGTATATATTTTTGTGTGTGTATCTCACACACGTACATATGTACGGAAGTACATGAGTAAGCACATGTGCCACCATGCATTCCTATGCGTGTGTTCCCAACACACATCTTGTGAGAAACCCACCACAAATAAGTTACTTGACATTGCATATCTGTGTGTTAATCCTCTCTGGGAACACTGCTAAACCCAACTGATAGCCTTAGTTTGCAGTTGGTGGGATTTCTAAAAACGATGGGGAATGCCTTGTTTCATTATCCGCTAAAGTTGATGGGCTTGTTTTCACTTACCCACTGAAAGATTTGCAAGATTAGTGTCTGTAGAGTCATTGCTTTCGAAGGATGAGTGTGCAGGCATGAGGACCCTGTGCCAGGGATGAGGAGAAGCGGGGCTGAAATTATTTATGGGGAGCATCTGAACTCAAGAAACATAGAAAACCTTCTGTATAGAAAAAAACGACTGACCTCAGAATAATTTACCTTTGCTAGATTTCTGAGCTCCTGTTGCTGGGCCCCTATTTTTAATTTTTATTTATTTATTTATTTCACATTTGAATGTCAGCAGGTCAAAAGGAACAGTTAATGCTGATGAATATTTTCCCCTCAGCAAAGATATGTGCTGGCCAGCCCAAGGCCAATGAATTGCAATTTCTAAACAATGTCCCATTCATCTCCCCTCCCCCTTCCTCCTCTACACGCTTTTATATTTTTGTAATTATAATTGTAGTTAAATTAGAAATAACTGACTGGCAAATCCAGTTGGATGGAAAGAAAATTGTGGGAGATTTATTTTATTTTGATAAAAAACTGTCATTGCCTTTTGTTTTTGTCAAAAAAAGACTATATTTTTCCTTGTACCATGAATTGTGAAATCTATCATGAAATAGGTAAAAATTATTGAAAGAAATGGTGGTGTTAACCTGAAGGGGAAAATCATTAATGTTGATATATTTCATTCAATTTTAAATGTAAAATTTATTTTATTTTATTTTATTTATTTGGCGTTGGGGAACTAGGGAAAAGGCAGGAGACTTGCAAAGGACTCTGTGTGCCTTTAAGTCAAAACATCTATTTTAAAAATACTCTTCCCTCCTTCCCTCCTGCTCCATTTTTCTAAATAAAAGATATGAGATGTTGTTGTTGTTGGTGGTTTTTTTCCTAAGCAAAGAGGACCCCCTCGGCGCATTTTTCTTTTCAAATGTGAAATGAGGTGGAAAATCCTCATTTCACGACAGGAAGGACAAATATTGACACAAAGTTAATATTTGTTAGGAGCCCTAGAAGCAACCTGAGTGCTAAAATCTCATATATATGTTTGTGTGTCTATGTGTGTGTGTGCGTGCATGTATATAATTAAATAATAAACTTCACTTGATGATAGGGGAACCTGCAAAAAGCAAAGTCTGCTCTCTGACACTGAGGAAATAGCTGCAGAGGGTGAACACACAGTCCCCACGTGTTATTTCTCTCCCTTTCTTGCGCTGAGTAGGACATACACAGAGCATGTGCCCGTGCATGTACCTACCGCCCATGTGCCCTCTTCTTCTGCTGGGGTGCACGCAGCTCCTGGTGTGACGTTCAGCCTCACCTGTGCACACATCGCTACAGATATGAACATCTTCTCCTTCTTTCCCACCCATTGGTAGGGTCCTCGGTTGACTCATGTATGCCAAGTGTGTCTTTCTCCCTGTCCCTCCCTTTTTTCCCCCCTCTCACACACGTGTATGTGCAAATGCACACACACGCACGCACGCACGCACACACAAATAGGACCTGTTTAATCTAATTTCACCCATTGCGGGGGGATGCTTCTGGAATTTATCACTGTTACTGTTCATTGCCAATGTAAATAGCACATGTCAGCTCAATATTCAGTGGTCACTCAGTATTTATTAAGTCCTGTCCACTCTGGCCTTTTTTAGAGGAAAGCCCCGGGGCAGATTAGCTGCTGGCCCTGACACACCGTGTCACTTATCTATTCTCATTGATTATGAGAGTCAGCTGTGGCCAGGACTCACTTTTTCCTTCTCCTCTCAGACCCCTCTTACAAGCACCCCTGCTTGGATTTTCATGAGGAAATAATCAGATTAGGGCTTCAGTGACGAGTTCATATGGAGTTCTCTTTCTCCAATGTGCTACTAACTGAATAAACGTGTTTTGTGGTAAATTGTAAATGACATTATGATTACTAAGGCCAGCATGGGTTTCATTTAAAAGTGATCGAAATTGCAGGCTGCAGAAATTGTGACTGGCAGATAAGGCCATTTGGAAGGAGACAAGCAACGATGCGTGTGTGTCCATGTGCACGTGTGTGTGCGCAGGAAACCCAGCAAACCCAGTTTGCAAGGCAGGCAGGGCAAAGGAAAGTCCTGGGAAATCACAAAACATCAGCAAACCCCATTTGTAGACAAGAGAAATATCAGCAGGGAGAGATGGGATGTTTCCGGGAGAGCAGACAATGAGATCTGTCAGCCTTCGTGGGCTGGCTGCCTGCCGCAGGGTGCATCCTCCTCGCACCCCAGGACAATGCTGAACATCTCCGTGTGCAGTGTTTCCACTTCTGCTTCTGAACGCAGTTGCCTCGCTCTCTCCCTTTGCCCCTAGCACATGCTGATAGCAAAATACTGACACTGATAAAGCAACAACAACAACAAAAAAAACCCAAAAAACCCAACACAACAAACTAAACCAAAAAAAGAAAAAAAACACAAAAAAAATATGAAAAAGCAAGTAAAAGGGAAAGAAAATGGTAAACTGGTGTCTAAAAGTAGGGGGTTTTGCACAGATCCTGTCTCACTTGGCTGTTCCCACCGAACAGAGCTTGACATTTATGTAATTTCATTGCTTTCCTTGGCGATGTGCGGAGTGAGAGCTCATTCCAGGAAATGCTCACAGACCATAGTCTGCACATGAGGAATCCCCTTGAAATAAATAGTAGGTAAGCGTCCGCAGGATCCAGGCATTGAGGGGGAACTATAAGCAGAGCCCAAGATAATTTCTCATAGCTTGTTTCTTTTTCAGGAATCTGCTATTTCTTTCCAGCAGCGAGTTTCACATCGTGCTTCCTTGATAAGGAGAATGGTCTTTTAGTTATCAAAAAGTTTGTGACCCTCAAGGATGTTGCTGTCCCTTTCTTTTTACCATTAGCACCAGGCACTGCT
The DNA here is from genome assembly GCF_023634085.1 of Falco cherrug. Lineage (NCBI taxonomy): Eukaryota > Metazoa > Chordata > Aves > Falconiformes > Falconidae > Falco > Falco cherrug. Next base: position 75,282,157 of record NC_073702.1, read on the forward strand.
GTTCTGCACACATGTCCCCGAAGCTGCTGAATGAGGAGTGCAGGGATCGTTTAGACATCGACCATGCTTTGCCTAACATGTTCGTGAGCACAGCTGACTGGGGAAGGATCAGGCTTGGTGAGGGAAGGAGGATTACAGCTGGCTACGGCAGCAAATTCCTCCTCTGATTTTATTTTGAAGAGAGGAAGGAAAAACAGAAACACGCATCTTTTCCTAAGATGCTCCAGGCAGAAATGTTTATGGTTTTGGTGCCTGTATCTGAACTCATTTACTTTTATTCTCTCTTTATATAAAATCAGTAATGATCTCATCATTACAGCCTGGGGCACAATTTCTCTCGTCTTAAAGCAGAGACCTATATTTGGTCAGATGGAGCGTACCCTAACTCAGAAGACTGTATGGATTGCATCTCTTCAGTGTAGAGCGTCTGTAACAGGATGCTCTTGACTTGTCTCCACAAACACTTGGGATGGGATTTGGTGGCAAATCCTGACATACATGGAAGTGTCTTAGCTCCTGTTATATTCAGTGAAGGAATAATTCAAGTGTTATCTACAGTGACTTTTGCACTCCTGTGGATTATGTGCCATATCTATAGATGATGTAGGTACCCAAAGAACTCCAGGTGACATTATGTACTTGTGTTTAAGTCACAGGATCCTACCTCTGGTCATTAAAGTTCAAGGATGATCCAGCTGAAAAAACAGGAGTATTTTAGGGTGAACTTTGTCACTTTCTAAACTGCTTTGTCTGTATGGATGGCTGAGGAATTCAAGGTGTTTCCGTTAACCATAAATGTGCATCTAGTGTAATTTCAGGTGCTGTGGGGTGTCCCACCAGACCTCCAGCTGCACCCTTGAGGGACACAGGTCTTCTTATATCCTGTCACATGTATAAGATAACTCAGGGCATCCCATGTGATACTAGATGCCTGACTGTGGGCAAAAAATTTAAACTCCAGATCTCCACTGACTGCAATGGGACACCTGAAGCACATGTAAGGGTCCCAGTTATTTGTAGGTGTCTGAATCTGGTGCTTTCTTCTAGGTCTGAAAGTCAGTCAGATGGTTGACCACAGGAGTAGATTAATGATGTTCTGGTCCTTTCCCTTTTACTTGTTTGCAATACAATCCCTGTGAGTGGGATGAGATGCCTTTGAGTAGAGTTAAATTACCTTTCCAAAGACCTGCAGTCATGCCCTGATTTGTTACCCTGCTTCAGGCTTAGGACCAGAGAAATGTAGAAGACACAAGGACATAGGGACATAGTGCTGGGTCAGACCAAAGGTCCATCTAGAGAGCCTGCTCTTTCAACAGTGACCATAATTTGATATCTAGAAAGAATAAGGTAAGTGTATGTGATGTTTCTCTTTCATTATTAGCAGTCTTCGGCTAATTTTCAGCTCAAGGACATGCTGAGGTAGTTGCGGTTTCTACTTCTTTAGTATCCCTTAGTGTCCAGGCTTTTCTTAAGAATGTAAAATTTTAGTACCAGCAAAAATGACTTGGAGCACTGAATGGGAAAATAACCAGCCATACTACAAAATCCTGAGATGATGTCTGAAACAATTAATTTACTTTTTTTTTTCCCCCTATGTCCTTCTGTTCTTTTCTAGGAATTTACAGAGATGACAGCATGTGCATCTTCAAGCCCTCAGTACAAGGCTACTTCTGCAAACAGGCAGATCATGCACTTGTCATCCTAGAAAACTTGGACCCCGGTATGAGCAGCCAGAGGCTGTTTCCAGTGGTAGTAATGACTGACAGCTTTATGGACACCTTCAGTGATGTGACTCCACACACACTGTGTAATCCTGAAGAGCATCGTTCTACTTTCTTTTCTGTGTTGCCATCCACCAAACTCACTACAGTTTGCTTCCCAGACGTAGCCCCTCTGACTTTCAGACTCTACCTCCTCAGTGGCCGAAATGCAACCAGACTTCCCCTAGCTATATTTTACAATGAACCACTCAGCCTTCGTGTTTTCATTCAAGGGAAATATGTCTCTCCAACCCCATCTTCTTTTTCAACGAACAAAGGGGCAGGAACCAATTACTTTAGCTTTGAGGACAATCTTCTCTATGTTATGCTCCATGAGAAGGAACCTGTTGAAATAGTTGCTGACCTGTCCCTTCTTGTAGCTTTCACTGTAACTGAGGCTGTTGGGGAAGAGGTTGAGGCACGTATAATACGTCGATTAGCTGATTTCTTGAGGATTGGTCATGACCAAGTCAGAGCAGTGTATCATGTGCTGGGAGGTGAAAGCATGTTGAAAGTGATTTCGGCCAATGCTAGCAAAAAGAAATATCACTGCCCTAACATGGCATTTTGCACAGCCTTTCACAGCAGGTATGGCTCAGAGAAAACGGGGAGAGGACCAGTGAGCACCCGAGCTCTGAAGCCATCTGATGCAGCTGGTCCATCAAGAGTGCTGATCATTGAATTTGGTGACCCACCAGGCCATCCAAGAAATGAGTCAACAAATGACATCTTAAAGACTTTGGCCAGAATGATTATCAACACTCATCAGACTGGAGACCTCCAGAAAGGCCTTGGCTTGCCTATTGATACCTTGATGGTGACTCAGTCTGCCTTACTCTTTCCAGCAGAAGCTAACAACAGGTAAGTATCAAACGCAGTATCAGCAGATACTGATTTAAGTGCAGTGAGATTTGATCACTTGATCTACCTATTAAGATAGGGAGCAAGTTCTCCATTGACTGAAATATGACTAACCATGCTGAAACAAGTTTCCCTGGCAGAGCTATGCCCAAGTACAAGCTGGACTCGAGAGTATGAATCTGTTGGTGCTCATGAATCTGTAGTGCAGAGATGTCCATGATGCTTTAAACCAGGAACACAGTTCCTGGAAGTCTGCCTTGAAACTCTCAGGTACTGGGTAAAGTCAATGTTTCTAAAGAAGTTCAGACTATGACAGATCTTAAATTTTAAACAATTAAGTCTATGAATGTTTATAAATTGATGTAGCACCAGAGATGCATTATTAACGATGGGTTGTTGCCTTAACTAACGTGTAGGTCTAAGCCTTGATTCATATACTTTTAAAATTTAAGGCCAGAAAAGACCATTTAATCTTATTCTTCAATCTCCTGCATGATACAAGCCACTGCTCTTCACTTTGATACCTCAGCATTGACCTTTCTTTTTGGCTAAAATTCTAGAAAACCATCTGGTCTTGAAGATACCAGACACATCCAATACTACCTGAATGTGTGCCTAGACATTGGATGCTATCTTTGTTTCTGCTGTCACAAGTACTTGGCCACTTTCTCTTGTCAGCCTCTCTCTTCAGCTTCCCATGAGAGTTTCGTGTTCTTTCCTTCACTGTTACGTCAGTGAGTTTCTGGGCATTGATTCTTCTTCCTTCTCCAGATACCTCCAGAGTAATCAAATCACTTAGCTGTCTGCTTTTTAATAAATTGAAAGGTTTGAGTTCTGGTGAGTGTTTGTTTCCTTCTCTGTCTCTGTTTTCTAAATCCTTTTTGAAATGTGCATGTCTGAAAAGCCAACAGTTTTTCTTTAGGGTGTATTACCCACTGGATACCTTTAAGATTCAGCTGGAAGCTGAACAGGCTGCTGGGCCACCTTGCCTAGACCGTGCTTTTGCCAAGAAAGGTTGGACCAGATGATCCTTGAGGTCCCTTCCAAGCTGGTATTCTGCTGTTCTCTGAGTCTATGATACCAATGCCATATGCAAAGGTAGCATTAAATCCCATTTTCTACTGGAAGAATTCAATGATCCCATTAGCCCATTTTTCCACAGAAATAGGTGAGCTCCGTCATCTGTTTGCTCATGATATTCTGTAATTCCTTTTCAGTTCTAACTTTCCAGGACCCAATCCACTCTGTTTATTTGCCCAGATCCTACATAACACATGGTCTAGGTGCCCATGTTTGACTTTTCCTTCCATAATTTATCAGCTGACCGATCCTTCCTTGCATTCTGTCAGCACTGGATTTATATTTGTTTCTCGATGCAGATATAGCATCAGGCCTGCAGCTGATTTTCACAGAACACAGGATGCTCCTTTATAATGATTTCCCAGTGGGAGTTACCTTTTGAGCTCCTCAGTTACCTATTTCTTGGTCAAATTTGTGTATACTCATTTTTTTATTAATATTCTGTACCAAGACTCACTTTTCAAAGGCCATAATTTTTCTACTGCTCCACAGCAACAAACAGCTCTTTCTGTCCCTCCTTCCTCTGTCCCATCTTGCTCTTTTCAGCCTCTTGCAGCCGCTATTTGCACGGCCCAGATGGCAGCCCTTATCTGCAGAGAAGGCTGTGAGGAGCCGGGCTGGGAAGGGAGCAGACAGCAGTGTATTTCAGCCTCAGATCCCGAATCTGTATTAAAAGCATATGGGAAATATGAAAAAGGTAATATCCCATCTGTTTTTAATAGGGGACATGGGATTTGATGTTTGGCAACCTTAGTGTGTACTCTCTTGATATTGCATAATGTTATTTTTTGATGTTGTGCACTACTGAGCCTTACCCAAGTATAAGCATATTCCATCTATACAAAAAAGAAATTGGATTTGTCTAAGACTTGCTTTCTCTAATTAATACCATATCCTGAACATTTAGCACTGACCTCCGTACCATCCTGATGTCTGTTGGCTGCTGGTGATGCAAACTACTATTCACATGCTTAACTTTTCCACTAGGCACTGTGTGGCTTATGGTAGTGAAGCACGCATACTAAGGGCACTGGTCTGTGACCATAGGAATCTTCGATTTTGTTGTTTGGTTTTGGTTTGTTGGTCCGGGGTGGGGGGGGGGTAGCGGGGCGGGGGGGGGGAGGAGGGGATGTTGAAGTGGTGTAGTATTAAGCACAGTGGGAAATTATTAGTTGCAAGATCAGGACCAAACTCTCTTCAGAGCGAATTTTTTTATCAGCAGAACTAACATCACTACGGTCAGGGTGGGTATTTGTGTTACGATGCCGGACACTGCAAAATGGGACAGAAAAAAAGTGTTGTGGGAAGTTTTACAGCCTGTGATAGGAAATGGTATCCTCTCTCTGTGCCATCCCAAGACATGCCATAGCTTGCAGAGTGTGACAGGTACAAGACCCCTCATTCAAGGGTGTCTGTTATTGATGATCAGAACAAAAGGAGCGACAATAGCTACCCTGTGGGAAAGGAACAAGGTAAAGATTTTGCCAGAACCCTATTCAATACCTATAGGTTCTTCAATGTATTGGTGTTACATCATGGAGTGGGGAAAGCAGGGATCACCTAAAGGAGAGAACCACCCTCGTCTCTCTGCCAGGGATGGAACCTTGTGGCTGCCTTTTTTTCAGGTGCAAATAGCATCTTCTCCACACTGGGGACTGCTCTCCCAGCTGAGGTTTGCCTTCCCATCTGTACATGCCCTGTGAAACCTGTTGAAGCAGCAAGAACCAGGAGAGGTCCTTAGGAAGGAGGCTGCTTTATTGTAAGGAAAAGAACGATGCTAGCTTAAAGCCATAGATTCACTGTCTCAGCAGGGAAAGACCTGGGATGTGTATTGAAAAGAATACCAACATCACCAGACCACCAACCAGCTCAGAGCTCACCCACCCTTAGTGCCTGGGCTCCTCTGCAGTGATATTTATTGCTGCCCATCAGTCATAGCTTTTCTGGAATTACTCATGGCTGACATTTCTGATGCAATAAGGCCACAGATAACAGGCAAAATGAAATCAGGGTTTTCCTGTTGGGACATGTAACCCCACTGTCTATCTGTCTCTCTTTAGGCAGTACATGCTGGCACAGGTAAAGAGAATGGGTCTGGGGTTACAGATCAAGTTAAATATTCCTGTGTATTTTTTCTGTGGAAGGAAAACAGAAATATTTTCGCCCCTGAGTAGTGCAAAAAACAGTCGGGCTGTCAGATATACACAGAACCTGCACTCCTGCTGGGCCTTGTGGTTTCAGACTAGTGGCTTCTTTTGCATCAAGACAACAATAAAAAGATCTTTGATGAGCAGAGACTGGGTGTTCATCTTTGCAGCCCAGGACAGTGAAGCTGAAGGGAGCCTGAGGAACTTGTGTGGTTGGCTAGCAAGGCAATAAAGTCTGTATATCACGTTGTCAAGCCCTAAAAAAAAAAAAAAAAAAAAAGAAGACTTATCTGTTATGATTTAAAATGATATTTTACATGATTTTAATTTAACTCCTTTGTTAGGGTCACTTGCAGCATGGCTCATTGGCTTGTCAAGGAAAGACAGAGGTGATTGCTGTGACTGCTGTGATTGCTGTGACTGCTATAGTCTTGCACAGCTGGAGAATCAGGGAGATGGTTATCAGGTAGTTTTATTTTCCTGTGAATGTGTATTTTCCTGTGAATGTCTGTGTATTAATATATACTGCAAGGTATTTACAGACAGAAATCTCTGTTTTGCAAAGTTTGTCTAATATCAATATGAATATAAAAGCGAAAGAACGAGAGCACAAGAAGGAAGGTGTGTGTGTTTGTGTGGGTATCTATACAAAATCAGAAATATAAAGACAGTCATCCAGAAGCCACTTAGTCCATATCCCCACACTAAAGCAGGGCACTTTGCTCCTTCTTGATGGACCTTTAACCTGCCACAAACTTAAATTTGCAGACATTAATCTTTCTTTATTAAAAACAAGGTTTGGGGCAGTGTGTGAAAACCAGTGTGAGTGCAGGCAATAACAGTGTTTGAGACTCATAGCAAGCAAAAAAAGTGAAGCAAATCATTAAAGAGCTGCTCATTCAGACAGCAAAACCCATGCAGAGAACTAAATGTGAAAGTACAACTAATCCACTATGTCACGTGGCATATACACATGCAAGCAGGGTTACAGGGCCAAACTAGATTAATTCTGACTCATCCTAACTCCAAAATGCTTGGGTTTGGTAACCTTCGTGCAGGTTTCAGGCAGGCTGCTGTATGGAATTGCACAGAGTTCTAAAAAATGGGAGATGATGACTTTTTTCCTGTGCAGGGATCCAGCTTCTCCAGCGGGTAGGCAAAGGCAGAACGCTAAAAATCCTGACCTCGATGCTGCAGCTATTGCAGCACTTCAGGCTCTACGAAGGTTTTATCTACCACACAAGCCCTGAAGCGAAGATGTAGAAAAGGTGATACTCGGGACCTTAAACTGTAAGCTTAAAATCTCCTTAAAATTAAGCTTACATAATTGTAAGTCAGATGTTCATAGGGACGCTATAGAGGGCATATGCTTGCATAGCATGTGGCACTCTGTTGATATATGAACAAGACAAACTCAGTGCAAGTAGATACAAGGAAGGACATTTAAGATGATCATGGAACTGGAGTGTAATATCATCATAAAAGATACCATAAAAGATGTAAGAAATAGAATCATAGATATATAGAATAATTTAGTAAAGAGTTTGGTTTGTTTAACTTGTCAAAACAAGGCTGAGGGGAGATACCATCCTATTTGTGAAAATAGGTTGGGAGAGTAAATACCAGAGAGGAAGTTCTAGACACTAATGGACAATGACAATACAGGAACAAAACGGAATCAAGTATTAAGAGGTGAATTTGCATTTAAAGATAGAAGAAGGTTTATCCTCAGAGAATAAAAGGGAAGAACCTTGCAACAGAACTGGAACACCATTTCCCATTCAACGTTACCCTATTTTCCTGATTATTATTTTTTTTTTTCTCATGTGGCCAAAGCTATATTCTAATTTTTTTTCTTTTTTATTATTAGTTTGGGAATAGTTGAAGCCCATTTTTGTCCAACATCTCACTTAACAGTCTAGTAAAATTGTGGAAAAGTACACATAAATAATCCAGAAGGCTTCTAGTCAGAGAAGTAGAATTCTGTAATTGGCTATTTATAGGAGCAATGGGATAAGAAACTTCATGAGAATCAAGTAGAGGCTAATACATGTATAAACAGTGTCATGTCACAGAAAACTGTGATCATATTGCACTTTAGGAATCAGGGTGAATTTCACTATTTTGTTCTCAATTCACAAGTCTTTTCAAATTGGGAAACTGAGTCATTGTGGGATCTGTCAGCAAGAGGTCATCGTGAACTCAGACTCAGACACATCTTCCTGCAATGGAGATGGTGGCAATAGAGGCTTGTATGTGAAAAGAGTTTGCATGAAGACATTCTGGGTCCCAGAGGTGAAGATTTTTTATTACAAATGCTTCTGCTAATTTTTTGCTTCTGGTGGCATTTTTGGCAGAAAATTCAGGAAATGAAATTGGGCATCAAAACTGAACTGTCAGTAGCTTTGTGGTGTGGTGTCAGGAAGGCACAGTCATACCAGCGATGTTACATAAGGTCTTTGACTATGTAGATGTTTAGCTCCAGGTCTGCTATTTTGGCATTTTTCTTCAGAAAGGGGAAACTGAGGACATATCTTGTGGCCCCTCTCCATGGTTGGTAGAGGAATTAAATTGCAGCTTAAGCAGAAACACTTTTCATTCAGGGACTGTTTCAAATAAGCACAAAGTATACCTTGCAGAGCAGGTATACGAATTACTCCTGCAGGTTGAACATAGTGCCACAATATAGGTTACTGCTAATGACAGTGATGTCTGTTCATAAGACTGAATGTCTGTTTTTGAGGAGGGAAAAAACAAAACCAGTCAAAGTAGCCTGCCCCTTTATATATGAACCTTGTGTGAAGCCAGTATTTCCTTTGCAACTTTTCAAACAAATCTCCAAAATACCCTTCTATACAACAGCCATGGAGCTCATATTCCCACTGCAAATCAGAGGATAGTTTTTCACCACTGCTTGAATGGACAGGAACCCTTTCGGCAGTGTCACGGTTAAGATGTCTACCACCAGTCACCAATCCTCCAAGCTATGTTTCCAGTCTAAGCCTTACTTTGAACCTAAATTTATGTTAGTATTTATTATGCATGGTAAAACTATCTAAAAATTAGTCTGTATTACTGTCCTGGTTTAACCCGGGCTGGTAATGAAGCACCACGCAGCCACTCGCTCACTCCCCACTCACCCAGAGGGATGGGCAGGAGAGGTGGAAGTAAAACTCATGGAGATAAGAACAATTTAATAATTGAAATAGAATAAGAATGAAAGAACAATAATAACAGCTGTGATAGTAACAGTTCTAATGAAAAGGGGAAGGGAAAGAACAACATCCAGAGGGAAAGGAAGAAAGGAACATGGGTGCACAACGCAACTGCTCACCCCGCACCGGCCGATGCCCAGCCAGTCCCTGAGCAACACCCTGCCCGCCCCAGCCAGCCCCCGGGTGTCTATACCAGGCACGACGCCCCATGGTATGGAATACCACTTCGGCTAGTGCGGGTCAGCTGCCCTGGCTGCATCCCCTCCCCATTCCCTGTGCCCCCCCAGCCTTTGCACTGACAAGGCCCGAGGAACTGAAAAGTCCTTGACTTAGTGAAAAATTACCCAGCAGCAGCTAAAAACATCACTGTGTTATCAACATTGTTCTCACATCAAAGCCAAAACACAGCACTGTACTAGCTCCCAAGAAGATAGTGAACTCCATCCCAGCTGAAACCAGGGCAATTACTCAAAGGTGACACCCATGAATTACACGATTCAGGCAACTGGAAGTCCTACCCGCAGTATAACCGTGGTGGAAATCACTGCTTGCTCTGACAGTGGGCTTCCAAAACCCGAGTGTTTCCTCTGTGGGAAGGGAGCAGGAGGTAGGAAAGGTGAGAGGACAGCAGGAGGAAGCAGAGGAGGAGGAAGATGGAGAGGTAGAAGAGAGTCAGGAAAAGGAGTGTGGGACTTTGCAGGTCTCTATCCCTCTCTAAGGAGGTATATACTGCCATATATTTCCCATGCCAGTGTGGGTCTTTGAAATCAAAGGGTTTGTGATACTAAATCTCAGTTACGAACGAAGAGGCTTAACTCAAGAGGAGCTTTTCCCAGTTCCTCAGTGTTGCTCAGAAGTTATGGCTGTTCAGACACATGCAGGGGAGCCAGGAGTTTCCTCATCACCTTTCTCAGGCACTGGAAAGAGATCTGGTCCCAGTACCATCAAACAAAACCTGCCTTGTTTATATCACATATGGATCCATTTTCCCCCTTAACAATTAATGGAACCCACAGTAAAAGTGATGATTTACATGACACATGCACACAGCAGAGAGGAGCTGCCAGCCATGTCTCTGAGGGACTGATCCTTTCTTCACTCTGCTTTATTTAACATGTGAGCAGTGTCACCTCTATCAGCAGAGCTTGTCTGGCATGACATTCGAGTGAGTGATGGCCGTGACGGCTCGCAGGTCAGCTGTTCTGCTGTCGCACCACACTCCTGACCGGGGCTGCATGTTGGATATGAAAGGGAGAAAAATTCTTTCACATGCTTTGTCAGCAGGAATCCGGCAAGCAAAAGGTTAAATGGCTTGGGGTGCTGGGTCTTTGTGGGGATGTGTGTGTGTATATATATATGTATATGTGTATATATACATATATATATACATATATATATATATATATATATACACACGCACACACCTTGGTTTGGCTGTAGGACCTCATGCCCGCAGGCCACAGCCACATTATCATCTGGAAATTGGATAACGACAGCACAATGACAAATCCAGGTTGCTTGCAATAAGGTGCTAATCCCTTTGCTTTAATATCGGAGCAGCGTGTAATGATGTTTGGACATCACTCCAGTTTACTGACGACCCCACTGGGGCCGGCAATAGAAGCGTACAACTGTCTAACAAGCCATCAGGTGACCGCCGTCGTCAAAGCAACGGAGGATGCAATCTAATCTTCCCTCCATCCCTTCCAGCTCCCAATAAGGACCAGATTATAGAAGTGGCCCATCAATGCTTGGTAACTCGAATCAATTAACGTTAATTCGCACAATGCTATGATGTATTGTGATCACTTTCATTTCAGAGAAGGGGGAAGAAATTGCTATAATTCACCTAAAATGAGGTTGTCTATGGTGCTGAGGTATTAATTGGGTGTCCATATTAAATGGAAAAGGAGCACGGTAGTGAAGGAAAAGTGGATGAGTGACTCTCTTGGCTGCTATTGACCTATCAGAAGAAGACAGTGCCCTTTTCCTTTGCTTTTATCTATTACAGTTTTCCCTATTGCGTGTCAAGTTGATGTATTATAAAAAATTCATTTGGTGACCTTCCACCCCCCTAGGAGATTAAACAATTTCACTGGGATGGCATCATTAACAGGGCCTTGCATTTAATGATGATTTCTCTAAAAGGCCACGGAGATTCGATTTTAAGCTAACAGATTTATTGCACTATTATAACATATCGTAAAAAACTGTACCACCTACGGTCTGGTTTTAGGATAGAAACTGTTTAAGAGTTTATGTGAAGCTTAAAGTGGTATTACCTTGGGATATGCAGCAGCAGCAAAGCTCTGACCCCCAGCGGGATGCTGTTTACATTTAATAAAAGACATTTCTCCGACAGTAAACTTTGGGAGTGTGTTACGGAGGAGGCCTGGCTTAGGTCCTTGCTGCTAGCAGGTGGCTTTGTAAGTAGGGGTGTTTCAACACATCTGCAGCAATTAATGGCAGTCACTAATGAATCTGGAGGATGTTTCTCTCCTATCTGATACATCTGCTCTGTCCCTCTCCTTCTAAAGGCTCTTGCTGATCCCACCTCACCCTTGAGTGGATCCATTAAGTTCCTCCGGTCTCCCTATTTTTCTTTTTTCTGTAAACAGTGATAAGGTGTCTTATCACTCCAGACTGCAGGAATCTGGACTCTTCCAGCTGCATCCACCAGGCAGCTGCTTGCCTTCAGCTTTTGGTGCCACTGGGACTAAAAAGTGAAGGTTGTCTGAGCTCAGGGGAAAGACTGCCCTTACTGGGAAGACATGTCTCTGTGTTCCTGGATGGCTGTGTTCATGCTCTGTGACTATGCCTGATTTGTAAAATGGGGAAAAAAAAGTCCTGAAAGCTAGATTGAGAGCCATTTGGAGCTTGAACAGTCTCTAGCCAATGGAGAAATGGGAATCTGATGGTGGTAGTGCCCCAAAAAGCTTAATTTCAGAAGCTGGTGAAAAAGACTGGGTATTTTAATGAATACATACTCCAGGACAGTATGCACTGAACCTCTTCTTCAGAACTTGTTCAGTCTAACCATCTTACCTGATGCTTTCAACAGCTGTAAAATATCCAGCTTCTAACTAAAGCATCTTTGCTTTATGAAAGGAAACCCTGACAATGATTAGATAAAGAGGCATAATTCTCTTGCTCAGCCTTGGCCACAAAGGCAATTCAGTTACTTGTTTCTTACCCAGGTCACCATCAATCTAGGCCCCCTTGCTACTTCTTCACACTGCTAGATCTCTTGTTAGCTCTCTGCCATCACACATCCACCTTAAAGGCAGTGGACGCACGGCTTCATGCAAAGCTCCCTGCTGATGCTAGCTAGAATGTGCATTTAGGTGCTTAGGTTTTTTAATTTTGGCCTTATTGACTCATCCTATGTGAAGGAAGGGAGACATCAGTGATGTCTGACACCATGGGTCCTGTTCAGTCCTCACAAGGAGGTCTGAGCATTATATATTTATTGTTTCTCTGTTCTCAAGGAAATCTGCAGCCTGCTTTCCACTGGAGTTTATTTCCTCTAGCTTTGACTTCTTTCTATAATATGGGAAAAGATGGCCATTGGTGGAAATAACTGTCATCCTTAGGAGAGCTTTTTTGCTTAAAGTGGTAATTACTTCAGGCTCATGGTCTTCTGCATGGTCCCATCTCTCTTTCCCTGTCTCTATTACTTAATGATAAAATCTGCAGGGGGAGACAAAGCCCTAACAGTGCAGCTGAGGGGGCACAGGTACCTGGTGTCTGGTTAACTTCATCACCACATGACATGAGAACGTACTTCTTACCCAAAGACGCAAAATTCCTCACAGCCCTTCCAGTGAATCTGTACCTACTTTGCCTCACACAAGTCCTCAGCTTGCCTATCTCCTGTCTTCACTACAGCATCTTCTTTCTTGTAGCCCGTCTTCACCACCAATCACCATCTTTTCAAGAAAAAAACCAAAACGAAAAACCAAACAACAACAACAACAACAAAAACAACAACAACAAAAACAACACAAAAACCCCCTCCAAAAACCCACCAAAGTCTTTGGCTTGACCATGATGCATTTTGGCATATTATTTATTCTACAACTTCTTCTGAATCTCCTTCCCCTTCCAAGGACATACTGACGCCATAACACCAGCATTGCAGACATACCCAGACAACTGTTCAATTGGTTTCATTGTCTATGTTTGTTAGAAAATTAAATATGCCAGGAACTGTTCTCTGGCACCAAGGCCAATTGATATGGATCGGTCTGTGTCCACAGAATTAAATTCTCTCACCCACCATTTCAGGGTGGCCTCATCCAGACTGCCAAGTGAGAGTATTCTCTGACTGTATTAGCTCCCAGACCATTTGTCCTGGACTTTGCCGTTGGCCCTGGACCACAGTTTGTGATGGACTGATAGTTTAACAATAGAAGTGATCAAATGTCAGTGCCAAGGCTTGTTCTTTGGCATTATTTAGTTTTCTAGTATAGATGTATCCATCAACTTTAATGGACCCTTGACCTAGGCTCTTAGTCTAATCTCTTTCCCCTTGAAGTCAACTGATAATAGTAGCTATGATGATGATGATGATGATTACCATTACTATGCTACTGCTATATTAGTACTTTTATTATTACTGTTTATATTATTATTATTGCTGTTGTTTTGTTGATTCTGTTTTTATTGTAATGTCTATTGTAATTATAATTAAACTTACCAGCTTTCCTTGATTTCAGAGGGACCTCCTTCCCTCTGCCCCAGATCTCTCCACCTAGGTCTCAATCATGCCTTTATGCCTGCAGCAGACCCTTTACTTTCTCTGACCTCTAACATCCTCGCTACTAAAGAGCAGACACTTGCTTTCCTGCAGAGCCTCAACATGTTCAGCAGACATGCTTTGGCACTAATGGTGAAAGGATCTGGGCTCCCTGGTGTCCCTGCTGACTAAGGTATCACGACCAGCTGGCTGTGCCCACATTTAAAAGAGCTGCAAGACACTGAGCAATGGAGCTGCTCCCCATTGAGAGCTGTCAGCAGGGAATTGCAAACCAGCCTGCTCCTTCCCAGCATGAGACTTCAGGGTAGTGACAAAACAGCGTGCTCTTCATGCCCATCACAGGGAAGGCAGGACTCCTCACTGCGGTCCTTGCTAGGCTACAGGCATGCTTGTCCGTCCCCACTTCCCAGTGGCAAAGCTATGCCAGGAAAACCTGTTTTCCTTCCAGCACAACTCACCAGGGGAGCAGGAGGCTGCTCCTCTCTCCTCCTCCTCCTCCTCACTGACACTGACAGCAGGAACACAACCGGCTGTGTGCAGGGCTGCACCCTAAGGCAGGGACTCCCTCACAGCAAGTCAGGTGGCACCACGTGGGATCTAAACACCATGCTCTGTGCTGTGTTAGCTGGATTCAAATCACCTGCAAAGAGACATTAATGTTTAAGCATGCGTATATTGTTGGTTTGATTTGGTTTGTTTTCTTTGCCGCTGCTCACCCTAGGGAGTGGGAACTACTTTCTACACCCACATTTTACAGCAGCCTTCCTTTAAGTCTGAGATCTGAGTGCAGTTTTACCATGTAGGGTGTGGGGGGTGGAGTTCAGGGCATTTCATGACAAATTTTTTCCTGTTTGTTGGTGGTTTTTAAAGAAGCTGGAGAGAGAGATAAAAATATTTTGGGCTTACAGAAGCCATGCCGAGACTGACCCAAACTTGTCTGGACTGAGCTGGAGCCAGGGAGCCCACAGACAGTGCAGAACTCTGCCATCAAAACAGGTGTGACTTGGTGTATTGTTCCTGCAGTGAGTTTCAGCCACAGTACTAGATGTGTACTGATGGAAGGAGCTGGATAAGAGTACAGACGAATGCATTGGTGCTGATGACATGAATTTCAAACATAACACTGCCTTTCAGACTCTTCTGCTCACAAAAAAGGAAAAGAACCAGGGTAACAACTGAAACTTAAATCCCTGAGCTCAGTCTTCAGACTGCAGGTATCCTTAAAGCCTTAAGCTGATCTTCCCAGTGTCTGTGGTTTGGACCAGTATTTCCCATCAACTGCAGTATAAACAGTTTCTGGTTTGTAACGCATAGTAACACCCTGAAAATAAAACCCTAAAAACCAGAACCCAAACCAGAAAACTAAGTTAAACCAAAGGAAACTTAGGCTCCATTTATCTTCTGTTTGTAAACACCTTTAAGCAAAAACTCGAGATGAATGAATAGCGTTTCTACTTTCATTTCAAGACAATACCAAACCCCCAGCCGCTTCACTGCAATTGCAGATTAGAGGGTTTTATATATATATAAATTATATATATATGAGAGATACCAAATGACACAAAGCACTGGGAGGGGGAATGAAATGATATAGGCTCAGAATAAAGTGTTGATTCTTTATTCAAATGCAAAAGCCCTCTCCTGGGATGCTCTAATTTAAATTTCAGTCTTGGAAAAACCAATGCCTTTCAATGGGGTGTCTGTATACTGCTATATTCCAGCATGCAGACTTTGCAGATAATGAAGGGTAAGAACACAGGTGTGGCAGGTTAAAGAAATACAATAAAGCCCTGTAAGTGCTGTGCTTGGGTAGTGGAACTGAAACTTTGTTCTTAGAGGAGATCAGTGGTGTTAACTGGAAATCTTTCTGCCGGACAGGAGGCATTTGCAGCCTTCACTGTTATCAGTGCACTGCAATGAAGACTTTGGGGTTTTATGAATCCATAAAATCCTTGTCTCTGCCACATACTTCCAATGTAATAGTGAGGATAAAATTAACTTATTTTGTTCTTTTCTCACCTTTCCATCTGTAACCCGGGGATTAAAACAAAAGGATTTTTCATTACCTAGGTGCTGCTGTCTGCTTGAAGTGATGCCTGCTTCATATTTCCATACATACTGCTCTCACCCAAGGAATCAAAGTGCTATGATAAGATAAATCAGTATTGTTTGGTGTAGTGCTCCCTCCCATTCCTAACAAACACCTGCCTTACTAAAGTAGAAAATCTCCTGAACAGAAAGTAAAATGTCATTCCTAGGTCAGGTGTGAAGTATCTCTGGGACTAGCACTGGGTGTTTTCGTAACATTAATTTTCTGATTTTTTTTGCCCCGCATTCCTTTTCATGTGAAAGAAATGGAAGCAGACAACATCCGGAAACATGCTTGTACGTGAGACCTTACAACATCTCAGTTCAGGTGCAGCCCTCAGACGGAGAAATCGAGAAGCAGCTTCCCGTACAGCCAAAAATCATTTTCCTGGACAAGAAGGTAGGATCTGCCCCTCTGTGGATGGATGCTTCTATTAAATCTACACAATTTTGACATTTCCAAGCAATCCAAAAGCTATGAGACAGACCTACATATGGTATAGGACAGCTCTATAAATAAACAGTCTTTGGCATTCTGGGAACATCTTCCAGGATGGTCTCTGTTCACATTTCTCAGCTTTTTTTCTGCGATTCTTAGATTCATGCTGTAGAAATCATTGTGTGCAGTTTTCTGATTTCACCTTCTAAAGTTTAGAGGATATCATCAAGGAATGTAGAAACAGCAACACAATCATGAAGGCTGGCAATATCAGGTATAATGAGGGGTCCTGTACTGCCCAAGCCAGTCCACAGCATGCAGAGCAGTACTGTATAGAGAACACCGTGTTTAAAACAAGCTTGGACTTCTATGTGATGTGCTTTAGCACTGCCAGAGGTGGTAACACAAGTCCTGGAAGCAGCAGACTAGGTCCAATGAGTCCTTAGATGTTGGTGGGTCTTTGTACTAGATTCCGATGAAATCTGCATAGCATGTCTTTGTGCTATGTTTCTATTTTCTTTATATTTTCATGTCCTCTTCACAGTTTTCTGGCTATTTTCTATTATGGAGTCATTCCCATTTTGCTGGCCAGGCAAAAGTATAGCTGCAGAATAACTAATCCCAGGAACGACATTGTTACAGTGGTAACCCTAAAGCAAGGTGTCAAATCTAGGCTTGGGCAGCTTTGTGGGCATTATTTCTGGATACAAAGTTGCTTTACAGTAAAACCAGATCAATAGCCACTAGTCATGAGACTGATTTTACAACTTTGAGGCATAAAACTTTCAGCTTCTTTCTGTCTCAGCTCCATTCCCTGCACACAGGCATTTTGTTGCATTGTAGGCCATGGGAGATGTTATTTGGCCTCCAGCTTCTGCAGGAAGGTAAGACCTTTCCACAAGACAACTCCACTGGATGTCATAGTTGGCTACCTGAAATGCCACACAAAACTTACATCTAGGCAATAGAATCTTCCCTGGAGTTTTATGTCCTTATTCAGACGTGTTTCAGATTTGCCACTGGACTTGAGAACTGGTAGCTCCCTCAAAAAATAAAGAAACCTGAAAGCTAATGGTCTTATATACACATAGCCTATGAAGTCCAGAGCCTGAATCTACTATGGCTGGATAATTTAGGTGTCAAGATTGGTTTCTTTCACTGAGTTTACGAGGACTTTAATCCTCAGCCTGACTAAACAGAACAAACCTACTCAGTTTCCTTGAACCTGAGGAGGTTGTCCTGGGCAACCCCTTCTACGTGGCCCTGCTTCAGCAGAGGGTTGGACTAAATGACCTCCGGAGGTCCCATCCAACCTCAGCCATGCTGTGACTCTGTGAACTTAGATACTGTTGTGGTTTAACCCCAACTGGCAACTAAACACCACACAATCACTTGCCCACTTTCCCCCTCACTGCCCCACTGTCCACCAAGTGATGGGGAGGAGAATCCAGAGAAGGGTGAAACCTGAGGGTTGAGACAAGAACAATTTAATAATTGAAATAAAAGAAAATAATACTACTAATAACAATAATAATAACAACAACAATTGCAATGAAAAGGAGGGAGAAGGGGCAAGGATTAAAATCCAAAGGGAAGGAGGGAAAAAAACCTAAGTGATGCACAATACAACCACTCACCACCCACTGACTGGTGCTCAGCCAGTCCCCGAGCAGGGGCCAGCAAGCCCCAGCCAGCTCCCCCCAGTTTATATACTAAGCATGACATTCTGCGGTGTGGAATATCCCTTTGGGGGGTTGGGATCAGCTGTCCTGGCTGTGTCCCCTCCCAGTTTCCCATGCCCCTCCAGCCCTCTCACTGGCAGGGCCTGAGAAACTGAAAAGTCCTTGACTTATTAGAAACATTACCTGGTAACAACAAAAACCATCAGTGTGCTATCAACATTTTCCTCACACCAAATCCAAACCACAGCACTACAGCAGCTACTCAGAAGAAAAATAACTCCATTCCAGCCAAAACCAGGACAGATGCCACAGAAACCACGGTGTCAAAACCAGTTGCCTCTCCGAGGTGATGTGAACGTGACCCTAGATACTTCATGTGAAGCAGCAAACCTTGCCAGACTTTACTGAAACAGACCTGAAGCTTCAAGAACTGGTTCCTCTGAGCTTAAGCTCATTTTAAAGTGTTGTGGTGAGCTTTGTGACATCTCTAACAGACAAGTGACATGTAGAAGCAAACTACCCTCACACTGGTCATTAAAAAATTATTGCAGTTGTTAAAACCATCAAAACTTTCTTTCCTCATGTTGAGGAGACAAGACCTTAATTCTTCTCTTTTGTTCTTCCTCCAAGGGTCAAAGAGTTGACAAACTGGGGCCTCCCTCCGAACCCTGGGTTGTATCAGCTCACCTCAAGGGATCCTCCAAGGCTGTGCTAAAAGGTTTGGATGTGTCTTCTTATAGGAAGGGTTATGGCAAAGCAGCTATGCAGAATGATGGTGATAAATTTAGGAGCTGTCCTTGTGAAATACTCAATTTGAAAACTTGTCTTTGTGCTGAAAAGGGGGTTGCAGTAGGAGTTTGGTGAACTGCCCAGTCATACGCCAAAGAAAGAGAAGTTTATACCAAATATTTTCATGCTCTGGCAACTTAAAGTGGTATATCTAGTAGTTCATCTTTCAAAGACACATCTTAGATAAACAAAAAAAAAAAAAAGAATGAAGGATTAGAAATCCTAATACTTGATTTTCAGCTAATGTTAATTGGGGCAATTTCCTTAGAATCAATGACATCCTGTTTGTCCCAGCAAAGGATCTGGCCAAGTACAGAGAAAAACAACTGCCCAGTGTTTGCAATTAGCATACTTTAAAGTAAAATGCTTGTCACAAGGGATCAAAATGCTTCCCTTCTGGTCTTCATCTGCCGAAAGATCTGAACTCATGGTTAACTTTAAGGCTGTATTTCCCTTGAGGTTGTTGTGGCTATGAACATGCTTAGATATAGAACTTTGTTTAAGTACAGTGCTAAACTAAAATCCTGTAGACCGATCATATGCTTGTAAACTAGAAAGTGGAAATAATATTGATTATAAAGCATCTTAATTTTCATTGCTAACATCTCTAAATGTAAGCAAAAACCACACACATTGAAAAGTGAGTCTCCCTACTACTACAATAAAGTATTTTGTTGGCAGTAAAGCCATTTGTGTGTTAGCTTTGTCTTGGAAAGTTCATATTTGGAGAAGATAAGTGGTAATCATGCTGTAGATCAGAGCTTCTCACACTTTTAGTCTGTGTTTCTGTGAATTAGAAATTCTTCCTGCCTCATCATAGTCCCATATTTACAGGTTAGAAAAATCCTTTGGCCTTTTCTGCTGTTTTTCCTGCCTTTTCAGAGTGGTACACCTCATAGGTTTAGGAACATGGGTCTAGATGAACCACAGATTATTGGATCAGCTACTGGTTAACAGTGGGAGAAAGGAAGGGAGGAAGGGAGAAAGGAAGGAGGGAGTTAAGGAAGAGAAAAGAATGAGAAGACGAAAGGAAAAGAAAGAGAAGAAAGAAAGATAAAAAGAATGAAAGAAAGAGAGGGAGAAGGAGAAAAAGAGGAGAAAAAAAAGTCATTGAAGAGAAATGCACTTCACATTCTTTAAGATACATGCATCAAATTAATAGTCAATAAACTCCAGCACAGAAAGAACTGCATAGTACAGATGTTCTGCATGTAATAGTTTGCTGCAGTTTTTCCTTTGACAAACGTCCTTATTGCACTCGTCTTTTGAAGCATATGAAAGCAGCATTTAATCGAAATGGGTCCCGTCTAGCACACTGAGGCTGCTTCATCTGACAGCAGCCAAACTGCCTCATGGAAAGTAGTTTAGCTCCAAATTAGCTTGCTTCTACGTTAAATACCAGCTTGCCTGAGAGTTCTTTGTGAAGACTCCCATATATATCTGTAATATTCTGAGCTTTGAAGCATATGTGCCAGAAAGCTGAGATAGTCTCAGTACTGAGAAGTACAGTACAGTACTCCAGGCTTCATCATAGACTGGAAATGGCAATTATAGAGTATTCGAATACAGCTGACAGGACCGTCTATAAAAGCAGTGTTACAGTGAGTGTCAGAGCCAAGAAAAGTCTTGGTAGTCCGGGCAGATACTGTCATAAGGAGGATCATATGCATAGTAGATAAATAGATGAGCCAGGATCAGGCTGGAGCAATTAGAGAAATGTAGATTCCCACATCTCCACCAGGTCTCTTCACAGTGTAAATTACTGCTTATTTATACCTCACAGCTGGTCCTGGAGACTCACAATTAAATTGGGGCTTTGGTGTGCTAGAGGCTGTACAAAAATAGGAAAACATCTATGTGGTCAAAACTAACTGGGATATTAGTAAGTTAAACAGTACCAGATCATGGAGAGGGGAAACCAAAATTTCGGTTGCTAAATCATTAAAATGTGGCATGCTTTTGCCCACAACCTTGTCTCAGGCAATTTCTGGCCATAGTTTAGAAGTCAACACAGCAAGGAAGTAATCTCAGTAGGCAGTTTGCATTGCAGCATCTCTGTTTGGAGTCTGTAAGAGTTGAAGAGCCAGGACATGCTGGTTCTTCAGTACCAAAGAATAGATCCTGGCACTGTTTAGTTTGTATCACATAGGTGTAAGCATGAAAAATGGGATAAAACCAAAGAGAAAGTGTCCTGCAGTCTTGCCTACCATCAAAAGCATTGTCCCCACCTGCTGAACGCTCCCATGCATCTGTGATCGCAAAATGTCTCATGAAGATGTTTGCTACCTCACCACTTTGTTCAATATCCTGGGCATGAGAGTGGCAGAGCAGAAATGTCCTCCTCATATTCAGGCTTTATGTACCTTCACCTGTGATGCTTAGCTGCAATAAAATGTCAAACCACCTGCTTCATAAAGCAAATAGTTATTATGTGTTGTCTCTGAGCAGGCAAAATCTGTGTTTGTGATCATTGGAGCAAGTCCAGCATCCTAAGGAAGTTCTGACTTCTCACCCCCACCTGAACCAACATTTTGAAATTTGTCAGTCTTTAAGATTTTACCCCTCTCACCCCAAGAGTCTGAATGAAGCCCAGACCTGGTCAGCATTGCTGAAAGGCCAGGACTTGGCTGGTGCTCAAAGATACACACAATAAAATGGAGATCTAGTTGCAAAGTAAATCAGAACTTTTAAAAAGAGCCTACAAAAATAACAGCCACGGCAAGTGTAAATGTTGGGTTGGAATGCATTCCCTGATAGCTTTGAACAAGAAGTAAAGTGATGGAGAAACGAGGTCTCCTGGGTTTCATTTTAATACCCCCCCTGGAGCTTTCCTCTGCCAGGTTTCTTGCTGAAAGTGTCCCTGTACGATCACAGTCGTCACAGACATTTTTCATGGCCAGATCCCTTTCAAAGCATCTGACAGGGCTGGAGAAAAGTTCAAAGTGATTTAACAGTAGGACAGGAGGGATATGCCCAAATGATGAGGTGAAATACCTACAAATCAGAAAAAAAGTTAAAACAGTCAGCTCTTTTCCCTTTGCTGCAGGGGCTGGCTCCTTGAGACCATCCCTTTAGGACAGAAAATAGTCTCTCGCTAATACTGTCCTAACCTTGGTGACACGCTTAGTCACACAAGACATGGGTTAAATCAAAAAGATGAGTGCCTGGAACTTTCTAGTGCACCTGTGTAACACCTCTTACCTTTGCTTGATCCCCTTAACATCTGTATTCATGTTGTACTCCTACAACATGGATACGTACAGTAAATGCCATTTCACAATTAACTCAAAGAACCGAACTTCAAAAGCTAAAGTCGTCCAATCTATCAGGATATTGGTGCTCAAGTACCTCTGGAGACCTTACCCCGTATGAAATTTCTGGGGTTAGACAAAATGTTTACAATTAGGAAGGGCACTGAATTTAGTCTTTCCAAAGTCCCCTTAAAGCTACAAGGGCTCTCTGAGGGGCTGAGGTGGTACTTGTCTGGGGAGTCTTAATTGCAATGTAATTTTTATGTTACTCTACAGGGCTTACCCAAGTGCAGGTCATAGATGGATGTGCAAGCTTTTCCAGTCTGGCTGTCTCCAGCTCAGGTACAAACTGGAAACTTGTGTTCACTGTCACATCACCTCCAGGTAAGCTCTGTTTTCTGCATGGTTTTTTGATTTGGTAACTGAACTCAAAACCCTGCTACAGGTGGTCTGAATTTATAAAAAGGGAGCTAAGCTTTGTTTGAATGAGTGGAGCAATGCCAAACCTCTAAACAGCCTGACTCCTGTTACACATCCAAGCTGGCGTTACCCAGGCAGCAAGAGAGCTGGGTGATTCCTGTGCTATTCATGCAAGATCCCCAAAATCAAGATGAGTCAGTATAGAGAAGCATTGCCAGAGAAAGGTGCCTCTATCTCCCCGGATTCCTTAGCTATATATCCCATGTAGGAACCAGGTACTAAAGGTCAGATAAGCTGACAAGAGCAAACTTTTTCCTTTAAACTGAGTCTTCTTATTCCCTCTTTTTTTCCTGTTTGCATTCAGACAATTTCCATCTGTGCTCCCAGCTATTTTCATAGTGCCTTTCACCGACCGTTTGTCTGCACCTGGTCATCTTTATGGGTGCAACAGGTTATGCAGCTTGTACCTGCCCCTGTAAGGCCCCTGAGCAGCCCAGTAATGTTGACAAGGCAGGTGTGCCTACATCTCCTTAGAAATACCAACTGAGGGGCATTTGGCACCTTGGGGATAAGTCACGGAGTGAACTCTGGCTTGTAAAAGCCTCAGGGCAGCTGCACAAGAGAAGCACCTGTCCAGCTGTTTGGGAGCCTGAATGTGTCTACAAATGGGGCTTTGAATGTATATAGGGGTCAAAGTGCTGGTTTCTTGTCTCAAAATGACTGTTGAGGCAAGTAAATGGAGAAGCAGAAACATGCTGTCTGGTGTGTAGTCCAAAGACATATTAAGATATAGGTGTTCTAAGACTAAACGTAAAGTCTCTATTCTGGTAGTGCATACACATACACATACATATCTATCTATATATATATATCTAGATAGATGCAGATATAAATATCTCATATATATAAAATGAGACCCATCAGGTGGAATGAAGCCGAGGAAGCACAGATAGAAATTTTTCCAGGAAAGGTAAGGCAATGTGTATGCCACTGCATGAAACCCTGATGAGTACTCCTTTGAAGTGCTGAACATAACTTCGTTTACGCATGTTCGGAGATGATCGCAAAATAGGATAGGTACAGACTGAGCATTTTTAATTAGATAACTCCAAGAAAGCATGGCTTTTTTTCAGCCAGAAAAAAAAAAAAAAAAACAGAGAGGGAAATACATCAGACTGGTGAAGTGGCCAGTTGGAAGTAGCTAATGAAAAAAATTTGAGCTATAAAATTGGAAGAATGTTACTAACATTTAGACTGTATTTTTCTGAACAGCTGATCTTAAAAGGTAGGAATAGTGAGAGCAGATCAAACTGCTTTTGAATGGACGTCAATACACTTGTGGGTGGTACTGTACAACGTGGTAGACACAATGGAATGGGATGGGATTTATAGCCCAAAAAATCCGGAGAACTGGGCTGCAGGAGGTGCTTGGAGGTGGGTTTTAAAGGAGGCACACATTCCTGTTTTAAGGGGCACATATGCTCATTTTGAGGGCGCATGCTGCCAGACACCCACAGCTCCCATTGCCTTCACTTCAGTGACAGCAGATGGGAATCGAGCACCTCAGAGGATCCGACTCTTTAGTAGGAAGTGCAGCTTAATGAAATGTGTTTAGAAAGCTGTTTCAGGGAGGTCATAAAAATCTTTCCTCTGAACAAAGATCAAAAGGAGATCCCTTTTCTGAAAGATTTAGCCCGTCAGAGAGTTGCAAAGAGATATTTACAGCTTGCAATGCGGATGGCTGATGCCTCCATGTAGGTATCACCTCTGTAAATCAGAGTACTGTACACTTCTAATACACATTGCAAAAGTACACTCCAAAGAAGCAATTCCCTTTGCTTGTTTGTAATTGGGAACTGTGCTGGAGACAGTATAAAGGCTTTTATACTGCCAGGTTCTTATTGAAGATACTTGCTTATTTTTGAGGTAAACAAACAAAAATTAAACAATCAAATAGTAGATGTTTGGGATACGCTTTCATCACTAGGTTTCTATGTGTACCCTGGCACAGTTTGCTGTTTGGAGACAGCTCAGAAGATGCAGCTGACACTGAATGCAATAATCCCAAATGTTTCAGTGGTAGCTCCTGGGGAGAGCAGACTATTCATAACAACATTGCATAGTCTTGCTCCTTGTTTTACAGTAATATTCATTTAACTGATATAGATCCCAATGGGCCTGATATATCCACTTTCCATTTAAACCAATAGCAGTCTACTCCAAACTACTAGAGTAGTGCAAAGCACCTTTAAGCACCTGTGTAGAGTCCTTGATATCTGTGAGATTACTTCTCAACTGAAATTCATATGTGTTTGTACTTGCAGGCAAATTTTTCCCAATTGGAACATGCTTCCCACATTGTTCTGATGAAGCTCTGATTTGTTCAAGTGGACAACGTTGACACAAATCTAATTAGTTTCAGATAGAAGTACTTACAGCTACTCACCCTAGTCTCCAAGCCTCCATCTGACAGTGTTTCTGAATTTTTTTTTAATGACTTGAAGGAAAAAAGGTTTCTACATTTTTACTAAAAGTGCAACTCAAACATGTAAAAGAAATATCCATCTGTCAAAAGGATTAGGATTGTGGGGTTGGGAATCATAAGGAGTCAGGTAGTAGTAAGACAGGTAATGAGTTGATGTGCTAATCCACATCCTTCAAATTGGTCTATGGAGTGTCAGGGCCAGTTTTGTAAACTCCTGTTCTTCCCAGGCACATTTCCATTCAACATGTTTTTTGGAAGTGACTCAGGGAACCAAAAGCTCTCCATATTTCTGATTTTTTAAAATGGCAGTATTAGGCATCTTCCAGTCCTTGAAGGTGCTGAGATGCTGAGATCAAATGAACTCCTGACCACAGAAACTAGGAGTAGTGGCTGGCTTGATTCTGACTTCTTTTACAGAAAACTTTGGGTTCTTTGGGTGAAAAGCATTGTGTACATCAAGACACTAAACACTTGCCATGTTAACACTGACATTTTTTATTTATAATGCTCATTCTGCACAATGGAAATGTTAGCAAGTTTGCCAGGAGTTTTCTGCATCATGGACTTAAGCTTAACGCTAGCGAATGTTTCTAGGTTCCCCATAACTTATACTGGTATGAATCGGGTATAGCCTGTAAAAACTGCATGACTTAGCACCTTTCTTGTTGCAAACCATTTCTCTGCCTTGCTAGGCAGAATGAGCATGTTTTCTGTCTGGGCCTGATCTGTTTGTCCTCAGAAACAGATGTTTTGTGAATGTATTTTTGGGGTTTGGTAGTCAGCTAAACAAATACATGGAAGAAATGTTAAGAATTGTTAAACACAAAGAGACTGCCATCTGCTTCAGGAAGCACTGAAAGCTTGAAACATACGTTGGAGGAGTATTGTTACGTATTTGGTTTGTCCTGGTACTCAGTCCTAAATAAATATTGTTGGCTAACGTTGGATCTGGAGACAGACAGACTTACGGGTTGTTCCTGCATACATTTTTAACAGCAGCATCAATGTTGAAAGGCTACAACATGGTGTTTTAGCTGTGAAACCAGTGTTCTTGCTTTCATAATAAACTCTGACTGCTTTGAATTCTCAGGGGCTAAGTTTACTGTGCTGTCTCAGCCTTTTACCATCTTCCCTGTCCCCATGGGAGCAAAGGCCAGCATGATCCTTGTTGTCATACTGAGTTCAGCAGCATCTGCATTCATCCTCGCTCTTGCACTCTGCTGGTTCAAGAAGAGCAAAAGCAACAGTAAGTTGGAAATACCCACTAAAATATATACTTACAGACTCTCGATTGTATTTAACAAATCTTCTGAGTGGCCACAACCGGATTCAGATGATGGCACTCAAAGACAGCCCTGAGAAGTTCAGTCATTAGCAGTATGGTTTGTAGTTCACATTTACACAGGTTTGTGCCTATCTGTTGCCTGAGTCCTGGATGGAAAAAGTACTAACTGTATGTGAAAATGATGAAAATCCGATTTCTATAGTGCAGGCAAGGAACTGAGAAATGGAGGAAATATTCACTATGATTTCAATGATCCATCCAAGCACTGCATTGTCCTGATGAAGGATGACAAAGCAAAATATCTTGCTGTGGTGAGGTTATGCAAAGCCTTGGAGCTGACCAGGGACCAGACACAGCTGCAGTGTGGATGTCAGAGAGGCAGCAGCACGGCCATGCTCACATCACACCATCAGCATCACAGGAGTCAAAGCAATAGTGGGAGGGCTTCAGCTTCTCTGGAGCTCTCCCCCAAGCAAATCCACACCTCTACTAATTTACCTTAGGGTTGTTTCCTTTTTAGCATTGATCTTAAAACAAATACAGCGACCACAAGGAGGCTTTCTCACTGCAGAAGGCATAAAGTTATTTGTGTAAGAGAAGAACTGAAGATAAAAAGATGTAACTGTGACTGTAACTGTTGGTGGTTTGATTGCCAAACAGCCTCCTCAAAGTGCTGGATATGTTGAAAGTTATTAATAACTTGGCCTTTCAGATATGCTAACTGAAGCTGGGACCTAGCCAAATGTACAGGTAACGAGTAGCGGAGGAGTAAATGCACATCCAAGCTAGTAAGACATCTCCACTCGTTTCAAGACCTTTTTACTAGTTTTTCAAAAGTTTTGCTTGCAAGTAAGTTTGCAAATCCAGGCTAAAGGGTCTTTCTTCTAAACTGCACCATGAGCACTAACTGCAATAAGGTCTGAATTTCTAGTATTACTGAACATGGTAATAACATAAGGAAGGGTTCTACCCAAGACAACAGGGGGAATCCTAACAGCAAAATGTGAGATGGTATGAACATTCCACTTTGGGGCAGAAAGAACACTTCTAGGTTACCTGTTAATTCCCCAGCAATATATTGTTGCTTGAATTAATAATTGCTGCTGAGCTGAGGATGGACTGAGAGTGATGTGACTGTATGTTTCATTACAGCAACGAGGATGGAACAGGCTGATGTACAGCAGGCCAGTACCAAGGGACCCCGTAAACAAGTGCAGCCTCATGCAGCTCACATCCAGCCTTGCTACAATCAAGGAGAAAATAGAAGTGGTGTGCCTATAGCAGGAGGTGAGAGTGTAGTTCCACAATAATTCAAATTTTTAAACAGTTGAGTACTGAGAGTCATTTTAGGTCTGTTAAACTATAGGTTTGTATAGGATCAGTGACATAGTTCTTCTCAGAAGGTCTATCACTTTATTACCTCCTTGTCCTCCTTGGTATTTTTCTATATGTCATTTTATCTCCTTTTATACATGCAGTGTGAAACCTTGGCTGCACTGAAGGGAGCAGCATAATCCCTCTTGCCCTCAGTGAGTCCATGACTTCACCTAGTGTTTTTGGAGCAGGACAGCGACCAGCATTCCCAAAGCTCTGGAGGGATTTGCAGTCTGTGGAGGACTGCAGTGAGGTATGCTGGAGGTAGAAAAAAACCAAGCAGGGCTCATTTACATGGTCTGTGTTACCTTGAACCACTCGCTGGACCTTCATGCCATGCTTTCTGAGCAGTGAGCCCAAGCCAGCACCCCACAGCAGCTCCATTCCCACCCACCCTACTCAGTGACCCCCTTTACTCTCCAGGGACCTGCCACAAACACCCGTTTTCCGCACACCTCCTCGAGACTTGTCTTTTCATCATCTGCTGATCAAACACGACTTCTTCTGAGGTCATGGAAACGCAGACAGCCTCAGGGGCCTGTGGCTGGCAGCACAAAGCACTGGCTCCACTCTCTGCAAGTGTGAAATGTTCTTACAGGACTGGGTGGTGCGGTTGTTTTTTGTTGGTTTTTTTTTTGTCTCACCTGCCAACAGCACAGATCTAAGGGCATTCGAATAACCCCGCTGAACCACCCGTTTATTCTGTTTTGGGAATTTCTTCTTCCTCCTCCTTCCCAAAGCCTGTGGATTACATAAGAGGCAGGAAGAGAGGAGCTGAAGTTTTATCTCCTTTTAATTAGCATCCATCACAAAAGCAGAGGGAGAGGGAGAAGGAGAGAGGAAATTCTGCAGTTTATGTGTTTTGATATTTGCTGTACTCCTCCAAAACACAGCGTTCAGCTGTGTGCCTTAGGATACATATCTGCTATAAATTCATTTTTTATCTAATTTGTCTGAGATCTAAGCTTCCTGTGGAGGTCTGAGATCAAAGGATCTGATTCTGTCTGATGTCGGCTCTGACACATAATGCGTGCTGACTTAGTTCTGTCTATAAACTCGCAGTGGGAGGCTGCCATTCTCCCTTGGCACCTTTACATAGTGAACTTTCATTTTGGCTGGGGAGGCTGACAGGTATAGCGTTGATTGGAGCCGTCGTGTAAATAATTCATGGAAAGATTTTTTTTTGTCAGAAAAAGGCAATCCAGCCACTTAAAGTCTTTTAGGAATAGTTGCAAGAAAAAAAAAAAAAGATTCCCCGATAATGTTCAAATCTAAACAAGGGTAACAATATCTTAAGTGAATTTAATACATATGACTTGGAAATGTTTAATGTTTGATTTCCCCTTATTTAAAGTACTGTTGGCTTTGGAGAGAGAGAGAGAGGAAATCAGAGCTGCAGCCCTTTTTGTTTAGTTTTTGCTTTGTAGCTGTTGCCCCCATAAGAAATCCCACTTTTCTAATGCAATTAAGTGTTCGGAGACTTTGTTATTAATCACTACAGTAAGTCTTGCAAGGCAGAGTTTTTCTGTTTGGTAGGTGCTTATACAGTGTGGAGTCCAACGAAGGTCAGGGCCCTGGTTGTTGTCCCAGAACAAGTAGCTGAGGATGGAGATGAAGAAGAAAGCTGTATGCGTAGATGTGCAGTACTGCAGGGGAGAAGGGATCAAGATATTGCCTTGTCTGACCTTGGTGTAACAAAAAATCTCCTCAGATTCACATAATTATCTCTCTCTTGAATTAAATAACTTTTGATTGACTAACACAAGGCTAACAGAGCGGCACCTGGAGGTGAACATAGTGTTTCTTTTTTCTTTTTGCAATTTATTTGGCTGGTTCATCACCTTCACCATTGAAAAGCTGTATCCTCTAACAGCTCATATTTCCTAACTTCAACTTCCAGTCCTTTCAGGTAGTGTACCTGATTGATCCTTATCCTGAACTCCTTGGCCACCATTACCCAGAAACTGCTGTTGCATTCCTGAAGAGGCTGTCCATTCTGCAAATAGGGTGTGCATCCCTTGCTCCTAGATTGCTCCAGTCGGCTCCTCCTTCCTTTCTAAAAGTTTGTCATTTTCTCCACCTTTTACAAAATTTCATTGGAATAAATTTTAGTTTTAATTCCAAATCACTGGTGGAAACACTGAACATCTTCTGTTTTAGTGGTTGTGTCCAGTACTGCCAGGCACCCCCACCTCTGAGAATTGTCTCCCATATATTATCACGGCTTGAGCTCTGTCTGTTAGCTGGTACTTAATCCAGTTAATCGTGTGCTTTAATGATACTGAATAGTTTGTATTTAATTTTAAAAAATCAGGATATTTTAGATTACTATGTCATATAAATCTCAAGGCAGTATTTCATCCTTGAAACGGCTTATATCTAGAAAATATTTAGCTTCCTCCATTAATTCAAACTCATTTGAAAAGGCCTATTTTTCACAGTTGAAAATGGCACCTTTGAAGATGATCAATACATATCAGGAACTAAATGAAGCTTTGGTATAGGGGATCATGACCTGATCATCTTGTTTATGTCTATAAAGCAGAAAACTGAACCCAGCGATGTATGTAATTTGTACTTTAAAACAGCCAGCTATCTAATGTTAAAGGAATCTCAAGAAGGAAAACTGTTGCACACAGAAACATGTGTGGCTACTGAAATTTTTCTGACAACTTTCCAGTGAACTTCCAAAAGGTACAATCCTGAAATTGAAAGCTAGAGGTTGTACAAGTTGAATAAAAGCCAGCACTCTTCAACAGGAAAAGTGAGTACAAGCATAAAGTCATTGACATGCCTGTCAGAGTTCAAGGAGTCCCAGGAGCATCTGGATGATGCTTTTAGACATATGATTTAGTTTTAGGTATTCTTGAGAGGAGCAGGGAGCTGGACTCAATGATCTTTATGGGTCTTTTCCAACCTGAGACATTCTATGATTCTATGTTTCTATGAAAATGATTCCAGCAAATAGAGTTCCAATTAATACATTACAGAAAAGGGAGAAGAGAATGAATCTGGCCAGAAGGTCTGACGAACCACAGGGCTAAATGTCACAGGCTGCTAAGGGTTAAACTTCAAGGACAAACCTGAAAAATCAGGAGTGGTAACATTTTCTTGGTTCATTTGTGGTAAGGACCTATAATATATGCTGATGAAGGGACTACAGAAGCTGATGGTGTCCACTAACACATGAGTATAAAGGTTTGGGTCTGGACTGGTTTCATTTTATTTTCAGGGGGGAAGGGAGAGGTTTGCAAGAATTTTACAAATGTTTTTCAGCATCCAGATGAAGCAGGCTGCCAACCTTGCACTGAGGTGATAACACACCCTGTCAACTCAGAAGTCATCTGCTGTAACACTACAAGCAATTCTGCTTCTGTGGTTGATAAATGCTTGTTTTATTAAGATGTAAACATTTTTAATTTCCACATGAAAAATGTATAGTATATATTTTGTTTTTTCTGCATTTTTTCAATATAATTTTTTGATCAGCATTGCAGGTTACTGGCTCTGCCTTGAGTAGGATTCAAATGTTGGAAATCAAAAGTTCTACCTTACCTTATAGCCTGATTCATAGAGAGTTGATATATTTTATAGATGTGTAGTATTAAATTTATTAACAGTCTTAGCAATACATAGCTTATTAACCAGTTGAATTCTATATACTTTTATTATTGAGCATTCCCTGAAATACTTGTTAACCATTGGAAGATGTTCTAGAAGCTGTTAGTGTACCAATAAGAACAAACCAGCTGTTTTGGTTGTTTTATATTTATTTCTGGGAACAGCTCACGGTTGTTTGGTTTTAACAACTTGTTTCTGTCAACTAAAACTTGTTGCCAGTTGTAATTATTTCTCCAACAATAATTGCTTTTTCATTAATGTCTTTAACATGCAGTAAAGGCATCGAAGGGTAAGGAACACAATGGTGGGGTCTGACAATTATTGTAAAGCACAAATAAGTCTTGCTTTCACAGATATGGAAGGAACTGGAGCAGTAGGATGTGCCCCAGGACAACTGGAGGAGCTGAACCTGCAGCCCTGTGAACCCAAGCCAGTGAGAAAGATGAGCACTGTGCAGCGTAAGACAGGTGACAGAGACACCCTTGCTTCAGCTAGGAAAAGTGATAGTCACCAACAGCTATATGGAGGAACATCTCCTGGTGACTCTCTGCAACTTCAGCAGCCAGCTGTCCCGGGATGCTCCAGCCAGAAGGATGCTCCTCAGCCTTCAGCTGGTTACAAGAAGGAAAGAGAGATGTCTGAAAGGATGCCCAACCATCAGAATGATGTCGGAGAGCATGTTGCTGTGGTAGCAGCAGAGGTGTAAGAGAAGTGATGTGAGATGGTGGACCACTGACAAAGCAGACTTTGCCTCATAGTCAATGGGAAGCTGAGTCTTTTGTCTCTGTGGTCAGAGAAAAACAGACACATATTGGCACAGGGAGCCAGACGGCCACACGTACAAATGAACCCCTTGGATCTGCAGCCAGCTGGTAGACTCTGGCCATGTCAGTGTTGACCTTTCTTAGCTTCTAAAACAGGATGGGTGCATTAAAATTGCCTGTTGAGAACAGTCCTTCTGACACCTCTAAAACTCTCTCCAAGTGTTGTTTGGGGGAGTGTTAGATGGCTAACCAGGTCAGCTTTGAGATTACATCCAAAAGCATTCAGGGATTAGCCTACCAATTAACAGTCCAGATGATTGGATTTCTGACTCTTTAATATACCAGCACTGATGTAGTTCTTAGTGTCTAGAACAATGCTGATCGGTATGTATGCATATATATAAATATATATATGCAAATCTATACGAATTTTCCCATTTCTTCCAATCATGCCTTTAGTTTTGTGTGCATAAATCTCTTCCTTTTTCTGAGGAAAAAACAAACGTATTCAACTTTCGTCTCATTGTGACTTGAATAAGTGCTTCTATTCCTCCTTTGTGAAATCTGTGTTGGTTTTTGTTGATTTTTTAAAATTTCTTTTAAATCATTTTGCTGAGTTAAATCTTCACCATGGCATTGTTTTCAAACAGCCTTAAATCACTGGCTTGTTATGAACATTACTCTTTATGAATGATAATAATAACGTTGATGTTCTTTGGTTGCTCAGAGAATTCCTGTGTTTTGCTTTACTGAGCTGGAAGATGAGGAACTTTATTATGCCCTCTCTGTACCATAAAATTCTTGGTTGCAAGGTGTCCTGGTGGCACAAGATAAAATTTATATTCCTCTGCAGGAAAAATACTTCATCAGGAAGATGAGGTTTCTGACCAGATCAGCAGGGGAAGAGAAGGTAAGAAACCTTGATCTGAAAAAAAACCCACCCAAACAACCAGAAACCAGTTCACTTCAAGTTGAAGGAGATAAGGTGCAGATTCTTGTCAGTGAGCTACGTGGTTCTCTAAGCACAGAAGCATGCTCACCAGCATTGGTTTATACACTATGGTGTGTTTATAAGCATCATTTTCAGGTGTAATCAGATGGATTCCATGCTGAGCTAGGCTTCTGCCTGACGGCACAGGAGCTTTTCTGGCTTAAGACAGTTGAGGATGAGGGTCTTACATTATCAAGTGCAACAGATCAGCATTTCTGACCTCTTCCATGGTATGGAAAAGCAATTTACTACAGTATTTTCTGCAGAGGCCAAAATAGTGGTTTATGTGAATCAACATGGTAGATCCCTAAGTCTTGTGATTCAGGGTCCGAATAAAAAATTATACCTTGCAGAGACATCCAGGTTTGGTGAAATGATTTGGAGACCCTTCCCTTCCTTCACAGCTGATATCAAGTCTTAGATACTTTCATGTGGTAGGATAATTCCTTTCCTCTCTGCAGAACTACAATTCCTCCCTCCCCTAAACTCCGCTCCCCTCCAGTAATTCTACGCATAGTAAGTGACTCTATCACATCCAAGCAGTGTGGAAGCAAATAATATATAATTACAAATGTCAGAATGTATGCAAATAATATGCAAATAATAGTGAATGTAAATTATATGCAAACATTATACAATGAAGCCTTCTTTTGGGGGAAAAATCAGACATACTGGAAACAGTTAAGGGCTTTAATTAATCCTTTAATTCATAATCCTTGCATTTATCCATACTTTGTTTACAGAATAAGTAATGTCTTGCATGTATAGACTTCTAAAGGCATAAGCAGGGCTAAAAAATCTTTGATTGCAGCATTGTTTCTCTTGATTTCCCACACTACTGTACATTAATTGGGTGAGTGGTGGACCATGGGGAAGCAGTGGGGAGAAAGTGAAGCAAAAACTAATGAAAAATTAGTGCAAACAAGAAGTGAATCCTGAATAAATAAGAGATTTAGGGGAACCTGTTTATCAGGAAAAAAATCACTGTAGTGATGAGAGAGAAAGATGTGACTGAGACTTTGTGGTTGAAGAACATGATTAAAAATGAGATGGTATCTTTTCCAAAAATAATTGGTTCTAGACTGACTTCAGCAACACTTGGATTAAATGGGATTCTACTGCTTTGTGGCTGATGGAGGTCCACGTTTATTTTGAAAATTTTTCCATCTAGACAGGCAAAGGAAAAAAACAGCCTCTTGCTCTTACAGGCAATGTATGGTTAGATGAACAGACATACCCAGACTGCTCCAGGATGTCCTGGGCAGGGCAAGGAAAGAGAACACACATCTCATGTCCCAAGCCAGAAGCTTCATTTTACAATAGTTTGAATATCAGCTTGGCCTATAGAACACCTTCATGTCATTACTGCCTTGCCATCAGAACTTTTGGTGATCTTGCTCAAGATTCTTAGTCTTTACATTGTTGAGTTCTCCTTAATCCTTACACTATAATTAGGGCAACAGTGGCTTCCACCTTTGCATGGACTTTTTACGGATAAATCCATGTGTTGAAATGCTCCTTGATAAGAAGATATTATACATTCCAAAAGGCAATGTGCGGGCAAGACAGTAGGGATGGAATGGAAGAAACCAGAGGAAGAACCCACAGTGTGATGCGGGTTACCCACGAGGAATGGGGTGCCTTGATAGACTTGAGGTTGTTAAGACTTCTGGGCCAACTGCAAGGCGTTCATCTGAAAGGAGTTCACTTGTTTATACACTCAAAGTCCAGCTTCTGCAAGGACACATGAAAAGGCAGCATCAGGATGTCAGCTCAGCTTTTCAAAGAAACCTATAGGCATGTTGTGGCAAAGACTTGTGCTCTAGCTCAGCCCACATTCAGGCCAGCCCTGCAAGGGACATTAAGCCCTTTCAGCACATCTACTTAGGCTTAGCAAAGTGCTAACTTCCCCACACTGAACACCAAGGAAGCCTTCAATGTGCAGGCCAAATGAATGTAAAAGTCTCTGCATCTGCCTGTGCAGATCCATCCTCCGAGACTCAAAGTCTTTCTTGACCATCTTGTTAAGTGTCAGTGAAATTTGACAAGTTTGATTCCACTGCAGACAACAGCAAAATTTTAATGAAGTTTGCTAGATTTGGGGTTTCCACCTGCTAATCTCTTCCTGTCCCATCTCCAATAGCACTTGAATTCAGTTAATTGTTATAAATAGGAGGGTAGCTGAAAGGATGCCTTGTTCCTAACCAGGCTCTCAAGGCTTGTCTGAATTCCCAGACTATGTATGGTCAAAATTGTTCTTCTTCCTTTTTATCCTCCACCCCCCACCCCATTTTGTGGACGTAGTATTTTCTCTTCTTATGTCTGAAGTAGAGGAGTGCATTACAGACAAATTTGCCTAAGGCTTTGGGCCACAGTTGATGAGACTTCACAAAGATACAGGAACAGGCACACCGACAGAAAAAAGAAAGCCTGTGAAAAATTAAAATGACAAGCCTGGTTAGGGAGCAGAGATAACTGGTGATGTAGTAAAATTAATTACAGTCTAGGTTGAAGGAATTGTGTGCCTAAGACAAAATTAAAAAAAAAAAAAAAGAAAAAAATAGAAACCAAATAACAGCAATGAGATTATAAACCCTTTCATCATCTCTATATGGTATAACTTCCAATCCCTATTTATTATGACATTTATTATGGCATTTATTTCTATAGGATGAGAGGTATAAATGGCAAATAAAGGAGGCAAGTGTCCGGTCAGAAGGCTTTTTTGTGATCTTCTGATTCTGGAATGAATAGACTTAATAAGAGTGAAATTAAACTCAAAACCAATCTTCAGTGCACTAGAAACTGTGTGAGAAAACCTTCACTGGATCGGGAAAGCTGCATGATGCAACACTCCAAGGGTGGTTATGGGTATCTCCTGGTTATACAGATTCACGGGCTTCTTAGATTTATTTTTTTTACAATCATTATGCATTTGCCAGGACTTGAAATTATTCCAGCTTTGTACCTACTAAAAGGTGAGAAACATTGAGTGATGATTTGTTGATCAACATAAAGACAATTGGAAGAACAAAAGCCAGGCCCTACCATAGGGTCATTCCAAGATTCAAGAACGTAGCAGCCAAGGGTGTTTGCACAGGGATTTCTATGGTGTGTAAAAGCCATATGCTTTTTGGGGGGATGGGGACAGGAGGTGGGTGCTACCTGAGATATAAGATTTCACATATTAGGTGACATGACAGGCTGCAGTGAGGGACAGTGAAGTTCCTAGGAGCATGAGGTCAGCCTAGGAAGCACCTTTGGTAGGTATCACAGTTCTTTTTCACTGGCTCAGACCTCTGTGTGTGTGTGTGTGGAGGTCTGGAGCTGCCAAGAAACTACCAACAATCTTCTACTCTCTCACCAAGGCATTTCAAAATTTTCAGTTTTGAAAGAACAAAATAAAACTAGAGCAACTATTTCATTAGTGAATTTTCTGAAAAGGAAAATAGAAAGACATAGAGAAAGTTTTCTTTTTTAAACTGGAAATTGAAATGGCTTTTGAAGGATGGTTGTTTGGGGAGATATTTACACTCTCCTTTTGCTTTCTTTTTGGTTTATTTATTTTTCCTTTCCTCTTTTCTCTTTTCTTTCACATTCTGACCAGCAAAGACAAGGAAAAATGTAGGGAGGAAGGAAAGAAAAAAAGTAATAAAAAGACACAATGGTCCCAAACTAATTGAAAAATAAAATAAAAATAGCTTAGTTTGTCCCTAGCTTTATGCTTAAGGTGAATACTTTGGCAACCTCACCCCACCCCCCAAAACTGGAAAATTATGTGAAAGAAAAATCTGACTCTACCTAAGCTTCTGTTCCTCTCTTTTGGTCTACAGATCAGTGAATCATTTTCTCCTAAAATACTCCCAGCATGCTGTCAACTTTGCTTCAGATGTTTCAATTCAAAGCTTCTTCCTCACTTTACAAGCTGAATGAAAAATAGTCCCTACTGCCGATGAACCTGGCTCAATCTGCAGTTGTAAACAAAGGCTATGGCAGAAGAAGGCCATGAACATAAGCTAGGTAAACCTTTGAATAGCTTCCATATTGCATTGAACCAGACCCCTCATACTGAGGACTGCCTGTGCTGGATATTTGAGGAAGGGTATAAGAAAAGGGGAAAATATGAAATGAACCTCCCCTGGATTTTATTTTAAGCAAGAAAAGACTTTCTGGTTATAATGGTTGCTCCTAATGGCCATTGGGTAGACCTGTTGTCCCTAAGCATTCTCTGAAAGTGTGCCATTAATATCATGTTACACCAAATTATGTATATCCCATGTGAAAAAGCAAGTTTCTTCTGCTTTTATTTTAAATGTTCTGCCTGATATTTTCCAGGTTTTGTTGCAGGACAAATAGGGAATAATGCTTATTCACCTTGCTTTTCCAGATGTCCCCACACATTTTTTGTTGCTTTCCAAGTTCTGTGGGAGTCCTGTGGGACACAGGGATCTCACTTAAAATTCAGCTGAACAGATAAGGGGTAGTACCTCACAGGAAAAGAAGAAAAGGAGAATATATACTCAGTCCTCCTGCAAGAGACCTCCCTCTTTCTTGCTTTGTGCAGTTAAACCTCATGGAGGTAGATGCTGACTAGGACTCTGACTTTTGCTCCTCAATTAGAAACCTCAGTTCAGGTGGAAAAAAGCTTTTAATACTAAACCCAGCCACTTTAACTTGGGATCACTAGGGAAAGAAGAAAACCAGAAACAGGTGACACAGCCAAGGCATGGGAGCGGATCTCCTCAGCAGCGCTGTGGAAGATGCACTCCAGCCGGATGGAACGGCGTATGTCAGAGCGGAGCGGCATGCGAGCTGAGCATGGAGCATGCACTGAAATGCTCTGCTGCTTCGGGTGTAGGTCACCCCATTCATTCCCCACTAGGTCATTTGTCCATACCCAGGGACGTTAGGTGTGGTTGGATTAATTGGTGCCTTCCTCCTGATACACCTCTCTGTTCCGAAGTACATTAAAGATGAAGCCGGTGCCCAAGACACGCCAAGTCTCACAGCCGTCAAAGGGAATGATGCTAAAAATATCCCACCCTTGCTTCCCACCCACCTCCCACCCCCCCAACTGTCTCTCTATGTCTAGGTGCTGACAAAAGTTATTTGTCATATTCCCTTCATTCGGTGAGTGACAGGAGACTGGTGTCAAGTGAGAAAATGAAATGTAAATTTTATTAAACACCTTCTCATCTCTGTGTATCAATCCAGATTCCAGCCTAACACAGCAAATCAAATCCTGTCTTCACCAGGCCTGAGGGCACACAAAGAATCATTTCTCCTTAATACCATTCCCTCCTAGTAAAATATTTTTCTGTTTAGTAAATGAAAATTTAAAATGCAAACCCTATTTTAATCCCAGAGGAAAGATGTGCATTGCAGGGAGAAGGATGCTACATTTCATTCTGTTATGCCTCCTGCTTTCTTCTTGTTTTCAGACACCACAGCGATGATTAGCTGAAGCATAAATTCCAACTCCCTTTTAAGACTTGCCCATCGGGACTTTTTATCTTCATGTCCACCACTGGGCTTAGTAGCTTACTAGTCCAAAGATGATTCAGTATCCACTTGTTTAATCTAAAATTGCATGGTAAATTATATGATATACTGAAGTCTGAAACACTATTCCCCAGTGAATGGCATCAAAAGTTCTTTGCTGTGGGTCCTAATACCTCTATTTCTCTGACGATGAGTGCCATGGTCCACTGTGACAGGTGAAATTGTCAGAAAGGGAAGCTTTCAATTCAAGGTTTCTTGCTGTTGAGCAA
Source organism: Falco cherrug (assembly GCF_023634085.1). NCBI lineage: Eukaryota > Metazoa > Chordata > Aves > Falconiformes > Falconidae > Falco > Falco cherrug. Next base: position 75,320,939 of record NC_073702.1, read on the forward strand.
AATCGTGGTTTCTTTGACTTCCTTGATACGCACAGACAGAGCATAAAAGAATTTGCTGATTTCGATAACAGTGTGAAGACATTTATATGTTTATCTGGGCTGTGTAGAGGTCAAAATTAGGATGAAGACAATACATACATGAGATAAACCCTGAACACAAGACACATTTTCCTTTGCTCCCAAGAGGTGGCACTGAAGAATATTTTTATGCAAGTCACTGATTAACCAGCCCTCCACCTTACTGCGTGAAGCTGGAAGCACCGGACCATTGCTCTCCAAGACACTCAGTGGAGGAACAAAACCAAGACCGCCTACCTTTCATCTACACTCATTACTCCTAATTATTAAAAGTTAGGTGTCTATTCTAATCTAATTCTCCTTTGCTTCTGGTTAATACCGTCAGATGCACTCAGGAGGGTGCTTTGCTTTACTTTTCGTACACAGCTATGGCAGGGCAGGCTGAATCACCCTGCAGAAGAGCCTGTTTCTCTGCAGGTGTTACCTGAATAACTTGGATGAGGTGCTTGGCTTCTAGCCTTTTTAAGCAGGCTTTTCAGCTTAACCTGGTGATGCACATCCTACGTCCAGTGGGGTCTTTCACTGAGCAGTTCCCAACTCATCAAGAGTTATTTTCTAATAGGAAAAGTACAGTGAAGTGCATAAATCCTGCATAAGATGTTCTGTGGCAGTTTTTCCCTCCTCAAATAGTTCCCTGCTCTGTGATTGTCCCTCTTAGTAGTAATTCATCCAGTACCATCTTATGTTGGAAGTGAGGATCTTGGGATTGCCTGGTTTCCCCACCTGAGGCAGCCCCTAAGAGGTTACAGGGGTTCAGGTTTTTGGTCATCTCATGCTCCTAGGAGATAACCATGAGGTCAGTCAAGGTTCCCATCTCGCACATCCTACAAATATTGCCTGCAGCACTCCATTTCAAGGAGGCTGAGGGTCTATGCAATCCTCCAAAACTCTGGAAAAAATTGTGATAATCCTAAAGAAAATGTTTTCATAATTAAAAAAAATACCCACAACATCTCTGGTATTCTTTTTTAAATTCAGGTTTTCCCTTCAAAGAGAAACAGTAGATTCTTGCTAGCTCTAATGGCTGCTTTTGCTAACCCCTTTTGGAGGCAAAGATGCCATGAAGCAGGGAATAGTTAAGCAACTCACTAAAGCTTGCACTAGGAACAAGTGGAAATGAAATCAGAAAAAGCACCCATTTCCCTTGGCTATCTGTCCTCAGAAAAATTCACGACACCATTGCTGTTATCTAAGCCTGTTTCAGAGAGAAAAATGGAGACAGGTAACACTGAGAAAGTAATGCAGCTTATGCATTAGGTTGGATATCAGCTGTCCTCAGTTCAAGTCTGCATCCTGCCACCAATTCCCCTCTCTGACCTTAGGCCACTCATTTAATGTCTCTGCCCCTCAGCTCCTCGCATGCAAAATAGAATGCTAATACAGCTTTTCTCCATACCTCAGTCCACTTTGCCCACTCAGGCTTCAGGGTCCTCAGCACTGAGACTGTTTCTAATTAATTATTTTCCAAGTGCAGTCCAATCCTGGCATCCTGGTTGCCATTGAAACCACCCTTGAAACAAAAGAGTAATAGTGGTGATAGTAATAGTGATAGTAACAGAAATAGAGATAGAAATAGAAATGGAAAGAGAAAGAGGAAGAGAGAAATAGAAATAAGAACAGAAATAATAAGTGCACCTAAACTGGTTTCACTTGCAAGGTGCTGATGGTTAAAGGAAAAAAAAAAAAAAAAAAAAAAGGAAAGTGCAGTCCATGCAGAAGAGCTGTCATGTCACACAAATTGTCAGCTTCCCTAATATCACCAATCCCTCCTCCGCCTCACCAACTTAAATTCTCCCATGCCTCAAGGTAGACGGCTGTTGGGACTCGGCGCTCTAGATACATCCACACCGGAGATCAGTCATTTCACACTGCCAGTGGGCTTCTTTACTATTCTAATACAGAACCGATTGCACACTATGACTAATAATGTTGGCTGTATGAAAGAATTATTTATATAGAGACTGAGAAAGGCCTCCTTGGATTTCCAGACAGGACAGTCTTGATTTGGAGAGAGCAAAGCATAAAATAACTTCAGGGCCATTTCAGGCTGCCGTAGTCTGCCGGAGACAAGCTGACAATTGGTGCTTGAATTTGAGGCTGCAGATGTACGTGCTCTGGCAAACTCCCTTCCCTCATACCCTAGAGTACCCCATCCTCAGAAATAAAAAGGGACACCTAGTGAATGCCAGTCAACACAAGCTTATGGAAAACAGGTCCTGTCAAAGTAAACCGATAGCTCTTTTTCTGACGAGATTACAAGTTTAGTTGATAAAGATAGCGGTATGCAAGCAATAGGCATCTGTGAGGCATCTGACTTGGTACACCACGACATTTTGATTACAAAACTGGGGGGAAAAAGCACAAAATTAACACAGTACACCTTAAGTGGATTAAGAATAGGCTGGCAGCCTCAAAACGTGTTTATAGAAGTCACTGCTGAGTAGGTTTGATTCTAGTCCGGTCACAGAGGGATCAGGTTTTGCCCTGATGCTATTGTAGCAATGTTTTTTCTATAAACACGAAGATAATCTAAAAGTTGGTAATCAGCCAATTGGCTAGTGAGATGGAGGTTCAGGGGATGATAAATAAAATAAGAGGACAGATCCCTTATGCTGTGCGATCAGTGGATCAACCATGCAGACAAACGAGATACATTTTATTGTAATGATAGAAAAATTACACTTAAGTATATGGCTTTATTTACTAGGCAGTTTCTCTTCTGACAGCTGGTGACTGAAAACAGCTTGTCATCATGGTAGGTAATAACTAAAGATGATTTTCGTCAGGATAAAGGTCTTACAAAGGAGCTAATGTTGTTTTGCTGCATAGACACAAAGCTTTTAAATAAGAAGAGGTTGCTTTTATTCTAGGATTTATAGTGCTTCTGGTTTTGATGTCTACAGTTCAAGAAGTTGTTTATAATTTTGCAGAGGGTTTGCAAAGGAAACACAGGTGGGGAAAACACTTTGCATAGTAAAAAAAGGAGGGATTTAAAACCAGCTGAAAATTAGGTGCCCAGTGTAAATTTGTCAATTAGGCTTTTGCTGTAACCTGCAATGGGTACCTGCAGAAGGTGTGTCACTTTATATCTCTTACTCTTATCTTAAAGTGCAATAAAACACCTCTGAAAGTGCTGATCTTATGACATGGTCACAGTCTAAAAATACCTGTTGGTCAAAGAGAATTTTGGAAATAACTTCTATTGCACAGACAAAAAATGGTAAGCCAAGCAAATTCAGAGTGGAACTACTGGGATGTGAAGGGTGAAGATATTGGTAAATAGTTTAGTAAGGGAGGAGGTGATTTTGGGAGACCCTTCCTTCAGGCACACTCACCAAAGGTGTCTGCAGCATCTTTGCACCCACCATCACCCTTGACCACAGACAGAAGAGCACAATGGGATCCCTGAGGATTTCCTCTGGCTCCTGGACTGGCCCAGCAATCTCCTTTTGTCATTCAGAAGATGGCTCATCCCTCTTCCTTTTCCCATCCCGCTTAGTTTTCCCAAGATCCTGGAAACTGGAGGAGAGCAGGAAGTGTTGCTGGACAAAAGGAGGATACTTCTTGCAACATAGGTGGTGGGGGACATAGAGGGAGGAAAGAGGGACGAGAGGCTGTGTGCAGCTTCATCCTTCACCCTGGGAGATGTGTGCTGAAGTGAGGCAATGCCTCATCCTGCAGCAGCAGGGAGAAAACAGGAGAGCACCCAGGAAAGGAAGCAGGGCAGCAAAGAACAGCTCTGACACCACTTCCCAGTCCTCTTTATACATCCAGAGCTGATTCAGCCTTCTAATATTAAGAAAAATCCCATGTAATTAAGCCTTTCATGCCTGATTATCTCATCTTACAAATCTTCGGTAAACAATCTTTGAAAACTGCATTATTAGGAAGCTAAGGCATGTTTTTGTCATGAGTCTCAGGACTTGCTCCTCACAAGGTTCCTCTCAGTGTGAGATGTTCCCAGTGAAGTGCCAGATGCTGCCTCCGAAGAAATGACAAATGTAGGAGCAGCCACCTGTGACTGACATTGTGCTGACTCCACAGCCCGTCCAAGTCCATGAGGTACCTTCTCTGGACATGCAGGTTTAGATAAGGTCTAGAAGGTAAATGGAGTTAATTTACAGCTTATGTTTATACAAATTCTCTTTCAAAGTCATCGGCTAGGTTAGCTCCTTTCCAGATCTATGGAGTACAAACAATTGTGAAACACAAACTGTGATACCAAATAGTTTTGCAACTCCAAAAATGCAGCTGTAAATAACTTTCCACTTTTGTAGAGTTTATAAGGACTATGTCTTCTCCATTGAGCATTGTAATGGACAGACTGGAAAGCTTGAGCTCAGATACAAACTTGCTTTTCAGATGAGCTCTGGCCTTAGCCTGTTCAAATGGAAAAAAATTAGAAAGACTCACTTTCATTAAGCCATCAAATTCCTCCTCTGCTCTACCAAGACATGACATATATAAGGCTTATTAACATTGCTTAATAAAATAGGTGTATTACAAGGGTGATTACAGATTGGTATTATATTCTTGTATTACGGTTGCTGCAGAGGCTAAGCCAGTACTGCTCTAATCTTAATCACTGTGGATATTTCAGGAATAAAAAAAACCCCCAACACTATCCTTAAAAAACACTGCACATATACTCCCCACACCTCTCAGGATGCTTGGCTCAGTGAGGGAAATATCCTTCTTGTCAAGGTTTATTTATTGGTTTATAATATTCCTGGGTTGCATAATAGAGAGATGTCTACTAATACTCTAGAGAAAGCAGGATTTCTCATGAATTTTATACCCATAATTTCCTTTGGGAAGTGCTGAGTATGATACCTCCTGAAGGACTCTGTGGAAAATTCATGTAAATAAGGCAAAATGGATTCATGGCTCCAGCCTGCAGTTATCCTGTGAACAGTGTTTTGTGAAACGAAAGCACTGAAGGCTTAAAACATGGACATTTTCTTTACACACAATGGGCCATGGTGCATTAAAAGGACTGGCTGGTGCCTGCTCAGGGTATTCACAGAGATAAAAATTTGCCTTTCTGGCACTGCACTCTGCACTTTGCCATGATGAATGCACATTCAGTTTGGGCTAACAAAAGTCCCTAGACCTTATCCATGAAGGACCTTCTAATAGCACCATCATCTTGCATACTGCATGCTTCATATACCCTCTGCTTATACCTTCTGATCAGGGGGGTGTGTCGTTTGGTGTATAATTATATTGACCTCTACAATGATGCTTCTTGAACTTGCACCTCCATGAACCCATCGACGGCTTTGAAAGTTCATCAAAAGCAAACTTCATTAACCCTGTACAGCCAAAACCTCTGCTGCCTGTACCAACCTCTGCTGGTGAAGAACAGCTAGTGCTGCCCTGGGCAGGCTGTCAGCACTGACAATGCAATTCTGCTTTTCTAATGTCCTTTCCTAACAAGAATATCCACATTATCTCACAGATACAAATGAAGCTAGGCCCACAGTTTGGTGTGGACAATCCAAGGAGAGGTGAAGTTCATCAGTTTGCTCAAAGGCAGACAGAAGAAAGGTAGAAAAAAACCCCAGAAGTTATGGGTTTCAGAGCATTAACCAGGATTTCTGTCATTCTGCTTGGCATCACCCTCATTTAAATCTCCTTGTAGGAGAAAGGCTTGCAGTGTTATATATCTTATCTACGTAGCTGGTGAAGGGTGTAGAGAACAAGTCTGATGAGGAGCAGCTGAGGGAACTGGCTGGGGTTTTGAAAGGAGGCTGTAGCAAGGTGGGCGTCAGTCTCTTTTCCCAAGCAACAAGTGATAGGATGAGAGGAAACGGCCTCAAGTTGCACCAGAGGAGGTTTAGATTGGCTATTAGAAAAAATTCTTCACTGACAGTCTTGTCAGACAGTGGAACAGGCTGCCCAGAGATGTGGCTGAGTCACCATCCCTGGAGGTATTTAAAAAATGTGTAGGTGTGGTGCTTAGGGACATGGGTTAGTGGTGGACTTGGCTTTACTGAGTTAACAGTTGGACTTGATTCCCTTAAGGTTTTTTTCCAACCTAAATGATTCTATGACCTTTCCTTTCTGACTTCGCGCTGATAACTGGAATTACTATGGAAGATACTGATGTTCCACGCTAGAGCCCTAAATAAGGATGAACAAAATGTTTAACTTTCTTATTTTGATGGAAAATTAAATATTTGGCTAAATTTTAACAGTTTCACAGACTGTCTGTCTTCCTCAAACGTCTTTGTTTTAAAATTTTCTTTGAAAAATCTAATGCCCCAAGCTTTCAATGATCCTCCGGACACCAATATTTTTTGAAGGCATTGACCAAAGTTTTATGTTTTCTAGTATTCTACAGACAAAAATCCTTCTGCTGTGTTAAAGGCCACTGAAATGGGTGTGTAAGGGGAAGCCATGGACTATGCACTGTCTGGGACATGCACTGTTGGCTTGATTGGGAGAGCTGGGGACATGTCCTTTTATGAAAAGACATAGAAGTTTCTGTTATTGGTAGGAGTCTACTCACTGACATCTTGTCTGCTGAATGCAGGTGCAAACATTTTCATTGCTTAGTCTGAAGTTTGTGTGTCCACTGGGTGCATGAAAAGAAGTGGTTTGTCTTTCTTCCTTATCTATTCAGTCTGTAGATGCACCCCCATCAACAGAAATGGCTGATTTTCTTGACATATATATCATCAGGCAGGATGTCTCACATGATTGCTTATTTCTCCCCACCTTCCCCAAATTGGGAAAAAATTTAAAAAAAGACTGAATGGTATAGATTCAAGAGCAAGGGGCACATTGTGAATTGTACAAAGGATGTATCAAAGGAGAATTTCTTTCAGGAGGAATCATATTTCTACTTTTTGCTAAATAGTCTTCCACTTTAAAACCAGGCAAAGTACAGACAGGTCTTCAGCTTCTGGAGCAGAGCAATACTTCCATAACTGCTGTAAAAATAGCTATAAAAGATAAAAATTAAGAAGAAAAACTCCTATCTAATTTTTATTTTATTTCAGGAAATCTAAGAGAGACCATGAAATTAATAAGTGACAATTCCTACTGAATTTTACACAAGTATTTGATATTGCTGTATGGACAAAAAGTCACAGCTGATACATTTTGGTAGGTCTATTTTGAACCACAAGAAACTGGGAATTTTTGAGTTTAGGCTGTATAAAGGTCCTGTATCCTTACAATTCATTTACTGGTGTGCAAGCTGAATCAAAACTTGTGATTTTGTCTCTAATAAGACCTCAAAATCTTCAAGGCAAGAGATATAACCTGGGTTTTGTTCTGTCTAACAAAGTATCTGCTCATGGCTTAAGTTCCTATTCTCAAAATGCTGCCTGGAGACCAATGCAGTGGAGAAAAATAAAATAGAATAATGTAGAAATCCATATTCAGGACAAATAAGTGAATCCTCAGAGGAGGTAGGCAGGCACAGAGGAGCTCTTCTGATGTACACCAGCTGAGCATCTGATGCCAAATATCACTAATGAAGTCACCAAGCCAAATAATGCACCCATCCTATTCCCTTATAAACACTCCAATACCCCCTTACAGCTGTTTCCAACTGTGTCTCTGATCTCCTTGCTAAGACATTTAAATCTCCTGTTTCATTTGCATGGTTATCCAGTGGAATAGCTCCTAGTGTTTCTTTTCTTGTTTGCAAAACTGAAGGGGGGGGGGAGGGATGAAGGGGGGGGCAATGTAGAAATGTGAGGATTTTTCTACATGCAGGGAAATTATTCAAATCTGACAACTTACTTTTGTTCCACGAAAGACTAGCTTGGAGGCTTGGATTCTCGTGGGGGCAGATAGCCTTTTTTTTTGTAAAGTCTTACCATAATTAGTATTTCATCCCATCTTGTTTGGCATCCAAGTGTTGCGCTGCATTTCTCTACAAGGGAGCTGGCTGCACTGGAAGGACCATGGTTTGGTTTTGTTGACAGTGGGTTTTTTTTTCTAACCCATGAATAGGTTCTCAGGTCAACAGATCAAAAACTCTGCAGGAAAACTATCTGCAGGGCAGCTGGGCTGTGGAACAGAGCGTAAGACCCAGCAGAGAAACAGAAAGAGGCGTCTTGTGGTGCAGACATCAGAATAACTTGTCTGGTCCATATCAAAGATTCATTTAGCCTAGTGACTAACAGCAGCCAGAGTGCCAAGAGAATAGCAGAAGAAGCAGGACAGCAAAGACTGAAATTTCCCTGGCGTACTCCCCTACTCTCCTGTGACTTGCCACTCAGGGAAGGCCCATTGCTATTTAACATTCCTTGATGATTTCTTGCCATTTATTTCACCTACTGTTTTTGTGGGTTTCTAACTGGTGTAAGTTTTAAGTGTCTTCTTGTCATCCTACAGCAACGAATAAAACCGTTTACTGTTGTATTCTTTGAAGAAATAGTCCTTTCAAATATTTCAAACCTGCCTCTTGAGCTATTTATTTTACACTTCCTAGTGCTTTTACTGCAGGAGAGAGTAAATGGTCATCCCCTGTCTGCCTTCCCTCTTCACTCTGCATATCTGTTTCCAGGCTAAGTCTGTCTACTCCATTTGTAGTTCTGCACTGAAGTAAAGGGGACTATGCACTCCAAATTTTTAATGGGGGTTCAGTGCCTGTAAGGAATATGTAGATACTGTTTAATATCAAGCCCTACATTCTGAACTGGCATGTTATCTTCTGTTGCATTCCATTTCACGTATTTTCCACCCCACATTTTCCTCTTAGTTTTGGTTCCTCGGTCTCCTTCTCCCTCCACAACTACCAGTACCCTTTTGTCCTGGAAAAATTATCTAGCTTACCTGTTTCTTACTTTTCTCCTACAGCACCCATTGAATTACCACTTGAACAAGTCTCCAGTACTCTCCATACAGTGACGGCTGCACCTGACAAAGGGAAATAAAAAAAATATTTAAAAACATTTAAAAAATAAGGATCAGATGCAGCAAAGAGGTTGACTCCCACATGGTCTATTCACTCTCATGACATCTTCCATATTTTTCCATTTGTGCTGATTCTGACTTTTTATTTTGCTCAGTCAGAAAGTTGAAAACCCACTTTTTCAAGGCAATTGCATCTCACAGAGCACTGATTTCTGTATGAAATAAGAAGTCTGGTCCATGTGGTTCCCAAACCCCTTGTTCATATATATCTCATAAGATGGCTGGGGTATAATTATGGCCATTTTTGGCTGGAAGGAATCTGCTAACAGTATCCTTAGCAGAATTTATAGTGTGCAGCATCCTGAATTCCTTTCACACTACATCCCAAAGCATACAACACAGATTCTTAATGTTATGCAATAAAAACCTCATTGTGGCCATAAGGCACACCTTACATTACAAAAAAAACCAAAAAAACCCCAAACAACCCCCCCCCAAAAAAAAAAAAAAACAAACCCAACAGAAAGTAATATTCATGTTTTAGGGCCATGGAGGCATCCCATGGGATCCTGAGAAGCTGTAACTGTGATGTGGTGTGGATTAGATAGTTTCATTTTGAGGAGGTTTGTCCTAAACTGTGTAAACACAAGCCATATCTAGGCTACCTGATCTCAAACCCAGGAATCACTCCTTCACCCTTTCTTATCTAGCACTGTAAATAAATTTTAGATAGCTAAGATCAGACAAAGTCCTTAAGCTTACCCTAGTGGTAGTGGACAGTGGTTTTGGCAAGGAAAAAATTAAATTTTCCTTATAGGTGCACTGCATTGTTGCACTGGAGAGAATGCATCCAGCCTTGGGCTGGTGCATTGCTGTTCTTTTTATTTTGAAAGGAGCAAAGAGCATTGAGCTTTTCCTGTAAATGAGCAGCAGCATGTCTCCAGCTGGCGAGGAAGAGAGGTGCTTTCAATGCACACGCCACAGCACATTGCTAAGGGGACACTGGGAAGTCCATTCTCTTCTCTTGCTTTGTCTTCAGTGGCATTGCCTTTTTTAAGAAGTAGATACTAATCAGACACACAGTGATTACAAAGGGGGGTACTCCTACAAGAAAAAGAAAAGGGAAAAAATGGAGAGAAAGGGATGTACGCTATTTACTCCCTCAGCTACAAATCGGCATCGAATTGGAGTCTAAGAAGTGTACATTAACATTCAGCTGGCTGTTACTGCGAGCCATAATAGACACGAGCATTGACTAGACCCAATATTAGTGATGGTACTGGGAAACCATCTTTGCTTTTGGCTGCCTGAAGGCAGTAGTGATCCCCTGCTTGTCCTATCTGTCAGTCTATTTGATCTCCAAATGAATTGCTTTTGATAACAGCTATATAAATGCAGAACTGTTCCGCTGGGCCTTCTTAAATGAGACTCCTCTCTTTCATCTCCCAGTCATTTCAAAAAGCAGATAGACTTGTTAGAGGTTTTTAATGCAATGATTTATGTTTTATCTTGCCTGGTTTGAGGCAGCATTTATTTAGCACTAAATTCTTCCCAAGCCTATATGTGAGGGAGAAACACTTCAACACAATACTTTGGACTTCAAATAGTGTCTCTTTGTGCACGTGTGTGTATGTGTATGTGTGTGCACGTGTGTGTACCCTGCTTCATCAGAGAGAAAAAAAGTGATGTACTTTCTTTTTAGGAATTCGATGCTCCAGTTCACTGGGATCATAGCACCTCCAGCCAAATTAATGGAAACAGGAAGGAAACAGTATCTGAAAATCATCTAACTAGTAGCATTCAGTCTGGGGCAAATAACAAACACTTTGGTGAGGAAGAGGAGAGAGAGCAAAATTATGTATCTTTATTAGGTTCAGGAAAAAGAAAATCTCTGACTCTCTTGAAGCTATTAGCATTTCTTAACGTTAGCAAAAGCCTAGTATAGAGGTGGATTGTTTATCTTTTGCGTTTTTCATTTTCTTAGTTGCTGCATGAGGATATGCAGGTATTTGGATCTAAAAATCAGGTGAAGGGTTGATTTTTGGGACACTCGCATTAAGACTCTTCACTCATAAAGGAATAAGCAATACTCCTGCTGATGTGTGTGCAATAGAAAGAACTGAGGTCCTCTGGAGTAATCCAAGAACATTGACTCCAGACTCCATGTGAAAGCATAAGATAAAATTTCAGGCCTGGGCATTATAATTTTTTCCCCTTTGTTTTACTGTAATAATGGTTGCATTAGAGGTATAATCCAACCTCTTTATTCCAATTGTGAAACCTTAGGTTTCAATGCACAATGGATATAAGAGAAAGTCCTTTAAAGTAAATTGGACTAAATATCTTTGGGAGAAGGAACCTATGCTCTAAGGAGACCAATTTTTGAGAATAGTGAAGCTGGCTGGCTTGTAGCTGTGTTATGTAGCAAATCATTCTCTCTAATGAGAAATTACTGATACATTCAGAAAAATCCTTTCTGCCATGGAAATAAATAATACAATAAAAGAAGCTAAATGAAAAAAGGAAAATATATGTAATTTAAATAATCTGTTTAAAATAAGGTAATATCTTTGATGCAACAAGGAACTGAGCAGTAATAGGAAAATGAGCCTATTTTTCTTTGAAATGACAAAGCTTATTTTTTGTCTTGAAAGGAAAAGGGAGATTTGGGTTAGCATTAGGCAGAGGGGAGATTGCATTCTTCCACATCTCAGGTTGGGGTGAAGCATGAAGATGCTGTACAGGAGGCTTCCAAGGGATTACTTATCCCACCAAGCTTAGACACATATTTTATGCTGAAGCTCAAGTGACACCTACTTCTCTCCGTCAGCCACAGAGGCAATTTAGGGATTTTAAAGTTCTAAACAGGACTTCATCCTCTCTTTTCTGTTCCTGGTGCTGCTTCAGTTATTTTAAAAAGCTAAGTATTGTCTGGAACAAGAAAAGATAAATCCTGAATAGCCTGATGGTTTAGAGACTACCTTGACAGCTGTTGGCTCCAGCTCAATTAACCCAGGTTCACTCAGATTTTCTGTCCTGCTGGTTGGAGCACTTTTCCAGGTTATGTGGATCCTTCCCCAGCTTTGTGTCACTATCACAACTGCAGGTTTATCCTACTGAATTCTGGATGAATGGTCTGTTAGTGGCATGTAGAAAAAAAACAAAAAAAATCACCACCTCCTTTTGCTTTTGTTTAGGATGCCTAAATCTCTAAATCTATCCAGGGGAGGGGGGTGGGGTGGGGGGGGGAGGAGTTTAAAAAATTTTTTGAGGAATACTGTTTTCCTCTAACTGTTTGTAAACATTTGCCAAATTTAACACACATCCTTAGATAGTTTCCACAGTCTCAGATTTGCACTTTCTAAAAAATAAAAGTGAATGAAGCCCAGGTCTACTATGTTCATTTCGTTAGCAGGAGAGGTGCCATCCTACAGCTTCATGATACAGCATGTATCATACATGGCTCTCCAGACACCTGGAGATACGTCCCTTAGCTTAAGTGCCGAGTGTCCAAAAGGAACCCCTGTGCTGGCGTCATCTGTCAGGTGGCCAGTGACCATCATCCTCAACACTCCACAACAGGATGCCTTAGTTTGAATTGTTAGAAGACAGACACACACTCCTGCAAACTGCAGCACGATGGATCAAATATGCAGCACAGAATCATCTTCCCAGCCTAAAATACTTCCAAACATGTAAAACAAATATGTAAAGAAACAGAAAGTTGTAGTTCTTTGGATATCATAAATCTAGCGATTTGCCATTAATATTAAAAAGTAGTTTCCTGCCAAAGGATACTTGAAAATGCTGTCAAAGCTTTACATGCCTAGACTGTATTTGTATTTATATTTGTATTTACATATGCAGATGTTATTAAAGGGGAAAAAAAAACCCCAAAACCCCAGAAAATTCAGAAGGCATTTTTTCATACATTCCATTAAAGAAAGGTATAAATTGACAAAATATAAAATTAATATTGGATGAAGGACTTAGACACATATGCTTGTTCACAAACATCTCGTCCATCCCAAATGATGTATAAAAACAACAAAAAAAGTTTCATTAAGTGGCGTGATTCTGCTCTTATCAAAGTCAGGATAACTTTTTTATTTACTTCAGAAGGAACAGCATTGATGAAGTTCATATAATTATTTTTATCTAGATTTATATATACATATATATGTATATTCTGAATATTTTTCTGAACTGTCGTCTACATAAAAATCTAATCAACTGACATTTCTTTAATGAATACAGAAATACCTCCATGTCAAATGCAACTATTGCAAGGAATATCTGTCCAAAAGTAGTCAGAATACTACCTGTGTCTCTTCTCGCTTTAAAAGGAGTCATATTGTTTTCATTTCGAAATATTTTCAAAAAATAATGTTTCTAAGTATTTTCATTCTTAAGGATTAAAACTCAATGGATGCTCATGCTTTTAAAACAAAATCAAACATATTATTGAACATTGGTTTTTTTGGAGCACCGAGGTTTCCACTGGAAGAGATCTACAATGTGTGTGGAAGAGAAATAGAAAGCCTGGAGAAAATAATTCACCGGGGGGAAAATGTCACTTATTTCAGTCCCTGTAAAAAAATGTTCTCATTGCTCCTCTTACTTATTTGCCATTTACAGTAGTTTAAGAACAGTTAGGGATAAAAATATTTTGTCTCCTGAATGCAACAGTCTTGTCCAAGTTAGCAGCAAATGCAGCTTTTTAGCAGATCGTGCAGCACTGCTAATAGGATGCATTAGGTCCTGCGATCTGCTTTACAATGTGAACAGCTACACCGTGTTTAATTCCAGTGCTAGTTTTGCACGTTGCACAAAGTAGAATCACCCCTAGATGGAGGAAACTATTTAGCAGCCCTTGGATCTGTCAGGGTGTCTAGCCGTGGCAGCCGTACCCCATTGGCAATGGTGTCAGACTCAAGAGGCAGCTACACAGAGAAGCTGGGAGAGTGGTGGTAAAATCCTGGCCTGGGAGGTGAAGAAAAAGCTCACCTGGACTTCACCTCTTTTAGGCATTTAACACAGGTCCTCTGTGCTTTTCTAGTCTGTTTAGACCAGTGATAAATCTGCAACATAGGCAAGTGTAAAAATGGCACTTACAGGAATGGACAGAAAAGTGAGGCCGCCCCTGGACCCCTGTGTTCAGTGCTGAGCCCCTCACTGCAGGGGGACGTGGAGGGGCTGGAGCGTGTCCAGAGCCCGGCAGGGGGCTGGGGCAGGGGCTGGGGCACAGGGCTGATGAGGAGCGGCTGAGGGACCTGGGGGGGTTCAGCCTGGGGAAGAGGAGGCTCAGGGGGGACCTGATCGCTCTCTACAGCTGCCTGAGAGGGGCTGTAGGTGGTGGTGGGGGGGGGGGTGTGTGTCAGTGTCTTCTTCTGAGTAACAAGCAATAGGACAAGAGTAAATGGTCTCAAGTTGCACCAGGAAGATGTAGATTAGATATTAGGAAAAGATTGCTCACTGAAAGGGCGGTCAAGCATTGGGTCAAACTTCCCAGGGGGGTGGTAGAATAACCATCCCTGGAGGTGTTTAAAAAAAGCATAGATGTAGTACTTCAGGAGATGGTTTGGCAGTGGACTTGGCAGTCCTGGGTTAACAGCTGGGCTTGATCTTGAAGGTCTCTTCCAACATAAATGATTCTATAATTCTGTGATTCTATGAATTGGCTTCAGGGACAGTGAATGGTCAGGGCATTTGTAACTTACCATTACATATATCACCAAGATTGCTCCAGAAGGAGAGCCAGGGTGATCTGGATGTTTCCATGGGTCTTGTATGATTTCAAAGAAAAAAGTAAAGTTTCAAATCCTTATATCAGATTTAAAAAATATGAGGAAAGTGATATCACAGTAAAACTTCTGTTGTTCAGGAAATTTAGCATACCGAAGAGAAGACAGAGACTTTTGCAAGAGTTCGAAAATTATTTGAGTAATGAAATAGAAGCATTATTAATCAGTTTTGACAAATGAGAAACGATAGTACAGAGACTAAACCCAGGATTTTGTGTTTTGTTGATGTATACAGATATATACATACATATATGAATGTATATATGGGAGCTCCTGTTGCTATGGAGGACTCAGTGTAACTGGGCAAGTTTCTAAAGAGCACAGTATGCTGAAAACATGGCCTTAAGCATCATAATAAAAGCTGAGTGCTGTTGATGGCAGTAGAAAACTATGAAAATGTTCCATTTGAAATGTCTTCTTCTTGAAAAATGTTTCTTAAATTGGAGCTTTCTATAGGAAATGTTTCTTATGAGAGAAATGGTTTGCATTTTTGGCAACTGAAAATTGGCCAGAATTCAAGGTTTTTTTCCTCAACTATTGGCTTTCTGACAAAATTTTAAATACTTTCCAAGGCAAGGCTATCTGAAAATGCAGTACTTCAAGTTTTTCTCTAAATGTTGTTTTAGAATAAAGTACCTTTTCTGTCTTCTGACAGAAGGTACCTTTTAGGAAGGCACCAAGGAAGCAGGTGAGTTTGTTAGCTTTAAAGCCTTATTGAAAAGGTGATGGGCACTTCAAGACCTACCCTTAAATTACACGTCCAAGGTGCCTGAGAAAACGGTAGCAAGACCATGAATCACATTCAGCAATTCCAAACAGAAGGTCAGCACCTTTCTCTTGGTAGGTACCATCTGCCTGTTCCTTAAAGCAGAAGTTCTCAGGTGTTTTTTCTCAGATATTATGGAGTAGAAAACCAGGAATAACAATTCATGTTCTTCTTTGGTTGCCCAGCACAATAGCTCACAGCATCTTCGCAGGGGAATTTCCATACATGCCGTCAGTGCATGCCCTTTTTTACCAACAGGGAAAGCAGACCACATTCTAGTACTATTTTTCTTTTTTGTTTGCTTTCAGTCTGTAAGTGGTTCAGGCAGCTAATTTGGGGTTGGAGCAGGGGGAGAGCAGGAAGAAGGAGGGTTGCAGCACTCCAATATTTTCCCCTGTATAGCATCACTTATTAAAATCCTGTTGTCCTGACCATTGTTGTTGCCATTGAAGTCTGGTTTATTTACTTGAAAATCTGATTTGTTTCATTTTATTACTGTGTTTGCGAAGTAACTGATATCAGATTCTGCAGGAAAGAGCTGCCATTTACCAGCAGGCTGTGATGGCTCTGACACGGTCTGCAGGACCGGCTCCGAGGCTTGCTCTGCCCCGGGGGCTCTTGCAGAAATAAGATTACTGGCAATAACTGCTTCAACTGCTTTGAATAACAGACACAACTCAGAGAGCATAAAATTAGCATAAACACAGCATCAGTGTGTTCCCTCGGCGGATACGAGACAGGCAGGATATGGAAAATTGACTGAAATGGGGTCAGGCGCTGCTGAAATCAGAAAGGCAGGAAGCACTGCCAGGCGGAGAGGTGGTGTTGCTGCTAATAAATAAATAAATAAAACAATAACCATGAAGTTTTAATAACAACCTAGTCAGAGGGGTAGGTATTAAAAATACAGCACCAGTGTCAGAACAACCCTAAATGTTGTCTTTCCAGGCAAATTACTCTTCACCATCCTTTGGCTTTGGCACTTCTGCTTTGGTGCAGGGAGGGGGAAGAAATAACAGTAATATTAACAGCAATAACAGCAATTTCCTGTAACAAATTTCCTGAGTGTGGTTTGTTGTTGTTGTTGTTGTTGTTGTTGTTGTTGTTGTTGTTGTTGTTGTTGTTGTTGTTGTGGTTTTGTTTGGTTTTGTGGTGGGTTTTTTTTTCAGTGCTGAAAAGAGGAAAGGTGGAGGGAGGGCACACCATGATAATTTGAGGAGGATGCCCTAGATTTGTTAATGAGTGGTACTGAGTATTTTGCAGCGTTCCTATCTCTTTATATTTATCAAATATTAAAATGGGAGATGCTTGCTGACACATTCAATAAAGAAGTACATTAGGAGGGGAAGGCACAGCAGCTCTGATTTTGCAGTTTTAGTAATGAGATGCTGCAGATATCGCTTGCAACAGATTTACCCGTGGAGCTCTGGATGTCCAAACCCTCAGACCTGTTCATACAGAGAAAGATGGAACTAGCACATGCTTAAAATCAGAAGTTCTTCAGAAACCCAAACTACTGAAAAAGACCCATAGCAAGCATGTGTAGCTCATAACCAGCGTGAGATTTGGGATATTGTTTTCAAAGCAGCCTCCCCTCCTTTGAAGAAGAGATGTCAGAGGAGGGTAATCCACACTGGTGGAGCATAGGTTGTTTTCATTCAAGAAAGAAAACGTTTATGACTATGCTCCTGCTTCCCACTGTTGGGAGTTTGTCCTTTAGATGAAATGGAGACTCTCTCAGAGTCTCGGGATCAAAGCCCTTTATCAAGCCCACTTACAAAGCAGAGCCTGGGACCCACTTTCAGAAAAGCACTTTAACCCATAGGTACTTCAGAGTAATACAATATTCCACATTTCAACCATCTTTAGCTAATGATGAAGAAAAATCTAAAAAAAATATTTTTTTCCTAAAATTCATTAAAGATGGCTTGGTAAGCTTGTTTATCTTCCTTTCTCTCTTTCTCCTCCTTTCCTTCCATTTCTCTCTTACTCTTTCCCCTCCCTGCTCTCTCTTCCCTCTCTCATGCAGAAGCTTTTTCAAGGCCTTGGTAGGGAAAGATGGGGTGTTGTCAAATATAAATCTTTGCCTAAAAAATTATCTGTGGAAACTCAGAAATGTTACACGACATTCCCACTGTCACGGGTGATAGAGAGGTTGAAAGGAAACACCCAGAAGTGGTAACCACCTTTGAAACAGTTACTGGTGCAAAAAAATAAAGAAATCATAGAATCATACAATTGTGCAATTATTTAGGCTAGAAAAGGACTTTGAGACCTGGATTGAAATAAGGTCAGAAAAGACTCTGAGAGAAACAGTACTGCTAGCCTAGCCAGAAGTTGCCTTAAAAAAAAAGAAGCCTGCCATTGTGAGATTTCAAGGCCAACAAAATTTATGAGCTAGCTTTGGATGTGAAATGAAACTCTTGACAGTGTGCCCTTGTCTTTAAAAATAAGCGCTAATTACCCTCTGTCCCTTGCTGGTAGATCCAGAGGAAAGGGCAAGTTTAAAAAGGCCCGGGAAACTAAACTCCTTTTTCACCCTTAAAGGTGGTCCTTTCAGGTCAGAGGGAAGGAACATGGTTGTGGAGCCATGTATAGAATGCCTGGGGACATATAAACGACTTTGTTCTCCCCAAGGCATCAATCCAGCATCTCTTACCAGCACCACATTCGTTAAACAAATAAGCAGATGAATGTAGCAGAACATGTGAGGAAAAACAAATCAGACTTAGAAAACGTCCTGGAGTCCAGCCATGATTTTCCTGTAGAAAATCTCTCTTTCTGTTGGGGTTAACCAGCATTTAATTGTTTTATTCAGAAAGATAATTGGCTCTGATGACAGTGGCAGGACTAAGCCCTCAAAGACTGTAGCTTACTGGCATGCAGACTGTCATGGTCCTCATTCATTTAGCCTAGCTACAGCTCCTGTGTCAGATGTATAGTTGCCCTAGGCTCCCCTCTATAACCCATAGAAAGAGGTAGGCTTCTCCAGAGAGTGGTGCACATCTAGCCTGGGCTAAATTCCTATCTGACAGCACTTTTCTCAGTGACTGTAACTGGAATCTAGGATGGCTATGTGGGATACCAGTCAGAACACCTGAAGTTCAGTTTACTAGTAGAAATACAGTTTTAGTGGCCAAAACTCCCTTATTGTCTCTTGCTACTTCCCTGTCTCCACTTGATACTCTCTTGTTCCAAACATGGATCAAAACCTTTGCAAATACGACTTTTGTTTTGTTTTCTTGACGACTCATGGCTTTACGTAGTAGAATCCTGGTCAAATACAAAGGCTTGCAAGTTTTATGATCCCCTCATCTTCATTGCATTGACTTTGCATGTGTATAAATCCAGATTTGAATTATTCAGCTGAAAATTAGACCTCAAGTGAGATGATTAAAAAGATATTAGAAGTGTTAGCACCCATTTTCAAAAATGAAATTTTTACATATACCCTTTCCTTATTCTTAAAAAACATAAATACAGAGCTTAAAGGAAATTTTCATTTTTTAACTGATATATTTTAATGGAAATATCATATAATAAACTTCAGTTCTCTGTTACTAAGAAGCTTTGAGTAAAGGCCACACTTGCTACTCTCGAATCCTCTAAATATGATCTAGTTTTGATTTGGGACCATACAAATAAGTTTAAGAAACAAGATGAAATTTACTTTAAAAATCACTGACAACATACTGTTACTGAAGTATCATGAAACTTCCATAAAGACTTTTAGGATCTGTAGGGTCGCTATCTGAAATCCATTAGAGTAAGAAAGCAATTCTGATTCAGGTAAGACTGACTAACAAGTCTTAGTTTTGGGTGATTAATTCATACACTAAGATGCCAGACCTAGAGACACTTCATTGCATACCTTTTCAGCTCTCTTGACCCAAGATAGATACTGTTCATGACATTAAGGCCATATGTATTTTTTTTTTAAGGCTAGAAACTCAGTTTGCAGGTTTAATTAATCCCTGCATTTCTAGGTGTTGAAATGAACAGTTGAGATTCGCAGAAGTGTTTAAAAACTTCCCACTTAAACTGTATTTCTGGGGAAAAAAATACACTTTTAATTGGATGAATACTATGGGAGCCCTTCAGTCTTCTGAATGTTTTCCTGGATATGAATGAAGAAAATAAAAATATTTCCCTATTTCACAGGAATGGTGGGATGTTAAATATAGTCATCAACAAAAAAGAAAAAAAATGTTGACATACAAGCAAGTTCTGGAAAGAAAATTTTCATTACCATGTCTTAGTTCCATTTAATGCTTAATTTTCAATGGTCTGGTTAATTCCCTGAAACATCTTGCTAATCTTCTCTCATATAATTTTTCCTGCTGAAAACGTCAGCCAATTGTTGGTAAGCAGCTTGGTACTAAATCATTTAGTAAAACAGAGGCTTGTAATCAGATGGTACTTGGCCAAGATGCCCAAATCAGCATCCTCTTTATTATTCTTAGTTCTGCTGCTTTTATGCCATCATGGTCAAGCCCTTGGTTACACCTATGTTCGGGAGAGATCGACAGCTTTGGGTACATGCTGGCATACTGCCTGATCTTACTGGATTTCTGGCTTGTATCAAGTAGGCAATGAGTCATGAGACATCACAGCCATGCCATTTTTAATTTAGTTTCTAGAGCCAAAGGCTATGGCAATATAAACTACCTAGTCCATGCTTGGAAATCAAGTTTAAGTGGGGAGCGGCACCAGATTCTTCTAAAGGAGCTGCAGCACACACAGAAATAAGAGTTACTTGCATTATTTAAGCGATGTTGAACATCCACCAGAACAAGAACATCAACAAAAACAACAGGTACTGAATGTAGCCCAGCATCACAAAGTGAAAGAAAAGCAGCATTAGCTTAGTCACTATTTACTGAACCTTTGTTTAATTGTATTTTATATGTTCCGTTCTTTCCAACAAACATATACTTCTAATTTCTAACACTTTCTACATCATCGTCATTGCTAACTTTTCCAAAACTTCAATAATCAGCATTTGTCTGAATTTATTCCATTGCCTGACCATTACAGACTTCTAGAAATGTTGGAATAGGGATGAAAATGCAGACACATTGTGTTATGAGGTTTACCAGAGAAGCTCAGGAGCTCTTATGACAGTATCTTTGAAATCACTGTAATGGTGCCAAAAGCACCTTATTTCATGGCATTTCTGATAAAGGACAAATAAGGTAGCTATTAAAAAAGAAAAAAATAAAAGCAATTCAAATAATGTTTTAACTGGAGGTAGTTGGAATAGCAGAGAGTAATTCTTGATTCTGAAGCTGTTTTTTCTCTGTTTGAATCATCCTTTTATGGGTGCATCATAGTCAGCAATCAAGATTCCTTCCAACTTCTTGTGGGGAACAGAAGATGGAACCTGAATTCAACCTGTAGTTCCAGCAAGAATTTTAAGGTAGAAAGAAACAGTTAAGTCATAAGCGGTACCATCAGGTGGGACTCATCTGCCCACAAGTATGTTCTGCAGAGTGTACCACTGTGCCAGATTGCAGCTATATCCCAGTTGCCTTGGGAGTCAATGGAGAGAAGGAGGAGCCTGCATTTCCTTCTGTACTAAAGCACTTCTAAAATGCATCAGATGAACCACTTATTCTTCTGCACTGAGGATGAGGAGGGACTTGGCTGCCCTGCTCAGCCGTAGCTGCCTGCAGTATGGAGTGACGGGAGGTATATCCCACTGTTGTTCCAGATGCTTATGGGTTGACAGCTTGAACCAATGCCTCAAGCATTAAGATCTTAATTCAAAACATTGTCCTCCTTAAGTTCCCGACACATAGATTTCTTTACCTAATTCAAAACCAGATAGTTGTGGTGTTTAAATTAGAATTTTAATGTTCGGGGTTTCTTTTAAAATCAATAATGAGAAGTAAATGTACTTGGAGAGGATGACTGACCCCCTTTTAAAATATATATCAAAGAAATGTTAGACAAATTGCTCTCAGAAAACGCCTCTTTCTTTCCATTGACCAAAAAGGGGTGTTGGAGGAGAAACAACAATCTGACAGCCTAATATTAAACACAAACTAAAACTAGCAAAGTTCAATGCCATTGCTCACTTCAGTGGGGATAATTCAGGTCTGAATATCTTTAGTTCTTCTTCTACCATCACAGCAATGTTGCACCACTTGCTAAAGAACAAGAAATTAAGCCCAAGGCAGCATGCCAACCACTACCCTGTGTGCTTTGAAATAGAAGGTGGCAACTGTCAGGATGTCCAGACATTGATCAAGTTAGTAAAAACAGAATAAAGTTAAGCACATTTTTGTTGTTCTTGTTTTTAATTTTTTTGTTAAATTTCCTGGTTCTGCAGTGAGTTTGCTGAGATCTGAACTAGTTATTTCTGTATGCAAAGAAATTCACTCCTGCTGAGGCTCTTACGTATTTTATTATTTATTTTCTAGTAATTAGTCTGAACCACTGACTCAAACAGAACTAGCCAAGTGAAAAAGAAAATATAACAAAGTCCCCCAATATGTTGTCTTTGCCTAAGGCAATAAGCAGCTGATGGCTAATGGGACAGATGATGCTCCTCTTCTCAGTTCATCCATTTAGTTGCTTGTTTAAGACACAAGAATGCCTGTGTGCCTTGACCCACACTTTGGCATTTGAAACTTTCATATGCGTTCTTGGTAAAGCTGGACAGATATTTTCCCTGACCTTTGGAAAACACCAATTTTTCAGCAAAACTTGAAAACTGAAGCATTTTGCTATGCAAATACAGACGTGCTACCTTTCAAAATTAAGTTAGATCCCTTCCTCTCTTTCTTTGGTGATGACAGGGCTAGCTGCATGCACTGCAAGCTCCTCTACTGGAAAAGCAAAGAAGTGGCAAATGGCAGTCCAGTGTCAGCAAATGTGGTGGGAGATGCAGCACCGAGTTAGAGAGGGAGGAAAGAGCAATCTGTATTTTGTAAGGTATGATGATATGTATTAATGAGGCTATACAAAGTGAACTAGCCAGTGGGGGGTGGGGGGTGGGGGGTGGGGGAGGTGATGGGGGGGGTGGTGGTTTTTTGGGGGTGGAGAGTAGCACCCTGCAACCA
The DNA here is from genome assembly GCF_023634085.1 of Falco cherrug. Taxonomy (NCBI): domain Eukaryota; kingdom Metazoa; phylum Chordata; class Aves; order Falconiformes; family Falconidae; genus Falco; species Falco cherrug. The sequence goes on from NC_073702.1 coordinate 75,343,531, forward strand.
GACAACATAAATACAATTGCTTCTGGTATCAAGTTTCCTCTCCTGAGACAGATGCCAATAACAGGTGACATCAATTGCCTACTGGAGATGCCTCTGTCCTCTTTGTGAACTAGCCTAAGTCAGATGCCTGAGTTTAAGGCAGGCAAAGTTTGACAACGTTATTCTGAGTCTTAATTTGTTAGTTCTGTCAAAGTTAGGTAATGATCTGCAATCTGGGGCCATAGATGTCCAGTAATTTAACAGAGTGTAAAGTCACTTAGTGAAAAAGTGTGGATGCTCCCTTAAGCTCTTGGTTTACTAAAGGCTTTACACGATGGAAGAATTTCCACTTCTATTGCTTATCTAAATAGCTAAGTATAACTACTAGAACGTGGTTTATATTAACAACTTCAAGGCACAGTGCATGATAAAAACACATCAGTTTTCCCCTCTGCACATGTCATATGTCCTACCTTTTTTTTTCCTACTCCCTGCCCTCTGGTACATGTCAGTGCTGTTCCTGGGGTCAAACAGAGTGAGAATCTGATGGCAGGAATCAACACTGATTTCCACATTGACTCTGTTTATTTCTATTCATTCCCTTGGGGACTTTGAGGTTTGTCTGTTTTGTTTTCTCCTCATTTTCTTCCAAGGAACTTTACTGCTGCCTGTAAGGGAGGCAATCCAGCTTTGCTGGCTGGCAACAGGAGCTCAGGGGCTCCTGAAAACGTTGAAAACTTTGCTTTCCAGAATGTTTAAGAAAAGTGAGTTTACACAGCTTGCACAGAGTGCTTGCAACACAAAAGGATTTGAAACTCACAAGTACAAAATACCTTCCTGTTCTATGTTCCGGAGCTCCAGCACTGTCCTCAGCATACAAACTCTTACCCCTACAAGGCAGAAATAAGCATTAGAAATCATTTTAAAGGTCTGCAGAAAGTTTTCTCAGCAGTGCAATAAAGCAGCAGGATCCACTCCTAATCCAGAAAATGGTGTAGACTGTCTCGTAATTGTGCCAGTAGTACAAGATTCTCTGTTCCTCCAAACTCCCTCTGTATCTGTATTCCTCCAGCCTCTCCATTGGACAGGAAGGTCCCAGGCCTCGGAGAGATGCTGATGAAAGATCCCTTTATGCCAGAAAAATCTGCAACTGGACTACTAGTCTTCTTTAAAATGAATGAGGCTAATAAATCAAAAGGAAATAGTGAAGTATCTGGCTCTAAATTAGTAGGAGGGACATGCAGTGACTAATTACTTCCTTTAAGTCCAATTCTGTTATGTCAGTGTTATAGATGATAGAATGATAGCATCATGGAATGGTTTGGGTGGGAAGGGACCTTAAAGATATCCAGTCCCAACCCCCCGCCATGGGTAGGGACCCCTTCCACCAGCCCAGGCTGCCCCCAGCCCTGTCCAGCCTGGCCTTGAGCCCTGCCAGGGATGGGGCACCCACAGCTGCTCTGGGCAGCCTGGGCCAGCATCTCACCACCCTCACAGCAAAGAATTTCTTCTTTATGTCCAATCTAAACCTACCCTCTTTCAGTTTGAAACCATTGCTCCTTGTCCTATCACTACACACTCTGGTAAAATGTTTCTCTCCATCTCCATCATTTTCAGGAATTTCCTTAGCTTTGATAACCTTATGTCCATCTAAAGTAAAGATGCTGCATTTCCAGAGTGGGTGTCCACAACAAATCCTGAAAAAGGCAGCTGCTTTTAGAAGTGACCCCAGTTGGGTCACTTCTGGCTTGCAGAAACACCTGAAATTAACAGCGAAGTATGAAAAATTCTGCTTCTAGAATTTGATCTCTCAAGAAAAAACGGGAAGGAAGAAAGGAGGTTTTACTTATGCTCTGTGAGTTCTTTTTTTTCTGCTTGAAAGAGAGATAAAAGCTGGGATTTAATGTTTTGGTTCTGATTGGAAAACTGTGCCGCTCTTCCTCAGCTGTCCCTGTCCTCCTTCAGCCTGTTTCCTCTGTTCTCTTCCTCCTTGTCCTCCTGAGGCGTACAACAAGAAAATTACTTCAAAAATGGTGAGCTTTCAACTCTATTCCTTAATCACTAAACTTGGTGATCCCTGTCCCCATCCCTGCCTCCTTCCTTTTCTCCCTCTGCATTTTTACCGCCCATCACTTTCCCCAGCCGCACAGACCAGACCGAGCTCTCACCTTCATCTTTGATATGTACAGCTTTGCCAGCTCTTGCTCTCATACACAGTTTTGTCTTGCCATGCTCCTGGGACATGGGTTTTGGGGTTTGAGTTTTTTTGTGGGTTTGTGTGTTTTTTTTTAAATTTCTCCCTCTTTTCCTTGTTTTTTCTGTGTAAGCTAAACTGCTAAAGCCACAGCAAAGTCATCAGCTTTTGGGAGACCATCACGCAGCATCACCTCTCTGCCTGTAAATTACAGGCGTGTTGGAACCACCTGGCCACAACAGGCTCTTGCTTTTGCTGATGTATTAAATGTACTGTGGCTGCTGCCACCAGCAGGACGCTCAACAAAAACGAGGTGTTTTTCCAGCCACTGCTTTAACAGCCAAGTTTCAAAAAGAGATAATTAATAGATTGGAAGAATTTACATTCTAGCATCAGTTTATTTGCTGTAACAAGCTCCCTTCTGTATGATCTCTCTCACAACTGTCCCTCCAGATGATCTAAGGAGAACACGTTGCTTTTTATCATCCAGACTGCAAGAGGTATCTGAAACCTGTGTATTTTAAATGTTACCATTTTATACAATGCATAAATTGAAATAAAGATGCAAAGAGAATGAATAATGAAGAAAATGCAAGAAATACTTTCACCTGATTCAATGATGACTGTGACCTAAAGTCACTATTTTTAGTGAAGAAGTTCAGCAGTAAAATCTGTTTCCCAGTGTCAAAAAAAAAAAAAAAAAAGCAGCTGTATTGTGCCTGCCAGTCCTTCTGCAAGAGCTACTGCATGATTATTGATTTTCTGTAACTGGCTACCTCAAAGTGAGAATGCTATCATGAGTTCATAAGTTGCAGTACCGTGTTAGTACAAAATGCTGTACACCATCTTTCACATGCTTTAGGACTTTTATAGGCCATTGTCTAAGTGTATCCCAAAAAGTTTAATTAGCTTAGTTTTCTCAAAAAGATTCCATTTCTTTATATCCTGAGATAAATAAAGCCCAAACCTTTTCCCACAATAAAAATGAGATGTTAAAAAGGTACAGAATTTGTAAAGTTCCTATACATTATCTCTAGAAAAAAAAGAAAAAAAGAAAAAAAAAAGTTTAAGAGATCAGGAAGAAATGTAATTGCAATAAAAACATGGACCTAACTGCAACTTTATATACAAAGAAAATGATACTGTCAACATACTACTTTTTTGGAGAATATATCCAAACTCTCTTGCACTAATAAAAAACAGAATATCACAACTTTTAAAAGTCAGTTTGGTTTATTTATTTTTTTTACACATACTTGTCTCACTCCATTTAGTTCAATATAAGCTAAACTGAAGAGTTTTGGGTTGACTCTGGCTAGCTTGCAGGCTTCCAATTAGCCCCAGATATATTGAAATTCAAAGCCTTTCAGAGTAGGGTGAAGGCATGTTTATTTTCATTTTGGAAGGAATGCTTCCCATAAAAATAACTAGAGCCTAAATTGCTATTCCATGTTGTCATTTAATTTTGTGGATGAGAATTTAGATATCTCATAGTTCAATTCTTATGTCATTGGGATTAAGGAAATTATTGTGAAGGAAGGCAGGATGAGGGCATAGAGCACAACCCATATCTGAAATGATTCTCTATTTAATTCTGGAACAACAGTGCTCACACAAGGCACTATTGTGGACTTGCCATTGGACTGGAGCCTATTTCGTTCAATTTCCATATACAGGGAAATTGCTCCCAACTCCCTCAGGCAGCTTTTCAGATCTGCTCAGGGATACTGAGGAAAATTAATCTGAATTAATTTTTGAAGTGGATTAGTTCAACTAAATTAAAACACCGTGTGGACTCTCTCATTCAGAATTAAAGTGGCTTTAATTTAGTTCTGCTTCATTCAGTTTAATGTTGGATGAAGCAAGACAGAGTTGAGGCTCCTTTAGAATTATGTCCGACTGAATGCAATTTCAATTCCCACCTTCAATTAATCTGGAGTTATTTTGCTGACTGTCCCTTCATAAACAATCATGAAATGCCCTCCATGAACGACAGGACATGGAATACAAAGATCTGTCTGCAGATGGGTTGTGGGCAGTGTGGTAGAGTCCTTTCCCACTCTAGTTTCTCTCAGCCTCTGGCCAGAAATCTGCAAGAGGGACATCTCAGCCCTGTTGTATGTTCAGTCCTAGGCTCTCTTCTCAGCCTGGAGAATGTAAGGGTTTCTAAAATACGAAAATGTGAAACAGACTCATTTTTCAAGCCTTTTTTATTAGAAAGATAGTTACAGCTTCCAAGTCACTGGTGACGTGTGTTGTATTTATACTGTTGGCTTTCTATCTCATTACAGTTCTCCAGAGCCTTCTGCTCCTCTCACCTCTTCAAATGAATCATTACATTAAAAAAAAAAAAGAAAAGAACTATTTTAAGCATAAAGGGCCGCTGCTCACCAGAATTGGGAGGAGGGAAAGAGAAAACCAAGGCCTTATTCAAATACCTTGGGAACAGAGATGGACCTATTTTCTCAGGGGCAAATTTCCCCTTTCATACATGTGAGAGACCACGTTCAGGTTGATGGTGGGGTAGTGCTGATACACATCAATAAGAAAATAGGGCATATCAACTAAAAAAAACCACAATCCTGACTCATATTAAATCAATTAAAGGTATTCTCCATCTGGTTCTACCCAAGGGGTTTGTACTGATTTAACTAAATTGGTTTCTAAACTGATTTAGTTAAATTGGTGCATAAACTGTGTGTGGAACAGCCAGAAGTAAGTACAAAAGAATCTAAGTAAGTCAAACAAATCCAAGTGAGTATAACAGGCACAGTGAAAGACTTGGATATTAAGTGGCAGCGTAACCTTTAGGGGTTATTCTGAGCACAGATGTAGATCTGACAAAGATGTGAACATCTGTCTCTTGCCCACACTGACTGTTGACCTCAAAGCACTGGGAGGTGGGGCACTGATCCCGGAAATTTGAGGAACATGTTCAGGAAGGTCCAAAGTGGTGCTGAAGCTGGCTGCTGTGCTTGGAGCTTCATCCAGCCAGTGCTGAGCTACAGAAAACAAAGCAAGGATGTGGCAGAAGTGTATAAAAGGCTTATTTATATAAAACATAAATTTAAGAAGGGTGGTTAAGAGTTGTATAGTGGCAGACATCAGGTGTAACAGAGAAGAGATAAAGACAAGAGCTATGCAGAGCTGAACTTCAGTATGAGGGGGTAGTCTCATGGCTGAAACTATTTCTGAACAGTCAAAGTTCACACCCTAGAACTGCTGTTGATTCTTCTTATCTGGCCGTGAAGAAATCATCTCATGCACCTATCTCGGTGCATCTGCAGTGGCCATCACCATAGTGGTACTGGAACTGTTGTCAGTGTAGCTGAGACAAGCAAACTGAGCCCCTTCCTAGCCAATTCCTGGGTGTGTTTTAGGAGTATTTTAGGATCCATAGCATGAGCTATGGATCAGTGCCCATGGGCAGTTTGGGTGTGTTCACCTTATTCTGGACGCTAAGAGAGTTTAATTGCGGTCACATCCAGGCAATGACAGATGGCTTCAGGACAGAGTATGTCCTGGAAATGTTTAATTTACCAGTACAGATCAGGCCTTTGTGCCTCAGTTCTCCAACTCCAAAATGGAGTATTTTGTATGTACTTTATGTACATGTGTACAATTCAGGGAATAGGAGACGAGGTAGAGAATTGCAGGTATTAGGGGTGTCAAAGACCTATTACATTAGCTTTGGCTCCCTGTCCTCTCTTGCACCAAGGGAAGAACCAGCCACAGATCATATTCTTATCAATGAGTTTTTATAGGGTGTTACTCATCTTGCATGAGTTAAGCAAGAGATGAAGATGTTACTAACAGCATCATGTATCATTAACTCCCAGAATTACTTCACCAAACCAGCTTGGGGTTTTGAATTGGTATTACACTAGCAGTAAGTGCCAGCATTCTCTCTTTCTTTTCCTGACTTTACTGATTATAATCTCCCTGGGCACATGCCTGGTTTTCATAATTTTTTTGGACAACACTGAGGACATTATCAGTGTTTGTGATGATAGGAAAGAGAGGAATTATGCACAGTGTGAAGCTTCCTGATGCTTCCTGATGTTTTGAGGTTGCATTCACATGACCAATACTGTTTCTTTTCTGTTCAGCCCCCATAAATCCTCTGGCTGGCACATTGTAAATGCCCGTGAACATATTTCTTGTCTTTTGGGGTCTTTCTGCTTCCCGTGCAAGTCAACTTCCTTCCTTCTACTTGTGTACTGGACTCACACAGTGCTAAGTCCATTCAAAAATGACCACAGATGAAAGCACTCACTGTTTGGACATTCAGCTGCTTCCTACAGCTGGCGAGTAACCAAAACTTCTCAGATGGCTTAACATGTGTCTGGGAGGAGCTCGGATATGAAGTCACTGAGAACACATACAGACCTCTAGCAGATAGAACTGACACAAGTTTGTTAGTACCCAGGCAGGATAGCTTCTTAGCTCTGCTGGTTTTGGTCAGGGTAGAGTTAATTGTCTTCATGGTAGCTGGTATGGTGCTATGTTTTGGATTTGTGACCAAAACAGTGTTGATAACACAGGGATGTTTTAATTACTGCTGACCAGTGCTTAAACAACGTCAAGGACTTTTTTGCTTCTCACGCAACTCCACCAGCAAGCAGGTGGGGGTGCAAAAGAAGTTGGGAGGGGACACAGCTGGGAGAACTGACCCCAAATGAACAAGGAGATATTCCATACCACATGATGCTCAGCAATAACAGCTGCGGGAAGAAGGAGGAAGGTGTGGGGGGGTGGTGTGTGTGTGTGTGTAACCGTTACGTATGATGGAGCCCTGCTTTCCTGGAGATGGCTGAGAAGTAGTGAATGAGCTCCTTATTTTGCTTTGCTTGCGAGAAGTCTTTGCTTTTGACTGTCTTTATCTCAAACCATGACTTTTCTCTTTTACCCATCCCACTGAGGGGGCGTGAGTGAGTGGCTGTGTGGGGTTTACCTGTCTACCAGGGTTTAACTGAAACATTAACTCAAGCTGTTCAACTCTTCCTCTTAACCATGCTGGATCCTAGGTCAAATCTCAGGCCATGAAGGCTTCACTAAAGTGTTTACCATTGAGTTATTGTGGAATCTTCTTCAGTTTTCTTTACTTCCCCCCTGCAACATGAATAAAATATATGAAAAGCTAAAATAACAATTTATGGAGAGTCCATGGGCCTGGTGTTCTCCTCTTGCTTGTCTTCTCCTTCAGGAATAACTCCCATGAGTAGCCTTGAACATCCTTGAACAGCTATAGTCAGCTGGTGAAAAACATGCCTAAGAGATGTGCCAATTACTCTGTAAATGGCTCGTCCTACTTTCTTCCTTTATTTTTTTTTTTTTTTTGGGGGGGTGGGGGGTGAAGTTAGTGCTGAAGTTGTAGCAAAATTATTAAGCTGTAGAATTAGAGATCTCTTTAATAGCCATTGAAGCACACAGATCCTGACATGTATTTGCATGCTGACCTGCACGTGTTCAGGTACAGAAGTCCTCACGTGCTCCTGAATGTGACTTTGTACATGCATGAATTGTCTCCAGACGCAGTTTCAGCAGCATATGAACAAAACCTTCAGACTTATTAAGTTTAGCTTAAATAAAGATTTCCTGTTTATTACGTTTCCACCCCCACCTAAAGTAATTACAATCAACTCAGGAGGCTCAGGAGTAGAAACTATTGGCAACTAACTTCCTAAGAGAATAAAGTTTAACCCTGATTCAGTTAGAGCTCATGGCTGCGAGTCAGGACATGTTATTTTGTATCTCAGTCCCAAACCAGATTTATTAGGTGTGATTAAGATCCAGGCACACAAAGTTAAGTGAAGGCATCTGAAATGAAAGTATTGATAGGAGCATTAATGGACACAGTTGCCCAAATCTAGACATCTGGTGCCATTTGAGAGTGCCCAGCATATTCAAGATATTCACATGAGAATGAAATTGTAAGAGCCCTCAACTCTTTGGGATTGTCAGCTAAAGGCCAGCTGGAGTACCCTGAGATATCTCAAATGGCTTAATAAAGGGACAAAAGACATGTCTGTACACTCCTTGTAGTCAACAGGGATCCAACCTATGAAGCTGAGAGAGCGGTTCAAAATAGACATCTACATTTTGGAAGCTGAGTAACTCCTCTGGTCTCCGTTGTCTCACTGTAGGTGGGGGTTGTCCTTCCAGGCTGTCTCGTTAGAAGGGTGTAAGTTTTCCTTAAGTCCTATGTCATGTCTGCCAGGCCCATGGAGATATGTCTTGGACATTTTAAATGGCAATAAGTATCTATATAAGTAACTACATAGGCAGCTGTGATTCCCATTGATTAGAATGGGAATGTCAACACATAGTTCTTATCCATACACCTATGCAAGTGTACATATATCTAAATGCAGGTGTTTGGACCTGGAGCTGAAACCCACTTCTTGCATGATATTTAGAAAATCAAGTAATCCCTCTGAATTTCTGTTGCCCATTAATAATACGGACATGATATATCCACAAATTCACATCTGCACAATTTGTCAGGCACCAGATCTGTTTCCTCAGAGCACTGTCCAACAAAGCCTTAAGCAACATGTCTGTTACTTTGATGTACATTTTTTCACATGTTACTGTGAAAAAAAACCCTAGTGGCCCAGTCCTAGAGCTATGGCTCTATCAAAGCCTGTGCCGACCATACAGAGTTGATAAGACAGGCTTATACCCAGCAGAGCTTAGGGGCAGAGAAGCAGGGGGCAGATATCATCTAAGGGTTGACCACAACACACATAAGCCACTGTCAAACCTTCCGGAGAGATCTGGAGGGCAATAAAGCTTGGGGAAAAGTTGCGTTCAGTTCCATCACTGCCTTGCATCACTGCTGTTTATCTTGGGAAAATTGTATAGTATATAAGGGTGATGATATTCATCATCTATAGGCCAGTGCACTAAAGCCTTGTCCCAGCAACAGACCCCCACCAGCAGGAACTCCTTCTAGTCTCCACATCTTTGGCACTGACAGAGGACTCTGCTTTCTGTCAGTGTATTTGTGCAGTGACACATATTCTCTAGTGATTAGATTAACGTTGGCAAAGGCAATATGAAAAACCCACACAGATTACCACTGTCACCCACAGTAATTACATTTATTCATTTCCATTTAGCCAAGTTTTTACAAGCTGAGCAAGGGGCCAAATAAGCAATAAACACAGAGGCAAGAAATTAAAATGCTGATCCGTTCACTGTGAAAACAATCAAACCATCATCTTTCTTTAGGCAGCTCATTCATCATCCAAGCGGGCCACAGTGTGCTGATATGGAGGGCTGGAAATCTAATGTTATTACATGTAAATTCACTAACATGAAATTACTGCCCCTGATATGATTTTACTAATAAATTAGTTCATTTCTACCTTTTCGCAAGAGACTTTAGGGACCGTGGAGAATTGTACACGAGTCTCGTAATCTTGCCTGCTTTATTTCAAGTGAACAGGCAGTTTAGTTCCTCCCTCCACCACCACCCCCTGCTTCTCCCTGTGACTCTTGCCTTGGCTTTGTTTCATTAGGGGATAAATAGACAGTTGTATTTCATTTCGAGCCAGTTTTGTGGCCTTGGGTCCAGGAGAAGAATAAGGAGGTTTCTTGGCTTGGCATTTTACTGTTGTGACACTAACTGGGAGAAGCCAGTATCATAGAATCATGGAATAGTTTGGGCTGTAAGGGACCTTTAAAGGCTGTCTAGTCCAAATCCCCTGCAATGAGCAGGGACATCTTCAACTAGATCAGGTTGCCTAAAGCCTCATGCAACTTGACCTTGAATATTTCCAGGGATGGGGCATCTCCTGCCTCTGGGCAACCTGTGCCAGTGTCTCACCACTCCCATCGTAAAACTTTTGTTTCATTTTATCTAGTCTGAATCTATCCTATTTTAGTTTAAAACTATTACTCCTTGGCCTATTGCTACAGGCCCTGCTAAAAAGTCTGTCCCCATCTTTCTTACAAGCCCCCTTTAAGTACTGGAATTCTGCAATATGGTCTCCTCAAAGCTTCTTTTCTCCAGGCTGAGCCACCCCAACTCGCTCAGTCTGCCTTCATAGGAGAGGTGCTCCAGCCCTCTGATCATCTTAGTGGCCTTCCTCTAGACCAGCTCCAGCACGTCCATGTCTTTCCTCTGCTGAGGACCTCGCAGTTGAACACAGTACTCCAGGAGGGGTCTCACCAAGGTGGAGCAGAGGGGCAGAATCACCTCCCTGGACCTGCTGGCCATGCTGCTTTTGATGCAGCCCAGGATATAGTTGGTCATCTGGGCTGCAAGCGCACATTGTTGGGCATATCCAGCTTTTCATCCACCAGTACCTCCAAATCCTTCTCGGCAGGGCTGCTATCAGTTGCTTCATCCCCGAGCCTGACCCAGATGCAGGACCCTGCACTTGGCCTTTTTGAACCTCCTGAGGTTTACCCAGACCCACTTCTTGAACTTGTCCAGGTGCCTCTGGATAGCATCCCACCCCTCAGGTATGTCTAGACCTTGCCTCAGAGTTTTCTGAGCTGTAAAGTCTGTGCAAGTTGAGGTTTAGGAGCCTAAATTTCTTTTTTACACTAAAACTAGGGGGGCAGAAACCTAAGTTCCTAAGCTGATAGCAGAGTCACAGGGCTACAGTGAGTAGGGTCAGAGAGAAACAATTTACATATGGAAATATTGAGACAGCTCCATTTGTATATCTTTCCAAATAGTTTTGCACCACATATCTCCTTTAGGTCAAAGCTCCAGCTTTCAAGGAACATAGTTTCACTGATGTGCAGACGATGTAAATGACTTGAGGTCAGTGACCATATATCTGCTTGCACATTATGGGGAATCTGGTCCACTAACTTCAATGGGCTTTAGAGTTATGCAGAGAGCTGTAACAGGCTCAAAGGCTTTGGCAAAGTTGCTGCTGATTTGCAAAGGTGCAAGAGGAGAATGAGGTTAGGATTAATTTCTCATTTTTGCCCTGTTTAATTTGCTTCTCATAAATCTTCAGTGAGGGGATCTGGGCAATCTGCAGAAGGAATTATAGTTTATTCTTCCAGACATGTAGGTGGCTCTTCAGTCTACCTTTGCAGCAATAGAAACACTTTTCTCAGTGTACACCCATTGCTCCCCTTGAAGCCAACTGCAAAGTGCAAGTCACTCAGCACTGAGTTTGGTCTTTTTAGCTCCTCAGCTGTAAGAAAGCAAATCTGGCTGATGCTCCTTCTGTCACTGGTGGGCCAAACCAATTTCAGACCATCAGGTCTGCTTTCCCTGCCACCATGGCTTTGCACTGGAAGCAAGAGTCAGCAGTGAAAACTCAGCTGCTGGTACCTATGGGACCCACTGAGAAAATTCATATATCAAAGTTCCAGTTTTACACCAAGCAACTTTCAGGAGCAGTGGCTAGATCCTCACTGTGTTTAAATCTCTTAGATTCACTGGGGCTGTACTGATTTATAGTGGGGGTGAGGGGTGGGGGGGGTGGGGGTGGGGGTGGGGGGGTGTGCGGGGAAGGGGGGGAGAAAGCATGTTTCAAAGGCAGCTGTCAGTTCTGAGGTCTTGCTGTTTATTTGCTATGTTTTCATGCATATTGAGTGATTGAGTTATTTCATTTCCCCCTTTCCTCACCTATTCCAGCTCTGCCTTGCATGTTAGCATCAAAGGCACATCTATATCTCACGACATGTGTTTTATGGTGTTTTGGCCAATAAGACCCCTGCAGAGGATCTGGGTCCTTTGCTGCTGCCAGATAAACAAGGACATTTATCTGCTGTAACACAGGTGTCAAAGAACTACACGCCTAAGCTTGATCCAGTTATCTAAGCTCTTCCTACAGTCAATGGGAAAAAAATAGACCTTTTTAAGAGGGTAGTTTTGAAGCAGATGACTATCTGGCAGTGCCTAAAATAATAATACATATCCTTTTTTTTTTCTGGGAATTTGGCGTGCCCTTTTGCTGTGACTCTTTTGATCATCTCCACTTAATGCACTTCAGTTCATCACAATTTCTTGGTTCATTTGGTCTCAGAATGCACATACAGGATTAGTTTCAAATGTAATTAAACCAGAAGATAAACTCTAGAATTGTACCTGATATTTTCTAACCATGAATGGGAATGGGAACAAACTAAACCAAAGTGAAATCCCTCTGAAATGTCTACATGGATGTTAAGACTGCAGCATGGATTGCTTCGATCTACAAATCCATCCTGTCTGTCCAGACTATATAACAACACAAATATTGCTTGTGTTTTCCTTCTGCCTCAAAAGGTTGTCTATAGCTTGGTCTTAATTTTGAGATGCCTGAGTAATGCATGCTGACCCTCAACTTAGGAAATAAGCGGTTTGTCAACAGTTTGACATAACACAACATTAGCTTGTGCAAGGTAATCACAGGACAAACAAAATCACAGTACTTCGTCCCTATTACTAGGAGTACAGCCACTGTAAATATCTTCTGACTGAAGAGCTGTTATTTCATTAAGTAAACAACTAAAATTCCCAATAGTCTTTCTACTCAATAAACTGATTATCTGTAAATCAGTGAAACTTGCTGTCAATATGGACGAGCTGTTGACAATTTTAGTAGTTTGTCTTATCTTGATCATCTTAAAAATGAAATTATACAGTCAGAAGGACCTCAGTACGTCAGGAGTTTGTATCTGGATCACTGAGGTTTACCTACCAGTCGTGTCTGCATGGGGTTGGGATGACAGAAGGGGGGGCAGTGATCAGGGCAAGGACTGTGCTAAAGCAAGGGAGCCTATTCCTGTCCTCAGCTACTCTTAAGTAAAGCAGAAGGTTGTTCCAACCAGGCCTTTAGACTTTCATCAGAAATGAACTAGCATGATAAGAGATTTCAAGCTTACAACCCCACTACATGCAATTAGTACCTAAGTGGGACATTAAGTCAAGGAGTCCAATCTGCTGCTGGTGGAGCTCCTCTTCAGTCACCACAGCCAGGGTGACTATGACACATTGCTTTCACATTTCAGAGAATGGGAGGTATCAGGGACATTTAGATTATCATCAGACCAGTCTTCAGACTAGTCTTGGATTCACAGTGAAATCCAGACAAGGATCTTGGACTGGGTTGAATGGCGCTGACACACTTCTCGCTTCTCTTGCAAAACTTCAACTCCATCTGACTCAAATGCTGGGGTGTGTGCTGGTGCACCCCTGGCTCTCCACGGAGAGACTGTTAGAGCTTAGCTGATGACCATGCTAAAAACATGACCACATTCATCCCACCTAACCTTAGGTACCTAAGGGGCCTGGCAGACCTGTAGTTGCAAATTAAAAGTGGATTGCAGAAGCTGCTAGTTACCCTCAGCTGTATGTCCCATTCCTTTGAGGGAGGTTGCCATCCCCAACGGAGGACCTTCTATTCTCTTATGAACTACTGTTAACATCATGCATATTAAGCAAAGCAAAGCTGGTGCCAGTTAAGCTGAATACACCGTGATAAAAACTGGAATCATCCAGGACCTGCTTCTAGGGAAGATCAGTTTCAAGACAGGAACATATATCCCTATATTGAAAATGTCAGGCCCTCTCAGAGGCCAGGGGAGATGGGTGTGTGACAACCTCAGCTGTCCATTTCTAGTCTGCAGCCAGAATCCATGAGAGCACTCATTGACCCACCTAAACAAGCAATGCATTTGGCATGGACATCCTAGATGGTCAGTGGGAAGTTACCTTCTGCAAGTCACACAGATCTTAGGTTACTGCTGGACTTGTTATGGTTCTCCCTCTTATCCCACCTATCTTATCCCTTCTTCTCCATGCCTGCTTCAGCCCTGGTTATTTATATTACATCAAGGTTTAGAAACATGAGTGAGGTTGAAGTTTATCTATGCTAAACCCAGAATGAGACAGCCTTGCTCCCGGATGCCTAACCCTCCAATCTAGGTAGCTGAGAGGGAGAGCTTGCAAACAGGTACAGAGATTAAGTGACTTGTTCAATGTCCTATACCTAGTCAGTGGTGAAGCCAAAGCTGACTCCAGGATTTCTGACATTCTGTTCTTTGCTGTATTCCTTAAATCACAGTGCCTGGCTGGGAAAAATCTCAACATGCACATCAGCCTGCTTTGGCCCCAAATGATCACACATCATTCAATGCCAATCAAACGTTGTGAGGAATTAAGAGGAAGCTATGTAAAAGTATCAAGAGATACTGTGTTTGTTTTTCTTTATCCGTGGGATAAATCCAGGAGCCTCTCCTTTGCTGATTTTGTATTATGCATTTGAAAGTGTTGTTGGATCAGATCAAAACCCGAGGAAGCGAGAGGGGTATTGTTTTGAGCGAGGGTGTTTTGAGGCCTCGGGTTGCTTATACAGCAAAATAAAGCAGTGCTGGCTTCTTTCTTTTCTTGCAAAGATCCTTTAGGAATTAGTCTGGCAATTCCAGCACCAGAGAAGGGCTCTTCCTTTGCTAATCACCTGGCTTTATTCGACTCTGAAACTCACTCAGAAGCTCCCTGTGTGTGCATTAACCAAAGGTACAGGATTATGTTTGTTTAATAATACAGTGGTGTCTTGCTGAACAACTGTAATTTCCATGTACTTATTGATCTTAATTTATAATGCCATTAGCTTTCTAAACTGCCATTAACTAATGATGGGCTCTGTAGGCTTAACAGCTCTTTCAAATCAGTTGCTGACAAGCGGGCCCCAGAAGCATTTGTCAAAAGGGTAATGGATCCCTATCAGAGTGGCAATAAATTAGGTTATAGTCTTATCAAATTAAACAATGGATGAAGGAAAATTAGCTATCAATAAAAATCTATAAAGCTGCCCTGATTATTCCCAGTCAATTATATCAATTAGAGATCAAACAGTGAACCCCCTGCAGTACGTTAAATAGAACTAACTGGGGCCAAAGGCGGCCAAATTGTGTTACAAAATGCAACACCACGGGCAGCTGTAGGAGATAATCATTACTGTCATTGACAAAGGAGCTGCTTTATTAGAAAGCTGGATGTTGCCTGCAGGCAGGCTTCTGGCCAGAGGACAAAGGCTCTGCAATGAGGAAGGGGAAAGAGGCTTGAACCTGGCTGCCAGTGTAGCAGCGTGTTTCTGGCTGATAGCTCCCCCAACTTTTGTCATTTAAAGTAGGCTGGGCTTCATCAGATTCTGCCGAGTCCTCTGAGAAGTGATTTTGTCAGCAGATGCCTTTCCCTCTCTCCCTTTGTTTATTTTTAAAGCTGTGCTGTTGATCTTTTCACTAATGATACACAATGCTTTGAATGATTTAAGGTCTAGATTGTAACTTCAGGCACATACTAAAAGGCGGTGCTGAGGGGCGATATTCCAGCATCTACCATGTGAAGCCACATATCCCAGAAACTGCCTGTGAGACCTGAGCAGGTCTCCCTTTCTCTGTCAGTCTTTGCACCTGTGGTGGGAAAAGGGGTCTCTTCCCTTTTCATATTGGGGTACAGATGCCAAGCCAACAGTGCTTCATTAGGTCGCTCTTGCTGGACAGTCCTAGGCTGGAGTGGTCTGCTTGTGTCCCTGCTGTTTTCTACTGCAGCTCATGACACACAGGGATTTGAACTCTTCTTCCCATTGCAGACTGATCGTAGGGTACCAGGAGCCACATTTAGATATTTCTTTGAGAGATGCAAAAGATCACCCCAATAATTCCCAGCAGGCTCCAGATTTTCCATCTGTTTTCGTAATGTCAGCAGTATACCCCACAGTGGTCTGTTTGAATTTTGTCCTCTAGCACCAAATCTCAGCAAACCGCAGTTGGACTGTACACCTGCATGCTTTAAACCTTCATGGGATGATGATGTTGAAGGGAAGTCTGGCTCCAGGTGTTCATGTGGCTATCCGTGTAAGACAGTACCTATGTGTGAGCACGTATGTCTCTGCTGCTGGGACAACTTCCCCTCAAGCTCAACTGCCACTTGAAACGTCAGCTAAGAAATGAGCTGCTAGTGCAGGCCACCAGCCATGACCACTCTCCTACTTTCTTTGTATAGGAATTTAAAGTTTCTTCCAGGCTTTCTATAAAGTGCTTTGTGTCTGGAGTGAAAAGAACAATTTGTGGATCATTTTCTCCCCCTACTCCCTTTGTAGCTGTCTGTAGATTCACAGGAGTAAACTCAGTGAGTTAGGTGGTGCCTTTCAGTTTCCCCCCTGGGCTGAAACTTTTCTCTGAACTTAGTCTTGAGGCAAGGCTGGCTCTGCAGTACATGAAGTCTGACACGAGACTTTGGGCTGCTGCTAGACCCAGGACAGAATTTGGCAAGTATCCATCTCCTGAACCAAGACCTGAGCAGCAATATGCTTTGTGTTGGTCATTACTGCTAGTAGGAGCAGCTAAGTAAAGACATTCTTAATTCTTCCTGCAGAAAATATGGGATCAGATTCAGGAGAAAACAGGGTTCTTTTAAAAATAAAATACTGTTTTGCTCTCTACCTTTCTCTTCTAAAGAGACATAGACACACAACCACTGAATACCAACCCCTCTTCACAAAAAAAGAGCACAGAATCATAAGACATCACCATTATGGGCTGTAAAACAAGGCATCCATGCTAGGAAACACTGAAATCAAGATTACCGAAGTATTTCTAAATCAGCCTATTTGTGATAGTACCTCACAGGGCAATCCTTGATACTGTGGTGGTGGTTTACAAAATCTACTGCAAGGTTCCTTGCAATTCCTTCCTTTGAACAAAGTGATGACCCAGAAGCACAGAAATGGCACAGCACAGTTGTGGGTTGTGGTTTGAACCTAATGACTAAATTTCTTCTGGTATCACATCAACTACTATAACGTAAAAGCATTTCTTTGTTCCTTCCTTAAATTTTATACTTAATCTAGTGGAAGCTGATCTTTAGGGGTGTAGCCCTCAAACTCTGGACTAGACTCCCAAAGATTCTCAAGGCCACCCTAAACGTTACTTTCTTCCATTCAAATCAGCAGCGCAGGTCTCTGTGTTATGTTCTGTAACAAACCTGTAGGTATGTGCACGTGCACGTGTGTAGTATTTTTTAAAAACTGCAAAAGAGAACACACCCCACACTCATACTTCTTCCAGCAGAGGAGTGTTGAGAGAACAAATTTGATTGATGTTGCTCATATTGCACTAAGGTGTACTGGAAGGCTTTCAAATACACCGTGATGAGACTAGACTTGAATACCTGTAATATTTCTTGCTGAGCAAAGCACTTAGTAAATGGGAGTAAGGATGATGAAATTTGGTCCTAAAGGGTTACCAGGATGTAACTGCTTAGGTTTTTGATCCTGCTCAGACTTTTGAATGTGCTTTATTACGTGCCTGAGAGTCACCCCTTTCAAGACACAAAATCTCCATACTTTTTGAAATCAAGCAAATGTGTCAGTACTTGCAGGACTGGGGTGTGACTGCACATCAGTTTGTAGTAAAGCCAGAGAGAAAAGAGGAATGGGTTATGTTGGAATATCCTCCTTTGAAATTTCCACTTCAGAAATCTTGGGTGTTTTGGTTTGGTTGTTTTTTGTGGTTTTTTTTTTTTTTTCCTATGGGCAAATGTCAGTATATAAATAAGTATAGGAGTCGCTTTTTACATTTTCCAGCTGTCATTAAAACAGAGGTAAGGAAAGCAAAATAAATGTACTTTTCATTCAAATTTTCAGGGTGGAAACATTAAGAAATGGAGCAACACCAAGAAAAGTCCATGTGCTTTTTTCAAAAATATAGATTTTATGTACAAAGTATTTTTCAACAGCTCTCTAATTTTTAGAGTAGTTTGTTTTATTCCATATCCCATGGGAAAGAAATTGTGCACTAAAACTTTTGCAAGGAGATTTAGGTTAAGCAGTGACCCCCCACTTTGTCCCCCAGGAAATTAACTCAAAGTCTTGTAGAAACTATGAAACATTGGAAAGGAGTGCCTGCGGAAGCTGTGGAATACCCATTACCCAAAATCTTATAGGTGAGAAAATATAAGCATGAAATTGGAGAGAGAAAGACAGAAGGGGCCTTCCTTGTGGAGGACGGAATGCTTAGTTGCCATTTTGGAGTCTTTTCTAAACTTGTTTTGATGACTTTGCTCTGTAAATGATTAAATAGATGCTCAGGATTGTTGTCAGTAACTCTGTCAAGACTTATTACAGGAGCTTGACCCCTGTGAATCAACGGGCTCTGGCAATATCCATCTGAAGATGTTAAGCCAGCTGGCTGACACTGTTGTGAGGTTGTTGTCTCTATAGTCTTTGAGAAGTTATGGAGATTAGGGGACATCGCAGAAGACTGGAAGAAGGCTAATGTCACCCCCGTTCCAAGGGCTTAGAGAGGATCCAGGAAATTACAGGCCCGTCAGTCTTACTTCAGTCCCTGGAAAGTTATGGAATGAATCTTCCTGGTGACCATCACAAGTCAAATGAAGCACATGACTGCGAAAAGTCAGCATGGATTCACCAAGGGCAAATCGTGCATGACAAACCTGGTTGCCTTCTGTGAAAAAGTAACCTGCTTGGTTTATGAGGGGTGAGTGGTGGACATTGACTACCTAGATTTCTCCAAGGCTTTTGATACCATTTCCCACAGCCTCCTCCTAGAGAAACGTATGTGTTATGGTATAGACAAGTGGTCCATGCAGTGGGTGGGGAACTGCCAGCCCAGCTGCACCCAGGGAGTGGTGGTAAATAGCTCCTTTTCAAACTAGCAACCTGTCACAAGTGGGGTCCCCCAGGGATATATATTGAGCCCAATGTTGTTTAGTATCTTCATTAGTGATTTGGATGATGGGATCAAGTATAACCTGATGAAGTTTGCTGATGATACCAAACTGAGTGGGGAAGTGGATGCTTTGGAAGGGAGAACCACCCTGCATGAAGGCTTGGATAGGCTGGAGGAGTGGATTATCAACAACCTTATGGACTTCAACAAGGGCAAGTGTAAGGTCTTGCACCTGGGAAAACATAATCCAGGAGTGCAGCACAGGCTGGGATCTACCCAGCAGGGAAGCAGATTGTGGAAGGGGTCCTGGGGATCCTGGTGGACAGCAAGCTCCATGTGAGTGAACAGTGTGCTGCTGCGGCAAAGAGAGCCATCAGGATGCTGGGTTGCATCAACAAGGGTGTCACCAGCAGAGATGAAGGAGTCATTATCACACTCTACTCAGAACTTGTCAGGCCACACCTGTAATACTGTGCTCAGTTTTGGTTCCTGCTGTACAAAAAAGATATAGACAGACTGTAGAGGGTCAAGAGAAGGACACAATGATCAAAGGACTGGGAAGTCTACCATATGAAGAAAGGCTCAGAGAACTGGGTTTATTCAGCCTTGAGAAAAGAAGGCTTAGGGGAGAACTTGTCGCCATGTTCCAGTATTTAAAGGGTGGGTACACAGAAGATGCAGATTGCCTTTTTACAAAGAGTCACGAGGAAAAGACGTAGGGTACTGGGTACAAGTTGATCCTGCGGACATTCAGTTTGGACATAAAAGGAAAATTTTTCATAATGAGAGCAATCAGTCATTGGAATAATCTCCCTAGGGAAGCGGTGAATTTCTCAAAATTGGACAATTCAGGTGCTGGGCCATCTTGTCTAGACCATGTTTTTACCAAGAGAGGTTGGACTAGATGATCCTTGAGGTTCCTTCCAATCTGTTATTCTATGATTCTATGACTAATCAATAATAAATGTTAACTGACAGAGAGGCATCAATTCCAGTCATAAGCACCTAAAATGCAATCAATCATCAAACATGGACATTACAGCAAGACATCTAAATCTGGAAAGAATTAAAGGATGGAAAACAATGATGGAAAAAAGGATGGAAAAGTGGGCAAAATTGCTTCATGAATTTCTGTTATTATTATTAAGTCTAATCAACAGCTTGGTTCATGCTTCTAATGCAATGCAGCCACACAGAGAAGGAGCAGTGTGTGTCAGATGTTACTTGGGCTTTTCCTCTCACCTAAAAGCTGCTTTCTGGATGTTCTTGACAGTCTGTGCCTGGAAAATTATCATTTCTAAGGTCTTGCTCTGGATATCTGAGCTTCACTACTAACTTCACCTATGCAGTCAGTAAGGAACCACATTGTGAAAGCTTTAATTTCTTAGGCAGTAACATAGAGAGCTTGAAGTGGTGGAAGATGACCACCATCAGACTGCCTTGTGGGAATGATCTCAGGTTTGTGATAACCCCTGAACGGTGCCTGACATTTTGGGAGTCACAGCTAGCTGGAGGAAGGATAACATTTTAGCAGTATAACTGACCAAGGTCTAGTGTACAGGGGCATGCTCAGGAACGGTTTAGCATGAATGTAGCCAGAAAATTCCCCAGGGTATTTCAGTATTCAGAAATGTCCTGTAATAAGGTAGGAGTTGAGCAGCTCATGCTATTCCACCTCTAAGGTCACTCAGCCTGTGGCAGAGCAGGGAACCATATTCTCCTTTCCCAATTGTCCTTAACACCAGCATTTCTGATTTCTAGGCAACTAACCAGCTCAGAGACAATCAAAATAGGATATGCATAAAGGTGAAGGTTTGATTTAGAAAAGTCTAGTAATCAGGGACACAGATCACTACTCTGTGCACAGTAAGAAAGAAGTCACCTTTTCCAATTCTTTCTGTATTCTAACTTCAGCCCTGGGAGCCAGCTTCCTATATATATGCCTGAGTAACCTATCTGATGACCCTGAAAAAGTTTAGTCTCTCAAATTCTTCCTATCTTAGAGATCTGCTCATCTTCATTTCCTGCTCTGACAGTATTAGCCAGAAGACTAATGGGAGGCCAGAAAGCAGCTAATGATGCAAAGTTTCCTGGAAAAAAACCCTACCTTTCTAGAACAGCCCAAGGACTGAGAAATTTGGATTCATGTAGGCACACTCTGTTGCAGAAGCCTGGGTCACTAATCTTCCCTTTTAACGGAGTACCTCTGCAATTTGATTCAAGGACTCCTTTCCAAGCAATGAGATGCAGCATTAGACACCAGACGCAGAGAAAGTGGGGTGGGTGCATGGAGGGGGGAAGGGAAAGAAAGTAATTTAGCATCTGGCAAAATGGATTGTGAACATACAGAAGATGTTATACTGTTAAGACTTCTCTCTGTCTCCCTTTCCCTCTCTCTCCTTCTTTTATTAAAGGCCTAGGCAATTTAAAAATGGAGACAGTGTACCCCACTTAATAGCATTGCTGTTAATCTTCTCACCAGTCAGCTCTCAGCTCTAAGTATTGAATGCACAAAATCCCTCCTCCTGTCACCAGCTGTGGTTAGGGAGTGACTGTCCTCAGGGGCTCCAAGCCTTTAAAAAAAAAAAAAAATCACCGCTGAGAAAAGGCAATAACAGGAGTCTGCTGTTGTCTAACCTGCCATATAAATGAAACAATCAAAGAAGACAACAAAGGAAACTCCACTAACATCCAGAGGCAAAAGCAGTTTGCTGTAATATATCCTGGTTTGGGGAACTATTTTTAGCCAAACCCCTCGTTTTTTTAACAGACACACACAATCTTTTTCTAATTTTGATTAAGAGAGGAGAAGGAGGGGAAAAAAACCGCAAACCCTTAAAGACAGGTGAGGAAGAACATGATGAGGCAGCCAGTTACAAGAGAAAACTGAATTAAAACAAATCCTTGTGAGTGTATGAAGGCTAAAACCAAAAATTGCTTTGAATATTTAAATAAAAGCAGGTTCTGATATTAACAGTGCTCAGCTCTCTGGAAGACTCAGTCATTACTAGTATTTAATATTTTTACTGTGATCACAAGTAGGCACTAATGGCTTGAAACCCTGTTGTGCTCGGAGCTGTATCGGCATAAACAAAAAAGAGGGTTCTGACTTCAGATTTTTATATTTCTTCCTAAGTAATTTTATAAAATAATTGTATGTATTTAATGTATATAGGTGCATACCTGCACATGTGTGAGCAAACTCTCACACACACATAGTAAGTGGCATGTGGTATGTATATAAAGCACACATTTAAATCATAGCAATGAAATTTCATTGAAAAATATCTCTGAGATTTGGGATAGGGGTTTATTTTGAGATTTCTGTTTCCAATCTTAGTTCCTGAGCCATGATTTTCTCATGTAGTTATGGATCTCCCAGAGCTAAAAAAATACCCAGATATTCCCCATTCACTGTCAAACACTGAATTAGCAGCACTAGAGAAATGAACCTGTGTAGTAGCTTAAGGCCATGTGAATGATTTATGGCTGGCACCCACAATCAACACCAGACTATCAGGCCATAGTTAGAGCATTCAGATGTTAAGGACAATCCTTTAGTTCTGCCACACAAATTATTTGCAGTCTCAGAACTATCTAATACAACACGTATGAGCATCATCACATCTAATCGTATTTCCACAGAAATGTCATCGCATCTTTAGAGAAGATGG
This sequence comes from Falco cherrug, assembly GCF_023634085.1. Taxonomy (NCBI): domain Eukaryota; kingdom Metazoa; phylum Chordata; class Aves; order Falconiformes; family Falconidae; genus Falco; species Falco cherrug. The sequence continues at coordinate 75,366,031 of NC_073702.1, forward strand.
CTGCATTTGAGCTAGTAGTCTAGACTGCCTTTGTAAACAAGTGGCTACTTCTCAGGTGCAGCTACTTCTTCAAATGACCCTTCCTTCTTCAGAGAGCCATACCCCAAAAGTACTACACCTCTCCATGGATGATACATAGAGATCTGTCTGCAACAAGGTCAACTGTAGACAGACGAACTTCCATCCATGATGCACTGTGTTTTGGCTATACTTTGGTCCAGATCCAATAGCTGGGATGATTTGTATTCTCTAGAAAGATTATTCAAGATCCTGCAGCTTACAGCCCATTCACAGGAGATGTGGTTTGAATAATACCAATTTGAAATTGCTCAGAGTATTCTCCTTGCCAAAAGACAAACCCACGTTTTGCTCATTAATGTCTTCACCTTGAGTACAAAGTTCCTGAATCAGAAAGCTTGATGATCCCTAACATGCATCCCCAAAGTGGCCTCCTAGAGAAGAACATGCCTTCATTTGCTGTTAGCATCTACCACACTAAGCATATGTGCTTTCTGGGTTACCATTTTCAGGCATTTGACCATCTCCGCTGAATGTACGGGGAATACGCAACCCTAAATTGGGCACTCTTGGTCATCCCATTGGAATCAAAACCTGAAGTTTTATCCATTTATGCCCTTAGGTCTTGAGGTTGTAGGTTCGATACTATGTAATGGCTGCGAGCATAGTCATTACATTGCAAACCTTCAGTATAAATTCCTGTTAATTGGATAACAGCCCTGGGCAAACCACTAGTAAAGAACTTTAAAAGTAAGTTGGCAGCTTAGAGCCACCAGCTCCTTAAAATCTACCAGTCATCTCCTGCAAAGTTATTTAACAAAAGTATAGCTTTTAAAAACAAAACAAAACAAAATAAGTTCTTGTTGTTGCTGGCAGTCTTGGCTGAGAGCCAAAGCACTACAACGGTTTTCTTGCTACAGGAAATAAAAATTGCTATCCACAACTGTGTCAGTACTTGGGAGAAATATCCCCTTGTTTTGTGAGATGATTCTAGAAGGTAACTGCACCGATTTCCATAGAAATACCTTCATGTCAAAGACACATCCTTTGTAAAGGGTCACTGCTAATTAATAGATCACGTTTATTAAAGAGTAACCCATTTTTGCCATGCCCAGTGGGTAAATAATGGGCATACCATGCTCTCTAATATCCTCTATTAGTGTACTTATGGCCATTCATAATTCAGAAGTCTTACATCCATAGCACACTTATTCCTGCTATTAATCATTCATCAGCCTTTGATAAAGTCTTGAGAAACGTATCCCTTTACATAAAGAGTGACCAGCAGATTGACAAATCAGGTGTGCTGACTGGGAAGCCAAATTAGCATCCTGTTATTTTTTCTTTCCCTTTCTGAACTTTTCAAAACATGTTTATTATTAATTCATTCCGGTAATGAGTATTCTGTGCTCAGACTGTAAAAGTGAAAAGATTAAGGCTCTTGAGACTCTATTCTGTGTGGAAGGCTAGCAAGCCAACAAAGAACATATGGGAGGAAGGCAAGAAGTATTTTGTTATTACAAGCTCAATGTGAATGGATGTAAACAACTATGAGTGACTGGAACTGCATTCAGGCTCTCAGGAAATTCGAAGCTGTGGTAAAGCCTTCAGAAGTGGCCACCTCCCATCCTTCGGTTTTGTATCCAGCAATGGGGTTTGGGTAGCACTAACCAGGTGGGGATGTGATGGAGTCAGCAGCAGGAGCTCACACCTTACTGGTTGCTACCAGATATTCAAGGTGTAAAAGCTGACCTTGACAAACAGGTTTGCAGGTCAAAGATGGATGGAAGAGATGCATCCTTTCACTGGTTATTGCTGCCCAAAGAAATCAACGTTTCTGAGCCATAGTAGTCCAACAGGCCAACCCATCCAAGCTGATCGTTGAGGACTTACAAAGCCAGAAAGTGTTGACTGAATCTTACACCCCTTTCTCCCCTTCATCTCCCAGCTGGGTTTAGATTTCAACACCATTTCTGTGAAACGCTCAACTTCTTGCTGTTCATTTCAAGCCCGGCTGACAGAGCTCAGCTTGGATCTGGTACCCGTCGGGAGCCGATAAGCAGTTTCCACTCACAGATCACACGTAGCTGAGTGATGTTCAGAGACCCCCTCGCTCCCCCAGCCCTGCGCCCTGCAAAGTGACATTAGCGCTGGGTAATGATCTGTAAATGTGTCAGCACTGTGCCACCTAGTGACACCGCTGCCTAGTTCCTTTGGTGAAGTCACACTGATCGCACAACAGCAAGCCGTCATATAATTAGCATTAATTTGGTTTCTCGGTAGCTGGCTGCTGCACAGCTCCCTACTCAGCCACTCTCTGCTTCTCCAGAAGACTTCCCTCAACGTAATAAGAGCTTCATTAGGGATTTGTTTCCTCTATTTTTTTGGTTGTATAAGACTTTTTTTTTTTTTTTTTGTATTTGTTAAAATGGATTTTCTGCACATTGCCATGAATCTAAACTGCATGAAGACTTTAGTAGGGAGCAATCTGTTAATGAAGTGTGCTGGATTTTTTGATACACAACAACTAGAGCTGATGGGCAACTTCTGGACAGTTTCTTCCCCCCATTATATAGTATAAATTCCTTTAATATAAGAACAATTTGGTTTTGACAAAGTTTCCATTTCTAAAAATTGTTAATTCAACTTTTCTGATTGTCAGTTCCTCCAGTTTCAAAGTCCATTAAAGCAAAGTTCCAGGTTTCATTTGGAAATATCCATTAAAACAGGCATGTATACTATAAAATGTGAAATTGAAGTAAACTGCTCTGGCTGATCTAAACCAGTTTGGGGGAATATTTTTTTCTAATTTTGTTGTTATTGTTCTTGCTATTGCTGGGATATTGTCCTTTTCAGTGAATGCAGTTCAAGAAACTTTCAGAAAGCTAAATATTATTCTTGGTTAAGAAAACTATTCCTGATTGACTTTCCTCGTAACAGTCAATGCAGCAACATTAATGTGTACTGTATAACCTACATCAGTTTTGACACAGTGCAGGAGGGAGATCAGAGAGCAGGAGTCCAATGAAATGATCAGGCAGCAGATTTAAAATAAACAGAAGGTTGCACTTCTTTTGTTTGTTTTGAGTTTTTTCTTTGCTTTTCCTAAAACCTAATCACATTGTGAAAGTCACATTGCATTGAGATATTGTGGAATCTTGAAAGTATAAATAATTTATAAAAAAAAAAACCAAAAACAAACAACCAAACAAGCCAAACAAAATTGATAAAGGCTAATTGCAGAATAATGGAATAATGTATAATCTAGATTGAAAAGGACATCTGGAAGTCACCTGATCTAGGCCTTTGCTCCAAGTAAGGTCAGCATGGCTGCCTTAATATTCCTGTTTTCCTTCAGTGTGTGTGTGGTTGGTGGATGGTGATTACTTGAGGCATCCCCAAATCTTGATGGTTGCATGTTTTAATGCTTTTGGAACAGCACAACGTCCAGTTTTCAGAGGGTCACAATGCATATGTCAGGAATCATATCCCATGAAATTCAACAATACTTTGCTGTACATAATAGCCTGAATAAAAATACATACTATCAATGAGTTAGAAAGTTTCTGTTTGAGTAAGATGTATACAGCTAAACGCAGACTTCTCGACAGGAGCTGATCATCCCTGACTCCTTTTACAGTCATTGGCACTACAGCAATTGGCACTAGTAGATGTGATTCATCTCAGCTTAGAGTAGATGTCTAAGATAGGTCACATCAATCACACCTTAACAGAATCTCTTTCTTTATTGACTGAAAAGAAATCCAGGACTGACCTCTTTGAATTGTTCTTATTTTAGAAACTTTTTGGACAGATTTTTTATTCAAAATTTGCTGGGGTTGAAATTGTCAAAATATCATGTTTCCCAGCCTTAAAGTTTAAATTTCCAAGTTTCACCCTGAAACATACTCTTTAGAAGTATGGTTTAAGGTGAAAATTATATGGATATATATTGAATTACAAGGTGGCATTGAGTTTAGCTATACGGATATGTATAGTTGGTTATTTTAATATTAATGTCTTCTATTTACTTGTCTTTTCCTATTAGTAGCTATTGAACTATTTTCCAAAGAAGGTCAGCATCTTTATCACCATTTTAGAGACATGGAATCACAGAGAAGATGATTGGAAGGCATGCCTGCAGGGCCAGCCTCTTGCCTGAAGGTGGACTAGGTTCAGCCAGGGTTTTGTCTAACCAAGTCTTGAAATCCTTCTCAGATGAACCTTTTATGACTTCTAAGGGCCACACTTCCAGTGCTGCCCAACCTAATGGTGAAAACATTTTCCTGACATCCAGTCTGAACCTCCCAAGCTGCAACCCATGGCCTTCATGTTCTATCTATAGACAACTGAGAAATGTTTTGGTCTGTTGTATTTGAACTACATGTCAAATCCTTATGGGGTGTTCTTAAATTGCCCCTTAAACTCCTTCTTACCATTCTATGCAAGACCTGCCCATGCAAAGCCTCCTTGGAGGTCACTTTCTCTAAAATCCTTATGATTTAGTAGCTGCCTGCTGCACCCTCTCCAGTTTCTCGGTTTCCCTCTTGCACTGGGGTCCCAAACTGGACACATTATTCCAGATGTGGCTTCAGCAGCTCTAAGCAGAAGGGGATAAGCTCCCTCAGCCTGCTGGATGCACCCCTGTGCTGGATACACTCCTCTACAACATGGACACCAGTATATGGTTTGCTGTATTCATGATGACAGGACGGTGCCAGCTCGTATGTAACCTGGTGACGACTGTGATCTTCACATCATTTTAACTGGAGGCACTACTCAGCCAGTCATTTCCCATGGGGTTACTCTATGTCAGGTGCATCACTTTGCACTTCTCCTTATTGAACTTCACAAAGTTTATTTTGTCCCAGTCCTTAAATTTCTCATGCTTCCACTGGAGCGAAGAGCTGTCGTTGGATGTTCAACTACTCTCTAGCTTCATAACAGCTTCATATCTGTCGAGGGCACGCTTTGTCTGAGGTGGAGGATGCACTTTGACCAAGTCAATGATGGAGATACTAAATAGACTAGAGTAGAATACAGTATTTCAGATGGAAGGGACTTACAAGGATCATCTGCTCCAACTGCCTGACCACTTCAGGGATGACCAAAAGTTAAAGCATGTTGTTAAGGGCCTTGTCCAAATGCCTCTTAAACACTGACAGGCTTGGGGCATCGACCACCTTGCTAGGAAGTCTGTTCCAGTATTTGACCACCCTTTCATAAAGAAATGCTTCCTCATGTCCAGTCTAAAACTCCCCTGATGCAGCTTTGAACCATTCACACGTGTCCTATCACTGGATACAAGGTGAAGGGATCAGCACCTCCCTCTCTGCTCACTCTCCTCAGCAAGCTGTAGAGAGCAATGTAAGTCCTAGACTTGACCCTTGGGTTATTCCATATTGGCCTACAACCTGACTGGCCTGATGGGCTCACAGTTCTGCAGCCTTTCTTGAGGGTGGGAAAAGCATCAGCCTTTTTCAGTCACCACCACCTCCTCTCAATAGCTACAATGTTTCATAAATGACAGAGGCCTCGCCCAGCCACATCAGCTAACAATTTTAGTAACCTCGAGTGTATCCTGGCTGGTCCAGTGGATCTGATAGCACTGAGGTCCTCTGAGCAGTGCCTTCTCTGTTCCTTCCTCACCCCTGGCTGCCCCTCTCCCTACCAAGCTGTGTCGATGCACGCAGGGGTCTGGAGCAGTCCTTGTGAAAACTGATACAGAGAAGGCAATGTGCACTTCAGCCTTTCCCACACTGCTGGTGATTTAGATTCCCTTCTGCATCCATCAGTGCACCTGCATTTTCCCTGAACTTCCTTCTTCTGCTGGCACACCTGTGGGTTCCCTTCTTGCTGCTATTATTCTTCTCTGTCTTAGTGCCAACTGGGCTTTGGTCTTGTGCTTTCATCCCCAAAAGCCCAAGAAAATCTTTTCTACTCCTCCTTTGTTTCTCTTATTTTCACTTAGTGGAAGCTCCCTTTAAGCATTTTAGTTCATCAAGAAATTCCTTGATTAACCAAGCAGACCTGGTTGAATTCTTGCTCTTTCTGCAAAACAGAGCATTTAATCCAGAGCTCTTTGGTAAGTTTTCTTTAAAAATATGTCAGCTCTCCACAGCATCTTCCCCTTTTCTGTCCGCTTCCAGGGGTTCTGCTTAGCAGCTTCCACTGACCCAGCCTGCTCTCCAGAAGTCCACTGTTCTGACTCTGCAACCACTGTCCCAAGGTTTCCCCCAGATCCTGCAGCTTTGCTGCATCACTGCTGTCCAAACTACCATCTATGGCCATATTCACCACCAGTTCTTCCTTCTTGATGGGCAGCAGGGCTAGCAGGGCACTGACCCTGGTTGCCCTTTCTAGTATTGAAATCACAAGATATCTTACCCTAGGCCACCCGGAGCCAAGAATAGAATCTATTTCATTGTTTTCTGTGCAGTCTCAAATGAAAATGTTCTATAAATATGTGCAAGCAATGAGGAGAGTGGAAGTCTCTGAAGACGTGTTCCCATCATTCTGCTTTATTTACTGGAGAAGATGGTTAAAAAGCATCTTATCTTACTTGGGAAAAAGCGGTACATTTGCCAAGGTCAGGAAGATGCAAAGAGATTTGCTGAAGGCTATATTCTTTCTGATCTGTTCTGCCAATTTCCACTTCATATTCAGCAATCTGTCCACACATGGGGCTCCTAAGGGTGTCAGCAAGAATTCCACAACCACAAGAGAAGAGCTGGGCCCTTCGAAAGTTAGTTGCTCAAGTTAAACCTGCCTCAGGGCAACTTTGACTTATGCATTTGGTTCCTTTGACTTATGTGTTCAGTTCCTTTTGATGAAATTATATGTGTTCACAAGCTGCTATTTTGTCTGTCAGGACAGAAAAAAGTGTAAATAGAAAGAACATAGGATTGGAATGGATTGCTTGCATCACTGAGCCTAGGTCACCCTTTAGCATAGACAAGCATATCATATGGCGCCTTTTATAATTTTGCCAAGTCCCATCTTTAAACTAGCTAGATTTGTTGTGTCCTAGTGGTCTTACTGAAATGCCGTTCCAGAGTTTCATTTCTTTGGTGGTTAGAAACCTAATTTCCAGCCTAAAATTATTGTTTGCTTGTTTATAACACCATTGTTCCTTTGATAGCTTTGTCCATTTCTTTGGGAAGTTTGTTTGGTTTTTTTTTTTCCTTTCTGCCTGCTTATTCTCTTCTCTCCTCTGTAAACTTACTCTTTCAAAGCCTATTGTGCTAAACTGATACGGTCCTGCTCTTCTTGCATCTTCACATGTGTCAGAGTTTCCATTCTCCTTATTAGCTACAGTGGCCGCCTTTCCATCTCTCCCAGTCTGAAGTTTTTTAACTTGGGTGAGTATGAATGACCTGTGTGAGGCACGCTGCTGTGTACAGACAAGTTATGGAGCCTTGTCCTTCTTAAAACAAGTTAAAAATCTTAATGAAAAATCCACCCCTTCCTAAACCCATTAAAACACTTTTTTCCTATTACCGACCTGGTGCTATTGCTACCCCTTTGCCTTCCTCTGATCAGCACATTTCTAATATTGCACGTTTTGCACAGCCCTCCTTCCTTGCACACTCACCCTACCTATTTTTTTCCCTTTGATGATCTATATCAAACAAAAGAAAGCACCTATTTATTTATTTTTTAAAGAAAAATACACAATATGATTAATAATGGAATCATGCATTTTACTAGACTAGACTAGATTAGTAGAATAAACTAGTTCAGTTGAAAGGGACCTGCAACAATCATCTATTTCATCTGCATCTGGACTTGATTGTAGGTACTGCAGCCTTGGCTCCCCCTGAGATTCTTTGTTTGTTGCCGTCCCTACAACCATGTTTGAATTATATGAGAAACTCTTTGGATATTGCTTTGCTTGAAGATACAGCTATGATTCTGCAAATTTATAGTTATGATATACTAGATAATACTATACTCTGCCTCTCTGTATCTGTTACCCAACTGTGGCCTAAACAGGACCTTTTAGAGAAAGAGAAAGAACCGACTGTGATCAACCAGCATGAGGAGTCCCATCTTTCCCAAAGGAAACCTCACTGCTGCTCCCTCTATAGCTTCTTCTTCCTTGTCTTTCATGAACTATTCCTCTTCCTCAGATCTTGCTGTTTTCTCCACACCTGCATCTCTCCCTTTGCATTCCCCAACCCTAACTGCTCCTACCTTTCCCCATATCCCACCCCCATGTCCCTGCCTCAATACCTTATCACTGCTGCTGCCTTTCCTGCCCAGTAAACTTTGCTCTCTTGAACTACTGCTGCTCCCCCTCATCCTCAGTTCCCCGGTTCCAGTTTCTTGTTTGCCCATTTCTCCGGACCCCACAGCTTGCTTTATTCCTTTTCAAGCTTTCTCTCTGCATCTTTGCTTCCTCCTTCAACATCCATGGTTTGTTTTCTTCTACATCTCTCCTCAAATCTATCCTTACTTCTATCACCAGCTTAATGGTTTAGAGTCCATGTTAGCATTTATGCTGATTCTATGTATTTGTATATAGATATACAAATATGTACCTGTATGTGATCAGTACTTTCCATATATATATCCTTTCTCACTGCTGTGGCTCAGTGGTTGAAAACTAGTGAACTAGAAGTTGTTTTATGGCCTGAAAAAGTTTTCAGGCCTTCTAGGTTGTTTTCCTTGGTTTTTTTATTGGGTTTTTTGTTTGATTTGGTTTTGTGGGGGTTTTTTTGTTTCCTGAACTAGCTCTTGTTTGCTACTGAACTGCTGACATGAAAGCCCAGGGGGGATTTCTCTTAAAGGCTTGGTGAAGAAATATAGAATCTGAAACCATGATAAAAATGGCAAATCTCCCACCTCACAGGAGGTGGAAGGATGTTTACATGAGCAGCTGTAATTTGGTCGGGGTGCTGGTATTTAACTTCTCATGCCGCTCATCAGAAGTGCCAGCATCTCAGCTCATGCTGATTTTTCTTCTTTGGCAGACTCTGAAGACCAGACTGAGGTTGGGATCCATTACACCAACCACTGTTCAAGCAACCTACGGTGAAGGCAAGGCCCTGCCATGAGCAGCTTATACTCATTTAACACAGAAAGTCCTTTGCCAGCATGACACTGCTTAAAAGAAAGGGTAATAGAGCCTTCCTAGCAAAGGAGGAGGCAGGAGCACTCTCTGAAACCTTTTCTTGTCTATTCTCATGGCGCTTCCACCCGTCGGGGCTAAATCGGTGGATACGACAACTCCAGAGCCCCAGACAATGTTGCTACAGGTCACACAGGGAGTGAAGAGGAGCAGGAGGTGCTATTTACATGTCAAAATAACTGATGTGAACATTCCTGTGACTACTTCAAAGGAACTTCTCATTATCTTTGTTATTAAATGCTTCTGTATTGCTAAGAAGGGGGGCAGGTTAATTGGAAAAATTATGTTTAAACTTTATAAACAGTGCAAGCATGAAGCCCATCATTTTAATAGATGTTACCGTGTCTTTTGGATCTAATAGATCTTAACTGATGCATGCTATCATTAAGTTTGATTTAAGAAACTACCCCTAGAGATGTTTAAAATGAATAGGAGACAAGTTCTCAATGTTAGAAATATTTGATTTACCTACATCCTTACCACTGAACCAGTTTTCTGAGTAAAGCAGGAGAGAAGAATATACCACTTTACCATCTCATCTTTCATGCTAATAAAACAAAAGGAAAGCTTTTCTACCCAATGCATTACAATATCAAGTCATCCACCAGTGCAATTCAGTCACCTCCAAAGCAGCTGTTTAATAGTGCAGTGGGATGCTTCAAACAGGGACTTGCTAACTAGATCTGAATAAATTATTGCATGAAAATAACCCTTTTCTCTTTGTGAAAATGAATAACAAAGTTGGGTTTCTCTTGCATACTTCTGCTTCATAAGAATTTGAAGATTAGCTTAGCCAAACTTTAGGCTATTTCCTTTAACAATTCATTGAGTATTTAGGAAATAAGATTGTCCATCTAAGCTGCAAGCACATGGCTCTGGTACCTATTTTTGCTGTTCAGGTGCTGAGCAGTGAACACCAGACAAGCAAAGTTAACTGGATGGGGTAAAACAGGTTCTGAGAAGAGTGGCATGCTGGAAATCTCAGAGATCAGATGGGCAAGGCCAGGGATCTTAACCAACAGGACTTGTGGGTTAATGTTTGCTCTTTAAAGGGATTTTTTCATAGCGATTTATGTATCTGAAGCCACCAAGTAAGTCCAGCCAGAGATAGAGCAAAGTCAGAGTGATTCCACCTTTGAAGGGCAATGAGCTATTGTATACAGCAGTATAGAGCAAGTAAGATAATGTGGGGGAGCCAGCTTGGAGAGGTAACCACATGTTTAATACACAGTTTGCTTATTTGTCAGTAATTTCCCTCTGAAGGAAACCACAAATACACTCAGTCATTTTTGTAAACTTACAGTAAGCCTCTTCATACCTCTATAACCTCTCCAGTCAAGCTGTAATCCAGGCAAGAAAGCAAATTCATGGTTTAACACAGTGGCTGCCACAGTTTAACAGAGACCTTTTGACCCATAAATAGAACAATTTGTGCTATGGATTGTCTTTCATCAACCATCATTTGTTAATGCCCCATTCCATTCAGGAGAATGCATCTACTTCTTGCCATGTGTTATTTTTACTTATGCGCATATGAAAAGAAGTGTTACAAGAACTTGTGCTGCTTGATCTTCTCTCCTTCCTGCTGTCCTGTTTAATCCAAAAGTAAGAGGTGCTTGTTTTCCAAGGTTGGGATATGTTGACATTACTCTTCCAGTGTAATGTGTCTGATGGGATGTACCTCAAAGTCCAGAAAATCACTTCACCCATCCAGAAACTGAGAAGTTCTTCCTAATCATGGAAACAATCCATTCCTGTCTTCCATAATGTCCAGGCTTCAAAACTGTGAAATTATTATTTTTTCTTTCCCTCAGAAAAAGAATAGTCTTTGTGTGCTGCAACTGCACATAAAGCTGTGTGCAGTACATGGAATCAGTAACAGTGTCAGCAAATTCCATTAGATCACCCCAATCTCTATCTGTGATGGGGCTTTTATTCACATTTGGGGAAAAAATGGCATCTACCTGTCTAAACTTCAATCCCGACATGACCTGCATAAGCAGAAAATCTGTTTTTTCTCTGATTCACATTTCAGATAGAATTTTAGAAGGAAAAATGGGATGATCTTTGGGTAATTTATAATGAAAGAGAAAAAAAATATTTAGCTAATACTTTAATTACATGACTGAAAGTGTCAAAAAATGACAGACATGGGTTAGTTAATAAGATAGAAAAGTAAAATATCTCAGCTATCATTTTGATATATGCTATATTCTCTAAGAATAGGACATTACTGTTCCCAGTGAGATCTACACTTATTCTTAACTCCTGGACATTAAAAAAAGAAAGATGAAGAAGTCAAAGTTGCTGTTCATATCAAATCCTCTGAGCCATGTGCACTCAGGCAAAGTACCACGTGTGCAGCTGCTGCTACTTGCATAAACAGATGCAACACAAGATCAAAGATCATCCTTCTTGAAAGAAGGCCTTAAGGATAACAGGTAGACTCTAATATCTTGAAGTTCAAGCGTCCTTAAGAGTCAGGCCTCAAAAAACATTAGATTATTTTAGCAAACATGATGCTTAATAAAGGAGTACATTCTGGGTTTGTTTTATTTGCCTTCTGGTTTCTGAGCCTTTAGGGTAGCCCCTATAAAAATTGCATCCTCAATCTTTTATCTGCAAATGAAAAAGCCAAACAATTTATTCTTATAAAATATGACTGAGCTTCCATGATGTTTTGGACAGGAAGATTTTGAAAGACATCAAACACATATAGAACAAAATCTGGAAAGAAACCAGAGGTGTTAAGCTCTAATTGCCATTTGAGATTACTCCCAGGTTGTCGTTAGTACCAGATACATATTAGGTGATGTTTAAATAAGAATTAAAAAAAAAAATAAAAAAATTAAACACAAGCGCCAAATTCTTTGATAAGGAAACAGATGATCTTTAACTAGATGATCTTTAAGGTCCCTTCCAACCCAAAACATTCTGTGGAACATTGTAGAAGAGCATCTGAATGCTTGGAGAATTTTGGGTGATCATTTCCAAAAGTTTGGAGGACCTATCCACAGCTTCCCCTGTAGCTGATGAAAAATGGATTTATATTGCTCTGAAAGTCAAAACTGACCTCTGTAAAATCATAAATAAGCCATGGATGTGTCCTAAATTACTTGTCACTGTTGAAAGTTCAGTCTTGACAACGGGCATACCCAACTCTTTGTGTGGATACAAGAAAAATGTCTCTGACTGGTTTTAAACTCTAATAAACATTCCTTCCATGATCAGATTTTAAGATAACTGTTCCTGTTTACTCCACAGTGTTTGTCCTATTAATGTAACTATCACTGGAGTAATGGTGCTGCTTTACTTACAAGCAGATAAAGTAACTCTACCATCGCATAAAAGGAGTACTTTAATCTGGCCAGTTTTGGCATCTGTGTTGAAATCTGTTTGAGGTGACTTTTATGGCTCACTGTGACCTTGCTGTATGTGAAAATATTGCCCATCTGAATTCACCCTGAAACAACCTTCCACCACATGTCATGCCCTGGAAACACGATGCACCATAACCCTGTGCATAATACATGGGCAAAAGCTGAGCTGGTTCAGTGGCAAGGACTGACATTTAAATCACAACAGAAAGGAAAACAAACAAGTTGACATAAGCCAAAAAAATACTAGCTCTTCAGCTTTGGTCTGTTGTTTCTGTTGGGTTTATTTCTTTAGCAAAGGTCTGAGCTCTCACTGTAGGACACTGCAGGAATAGTTGGGCTGAACCCTAGAGTAAGCAGGAAAGAGGACATCTGTCCAGGGTTATTTCATCACCTGATTAAGGTGCTTCTGATAACCAGTGAAAGCAAGTTTAATACGGGTTTATTTCCATTCCAGAAATGCCATTATGCCACAAGGGGGTAGGGGTGTTCTGTTTAAAACCTTGCAACCTATTCCTATAGACCCAGCATTTCAATGAAAACAGTGTTGAGTATTATAAAAAACAACACAGATTGAATCCGCACAGACATTCTCTATACCATCTGCATTTCAACTATTGCTTTCCTTATAATTAACATCTGTTCACAGATATCAATCTGAGCAGCAAGGATGAAATTATTTAAGAACTGTCTATCTTTCAGCCTAGTGTGTTCCGGGGATGGTCCTGGAGGTGGAGAATGGGTTACCCCCAGGAAAGAGGATTTGGTTACAAGGAGCACCTTTCATTAATCTAAACAGATTGCCAAAGGCTTGGCAGCGCCGAAATGGACACAACTGGATCTCATCAGAGAAAGTGCCCCTCAAGCGTACAAAAAATTAAATAATGTTGGTGGGGTTGGCAGTGTGTGTGCACTCACTTCTTCACTGAAAAAAACCAACCAAGAAAATCTGTGCAGATAAAAGGCCACAGGTGATCCCTGAAGATGTGTATTCCAGAGGACAATGCAAACACCTTTTCCTCTTAAATCGCTTATTAAGAGGAAAATTTAAATTAATGATTTAACTTTTTTTATTATTTTGTTTCACTCCAATATGAGCCTGCCAGAGACCTGGCTGTTTTGTGGTAGAAGAGGATGTGGCACCTGGATATAGAAAGAGTGCCTCTCCTAAGCTGCTTACCTTGTCCAGGCAATACAGCCCTAGCATGTCTATTCAGTGCAAAACAGAAAAAGGCAGCTAAGACACTGGGTAAATCTTTTCAAATATTCTCAGAATCGCTGCTTGTTGACATGTGTCATTACAGGGTTAATAGGATCCACCTGCAGCCAGCTTTCTGTTCCCCTGTTTCTCCTGGCAAACAAACACTTGAGAGCCTTCAGCCCTCTTCCAGTGAGACACCAAGCAATATTCCTCCAGTCCTTTTCAGCCAACAGCATCTAAAGCATTTTGCTAGCCCTAATAGATCACACATATGATAAGAATGGGATAAATTTGTTTTTTCACATACCTTTTATTAGAGATATAGATTAATAACCCTCCACCTTGTCTTATTTCACTACAATTTTACATGAGCATTGAAATCAAACAAGTTTTCATCCTTCAGAGGGAATGGCATGTACTTTTCTTTTCCACAATTGTCCATAAGCATGCATAACCTACCTGCCCCTGCTACGAGGCAGATTAACCTTGTCCTATCACAATGAGCATGGACTGGGGCAAAGAAAGTGTCTTTAGCAGGAGTAGGAAACGAGATATGGTCAGACCAGCATATTTTTTTTCGTAGTCATTTTTCTGTCTGAGCTGGCATCATTACCCAGAGCTATACCCACTCCTCAGCTTGCCTGGTGTGCAGGGGTACACGTGTAGCACAAGCAGACTGAGATGCGTCAGGCTGGGGTTTGTATTCTTGAAATTCTTACACCATGCGATCCAGATCACCTAATCCATATCAGCTGCAGATCTCACACCCTGCTTCCCCCAAACTGTCCTAGGCTGGGTCAAATAGAGTCAAATAATTCAAATAGTGCCAGCTGGACCCTCTCGTCTTTCTCCTGCAGAGCTCTGGGAGAGTTGAGGCTATGGAATATGGACCTTCCACTGGAGAGGTGCTTGGGACAATGGAATCAGCCCCCAGAAAGTGCTCCTGCATGACACTGAAAGGGAATAAAACAAACTTAAGTGTTTATAAAGAAATTAAACTTTTTCTCAAAATTATTTTAAAAGCTATCTTTTTATTATTTTTTTTCTCAGATTAGAACAATTCAGCAAGAAAATTCACAGCCAGGGAAATACGTTGTGAGAAGGTTTTGTACATTTGTTTCGGAGAAAACGATGACCTTTAAAAAATATTCCTACCATTTAGTTAACATATCAGACAGAAATTTTTGGTGTTAACCACCTTTTTCTTCTTCCTTAAATCTGAGGCTAAATTAGGGAAATATCATTTTTAGTGGAAGTTTCTTCTCCTGTGTGAGCAGACTGTTTTGTCAACATTTCACCGCCCAGATGCAATGACTGAGCTAAGAAATTAAAACTGAAGATGAATAAAAGGAAGATGCATGAAAACCAGGTAATTCAAAGAGTTAAACAGAAGTTAAAAAAAACTGGAGAGGAGACTTTTTAAATGGAATTTTCAAAAGCAGAAGTTTGAAAGTACTTCTTCAGCAAAAGAAAAAAACCCCTCTTCTTACAAATGTTGATGGCTTTGGCTGGAGGGGAAAATTGGTGGGAGAAGAATAAAACAGAGCATTGTCCATCCCCCCGCCACCTAAAAATTGTATGGGAATCCGGACCCTTCATTCAGAGCGAGCACAGTTTTGTCCTGCAAAGAGAAAAATAAGAAAAAACGAGACAAGAGAGGGAAAAAAGGAAAAAAAGAAAAAACCAAAACAAAACACAAAAAAGACCAACAACTTCCAGCTATGCTCCAGGAGGAATTTCATATGGAGCTAACTAAGGCAAATCGGCATCTCAAAGCTGCTTTGGTCCTGTAAGTGAGTGGGGTAATAAGTGACAGATCCAGCGGGGCAAGGGCAGCGAGCAGTGGGACAGGCGCGCGGAAGGCAGGTGCTGCAGTCACTCTCCTCTCTGCCAGGAAACGCAGGAAGAATGCATGACCAATTCGGTTTCAGAGCAGAATACTCTCTTTAATGGACAGAAAACACTAACCTTTTATTTTTTCTCTTCCTCTCCCTCTCTCTTTCCCCCCTCCTGCTTTTATTTTTTTTTTCTCCATTTTTAACCCTTTGAAAGGGCAAAGGACAAGGCTTACATCTCTGTTGCAACCTATTTTAACCCTGCCAATAGCTTCCATGTTACCTAGAATCCTGGACAGATGCACTGTTGTGTGAAAACAAAATAAACATCCTGAAAGGGTCAGATTATCTGAGTGTGGTGAAATCAGGTTAAAACACTCAAAATACTCTATCTGGCTTTTTTGCTTGCTGCAAAACCGACAGGAATTTTATGGCTCCAACAAGCGCTGCTGGTATTTAACATTTTGACTACTGGGGGTGTGTGTTTGTGTGTGGTGTGTAAAATTAGGAGAATCTTTTGCAAAGGAGGGAAATTCTGAAGTGGTGCAACACTATGGGGAAAGCTGACTGAAATAAGCAGATTTTGATGTGACACTTAACTTAGTTTCTGCTGAAAGCAAGGGCCAAAGCTGTTTTGTGCAGGATCAAACCTTGAAGTAGCTTGGATCAACTACATAATTAGGTTGTCATCAATCACAGCCATCATCAGCAACTTTTCTTCCTTGGGATTTCGTCTCTTTCAGTGTCTGTGCTTACGAATACAGGTACTCTTTCCAAAAGACGCCTAAGTTAAAGCTTACTTACAGATAACACGAAGGAGGTGCAACCACTGTGTGGAAGCACAGCGCCAGCAGTACCCTGTACCCATCCTTACACACGTCCCATGGGCAAGGCACACTGACCACACACCAGTAACACATACACAGCCATCCACAAATTACAGAATTTATTTCCTGGCTTGGCTGTTTGCTCCTAAATACAGTCCAGGTTTAAGAGTTCTGTATATGCAATATGGTATAATTCCATTATACAAAGATTTTTTTTTTTCCTGTGATAAACTTGGAGTTAATGGGAATGAAATGTATACTCCCTCCTACATCCCACAGATGCACAGTGAAACTTATCCTCCTGCCTACAGCTTGCTCAGAGTTTTCCAATAGCTGAAGTAAAGCAGCATTATTAAAAAAAAAAAAAAAGATTAATTTTACGACTCAGTAGTTTGAATTATAGCCTATGACAAAACCAAGATATTTGAAACACAGGAGAGAAGTATGATTTTACTGGGATTTATTTTTCGAATGCCCTTGATTCATACAGACCCCTATTTTTTCAAGTTTTGGTTGCTATAGTTGTAGGAAAGAGGAAAACTGTTTTCGTGTTTGTGTGTGCACATGCGCATATGCACGTCTAATATAAATTATACACTTTTGGTTTATGTCTGTGTGCATATGCATATGCATAGGCATATGTATATGTATAGCATAATGCACAGTCTTTAGGATTTGTAAAAAATCAGTAGTTCACATCCATGCTTTAAAATAAACTATTTTGATTTCCCATATTAAAAAAAAAAAGTCTAATGAAATTAAGGGTTGTTTAAATCAGGGGCAATTAAAAAGCACACATTTCTTTTCCTAGGGTATGTAATTGTATTCAACGTTTGCAGCACAAGGCCTGCCTGTAGGATAAATAATGTAATGGGTTTTGTGATTTGATACTAAAAGCATAACGAAATCCTACAGCTGTAGCCTTATTTTTCTCCACACTCAAACTGCTCACTTTTTTAAATTGCATATTTTGTACAGTTAATAAAAAAATCAGATTCTTTGTCTGGGAGAACCAATTTCCAGCATAATAGGTAATTGTATATAATTACAGGAATTTTAGAAAGTGAAACAAAGAAACAAAAAAACGGTGACTGTGTTGTTGTTTTGTGATTGAGATTAAATTGACAGCTGATATCTTTCAACGTGTATGTTTTTATCCCTTCAGTACAACAAAATGCATGTAACTTTTGCACAATTTGTGGAACAGAGCCTAATATGCAAAAGATTCAATTCTCACTGGCACCAGGGACAACATTTTTAAAGGTAATGAGATGCCTAAAGATACAAATCAGAGATCTAATGGGATTTTCAAGAGTACCTCAGTGCCTAACTTCTGATTTTGGGTGCCTGAATACCTGGGAAAAAAATATCTGTCCAGATCTTCCAATTAATTTTAGCTACATGTAACCACTGTACAATCCCCCTTTAGAAAACTGAACAGTGGCAAGATACCATCAAGAAAACACCTTCATAATTTGTTGTTTCCCCCGTGAGGTTAGCAACCATTTTAACAAAATCAGGGCAACTTCCTCTAAGTCATACAGAAAATGTCTTAGATCTCTTAAAACTATTCAACTTGGTGTTGATGCAGTCATGTTGACATATGACCAGGCCTACCATGGCCAAATAAATTCCCATTTTTCAACTAAATGGCAGGAACTGAAATCACGTGTGCTACTCCACCATGGTTTAACCATGCTTTGCCTCTCATCCACCACAGGCTTTGGTCACTCACCGCGGTTCAGCTGGGGCTCACGTACCTCACAAGGTGCTGCTCCTTGTCTAAGGAGGAAGGTGCACCCTGCCTGCTGCCCTGGGTTTGGACATGCATTTCGGGCATGTTAGTGGGACATGTTAAGGGGAAACTTAATGACTCAAAGAATAGGAAATGGAGAGAGGAGGCACGAATGTAGGCTCCAAGGTGAAGGCTGCTTTTGTTCAATACCAAAAAAACCCCTACGGGATGAATCTAGGCATCTTTCCTCTGCATCCTCCACAAAAGAGAATTAGCTTATTTTCCAAATGAAGATAAAAAGTCAAGGACCACAAAGCTCAAATATTTTGTCATAGGGTCATTAAACTTCCCACCAACTTTGGAATCAAATTAATCTCAATGAGAGAAACTTGGAATTATTAAGGAAATGTTTTTCATTTTTATTATTGTAAAATGCTGATGACTCAAGCTGGAGTTATTCCTGGGAAGATTGTTTCCAACATGCTTACCTCTTCCACTGCAATTTGTGAAACCCCAAAAATGTTCTAAATGTTCAGTTCTGAGGCTTCTCAGAATGGGGTGGGGGTGGGGGGTGTGGGATGGGGGTGGGGAGCAGAACCTCTCCCTTTTGCTTGAAGTGATTTTTTCTGGCTTGGAATTTCAGTTTATTCTAGTTTTAACAAAAGACAGATTTTTTTTAAAGAAAAAAAGAAGGCAAGAAGGAAGGAAAAAAGGAAAGAAAGAAAGGAAGGAAGGAAAGAAGGAAAGAAGGAAGGAAGGAAGGAAGGAAGGGAGGGAGGGAGGGAGGAAGGGAGGGAGGAAGGAAGGAAGGAAGGAAGGAAGGAAGGAAGGAAGGAAGGAAGGAAGGAAGGAAGGAAGGAAGGAAGGAAGGAAAGAAAAGCTTCCTATGTGATCCAGTTGTCTTGAAGTGATGCCAGGACAGAGGTGGACCTTTAAGAGGAGCAGGTCTGTGCTTGCTGCAGGAGTAGCTGGTGCCTTTGCCTGGGGAAGCAAGGCAGGTAACTAAAGGAACAAAAGAAACTGCAACCTCCTCTCCTAACACCCCAAGAATGACTGTCCTGGCCTAAGGGATCACCATTTCCCCAGGACAAGTTAGAAGTTTCCTGGAGTCGACAAAAAAACTCATCTTAAGTTCCTCTTTCTCATCAGTCTTGCCCTTTGATATGAGGGGACTTTAGGGGGAACCCAAATAGTGTCACCTGGTGACCCGTCTACCCCTGGAGGTGATTTTTTATTGCCTAGAGCTCTGGCAGCTTTGTCTTAGTGTGGCTTCTGCTCCCTCCTTTCCTGCTTAGCGCACTAATCCTACCCAGAGATCTAACTAGAGGGGTGCCCTTCGTGATCCAAAGCCCACTTGCAACAGCAATGATTAAAATTACTTTATCTTGCCTTAAATAATCTCACATGGGTTCTCACAATTCAGCTCTGTTTTCATTGTTCAAATCCATAATATCAGGCTGGAGCAACTCCTCAACAAAGCTGCTCTTTTCTGACCCCTTGACTTCTTGGGCAAGGAATATAATGACCTCCATTGATTCAGCTGCTGGTAGCGAGAGTGAAGGGAAAGAGGTTTCCCGTTTCCTCCCCAGCGAGGCTTCTAGGTTGGTGGAATTGTTAAAGGATTTTGTTTTCTGTCCAAGAGTCTTATGCTGGTGCCAGGCTTGCGTGCGGGAATTAAAACAAGGAACAGAGGCAAAGGAGAGACAAATAATTTAGATGAGGAAAAGATTTGCTCCGTGCAGGATGTCTGTCTATTTTGAGACAGATACAGCTAGAATGAACCTCGGTTTGTAGGATGGCTATAAAAAATGCAGAGTATGGGGGGACAGTGTAGCACAGGCGGAGTGAAAACCTCCATTGTCTTTGCAGTCCAGTTTGGTAAGTCAAGGTTTATGCTAGGGATTAAAAAAAGATGGCAATGGCATTCGAGACCTTTAATGGCAGAGCTAGAAGTACGGACACCCACCTTCCAGATTGTTCTAGAGGGGTTTGGGATATTGCCCTGCACAGACCTCATGACAAAAAGGTCTCTAAGTTAAGTGGAAAACCTCTCTAGAAGACAGAGAATCTGTCCAAGCCCATCTGTGTTGTTACCCTCTAGGTTACACCACCAGCAGCAAACATGCGCAGCATCTATCACCGTTTGCACATTAACAACAACCCTTGTAATCATAACCCACATTCAGGTAACAAAACATTTGGTAGAATTTGGTAGAAACATAGAAGGGAAGAAGGATTAATAAAACATGATTACTGGAGGAGCTGGGTAGAGTCTCACTTGCTTTTGCAGTTAAAAACACATTAAAGTTGGTGATATATTTTTATGGTGTTTTCAAGGGACTCTCATACAGACTGAATGAAATAAAGGAATCTTGTTTTAAATACAAAGCAGGACCACAGTTTTGCTTTTGTTTTTCTACACACACACTTTTTTTTTCTTCTTTTTTTTTTTTTTTTTTTTTTTATTGTTTAGTCTTTATAGCACTACTTTTTAGGAATACTTAGGAATACCTGAAAGGATCAAAAAGCTTCTACAGCCTCCTCAACTATTTAGCAAGCAAAGTGTAACCGGAAAGGTTTTCATCTTGCTTTACTATATTTTTCATCAGTTTGTTCCTGTTGAGTAGTGATAGGTGCTCACAAGTTCCGTAGTATAGTTTTGCAAGGATATCTTTCATGAGTTTCACTATTATCCCATGGTGTTACCAACACCTACAAAAAACTAACCTGCTCTGCCTCTTATGCCCACATATAAGTAACCACAAAACCACGGGCCAGACTGTAATCTCCACTGGTGTAAATCTGGTGTAAATCCACACTGTCTTCCCTCTAGATTTACACTGTTTTAATGGAGATCACATCATGCCCCACCCTCCCCAAACTAGAGATAGAAAAGGCATGTGAAAGGACCTGAAGACAACCCTTCAGCAGAGCATTAATGCTTCACTAATATCTGGTTTCTACAACCTCAGTCCAAGTGCATGGCTCATAAACTGGGTCTTATTCTGCATGTTGATCTGCAGGTTAAGACTTGCTCATTTAACTGTTTCACTGCTTGTCCATATATCTTGCCTTCTAAAAACATTTCACAGGAAGATTCAATGCTGCTGAGCTACCCCTTCCCTTCGCTTTGTAAGTTCTTGCCTTCCAGGGGATCCAGAGAGCAACCGGAGTTTGCAGGAAAAGCATACTTAGATTTGAGTGAAATTCAATTCACTATATTTTGAAAAGAGGTAGTTAAAATGTTTCTAGCAGAGGAGGGCACATAGGTAATCAGATTCTCAGTGTGTAGTGCAAAAATACAGCTGGAGAGGCATGCACAGGAGAAAAAGCCAGGTGCCTGTCCTTTGTGTGCATCGTACCAAATGCACAAGAGAAAGAGCCTTTGGGACCACAAGAAGAAAACTGAACAAAGTTAGACCTGATGAGTATTTATTATGAGAGGGTTTTATTGGTTTCATCTCCTGACACACTTGGAGACAGGAATTTGGGATAGGTTTATTTTTAAAATCTGAATATTTCTACAGCATGGAGAGGCTGTCTGTGCATAACCCGGTAGTAATGCAATCAATACAAGTGTGAAACATTATGTGTTTGTGAGTCAATTAGATTCATCCACCAGAGGTCATTAGATGATCAAATGACACTTTCTCACTGTCTTTATAAGTAAAGGTATCCGCATTCTGTGCTATAAAAGATGCATTCTCATTAATAATAAAAAGCTTAAAGGAAAAATAAAAGTGTTATGAAGTAAATTATCACACAGTGAAGTTCATGATTTTAAATAGCTTTGATAAGAAAACAAAAATAGGTTCTGAATAATATTATCATGAGAAATTACAATGCTCATGAATTCTTATTCCAAAATGATGGGAGATGCTTAAAAGGTAAGTTTGACTCTCCATTATTCAAATGACATATTTCTAATTGTACTGTATGAATGGCATAAATTCTGCCTAGAATGGTCCATGACTATAGAAAATAACAGGTAATATGAGAGAGATATCTAATTGTGCTTGTAATGAGATAGAATGACTCTCGCTGGCTTTGTTCTTGCGTACCTTTACACCAATGGAAACCAGAAGTCCCTCTGTCAAATAAACAAATTGGATCTGAAGAAAGAGAAAAGCTTTCTGATTTTCCTCTCTCCAGTTTCTCTCCATCCTCACTTTGATTTGTTTTTTCTTTCCCTTAGTTTCTTCACTTGTGATAGCACTCTGCTCTTTCTTTTCAAATACCCTTTTATTTCACTTCACATACTGTCTAAATGTAGTTCCGTCTTTTTTGTGTTATGCTCTTCAACTCTTATCTTCCATTTCTAGTTTTAGCTTTGCTATTTGCATGACTTTTGGGCCTGATCTCGTAGTTGGTTTTGGAAGAAATAATTCTTATACAGGATTAATAATGTAGCCGAGGATTTCAGGTCACTATCTGTGCAAGCAGCTAGGATTGCTTCCCAAAAGTACAGTTGTCCTCTCTAGTGCATTAAAACAGGTAACAGATAAATTAGTAGGAGTTTTTTGTGACCGAGAAATTCATAATTGATCAGACTCCTTTTATCCATGTTTTTCCCAGCATGTTCTCCTTTACTACCCACCAGGTACTGGTTGCATCGTTCACAAGGACATTGCCACTGAGGAAGAAATATTTTAATCAAAGGGTGAAGTCAAGGCTGCTTGGAGGGCTCTGGCAGCTGGGAGCAGGGTTTGTATCCAGATCTCAGACAGTGGGACAAGGGATGAAGGCACAATAAAAATGAGCTGGAGTTCAGGTCAAAAACAATTATAAGGTTTGCTCAGTTGCTGAGACTACTCTGTCCCAGGATAATAAATGATACTGGTGCTTGGGTCCAGCCATGGCAGAGCCAAGAGCTTCACCTTGCTTGAGAGAACATAGTTCTTCTGGGGTCTTCTTTGGGCCTTTAGCTAGGAATGTTAAATTTTAGCCTCTTTATCTTGGATTATGTTCCAGCTTTAGCCTTCATGTGTCACCTAATATCCTACATGGTTTGAAACTATCTGGGCACTGTCTCAGCTGTAGCTGAACAAAGAAGTGTCTGATTGTGCAGAGCAGGGAACAGAAAGTCTGGGAAGAGGTGGGAGGCCAGGGTGTGCTGAGGCTTCGTGCCCAAGAATGATCCTGTGATGTCAAGGGCTAGGTCAAGAAGAACTCTGAGACTGAAGGGCTGGCAGCTTCTGGTGGCAGATGGTCTCTGGGGGTGAGTTGGAGGAGCTGAAGGGCCCAAGGCAGGAGGCATGAAGCATGGTGGAAAGAGTATTTTAGAGCTGTCATTGGCAATGCTCACTTGGGGTTTAAACACAATGACCCATGAGTGTGTAAGAATTCACCAAGAGAGCGGCAATGTGAGAGAATATTCCATCATTAGACTATAATTTTTATTTGTATTCATTTTTGAGACTGATTGTATTTCAGACCAAATTGAATCTGTGCAACCTGTCCTGAGAGGAGGTCAGCATATAGAACGAGCAATGCTGCCAAGCAACAGTGGCTATGGTTATAGCAGTACCATAATTACAGAAATCAGGCAGTACCAGGTCATACATCTTGGTACTGGTACTATTTTGGCCCAGATAAATTTTAAGAAATTCCCAATAGGGATCCAAGAGCTAGCCCAGGACAAGGGCCATTCCCAATAAACAGTTGGGACATGGCTGCTTTTAGAATTTAGGATGAATATCAAAGATAATATTAGGTGATCAAATTATGCCAGTTGGCCTGAGGGTGAGTGAACAGGCTCTTTCATGGGATAAATGATTTGGTAGAGATTTCACCTGAGTGACTTCAGTAATCTTGTAGTTCAGGTGTAAAACCCAAGACAGCACCCTCAGGAGCAGACCAGTGATATTCTGGATAAAAGGTGTAACTGACTTCAGAAGCCTGTACTCTTTTTCTCTGTTTGCTTCCAAGACACCATATAAAGCAAGTGCCATGAGTGCTTCATGCCTCAGTTTCCCTATTAAAAAAAAAAAAAAAAAAAAAAAAGAATGGCATTTCTTCATACTTTCACCCACTTTTATGCCTCTTAACTATAATCTTCCAACGACTTACGGTGTTTCTTTTTCACTTCAAGGTCATGGGAAATAATAGCCACCCTAGTGGGAAGGTAAGTATCATAGCAGATCTGGGGACCATAATAAAGAGCAAGTGATTTTACAAGTTGCAGTTCCTTGAGGACAAATGAACTCCATGACATCCATGGCTAAATGTGGATCTGAACAGAAGGAATTCAGCATTTCTGTTTTAAGTTTCTGGGGTCCTGAAATTTCTATGGTGGACGTACAATCCTTGCACAGTGAAAGTAAGCCTACTAGTAGAAGGTGAAATCTTCTATATTACACTCACAGACCTTCCAGAATTAGTCCTTCATTCCCAAAGGCTTATAGATCACCTTCTAGATACCATTACCAGAAGAGAAACAAGTCCACCCATAATACCACATTTTAATTATGGAACAATGGGAAAAAATAAAACATGGAGGAAAGAAAACAAAGACTGAAGGCTGGAAAAATAACTGCTAGGAGGTGGTGGAAAAGCCACTCTGGACTTTGTAATTCAAACATTCATTTGAATGTATAAAAATACGGGGGAAGAGCGGGTATTTTATTATGTGTTAGCAATGCCTGAGGCTGCTGGAAGATATGACCCTACCTGTTGGTGAGAAGCTTAGTATCATGAACAGTTTCATTAGCTGCAATAGATTGAATCAAATTAGCATCACCTATACCTGGTAACAGCTAGTTGATCTGAACTTGGTCTGAGAAAGGAAACAAATATGTACATGTATGCATACATATGTATGGTGGTTTAGATTAGGCAGCAACTTTTAAATATTTTTCACCACCTACCAAAAGTATTCACATGCAGTTTTTCTTTTCCAGTCTTGAAGAGATGCTGTTCTTTGCCTACAAATTTGGCTCCAAACAGACAAATCCAGAAATAATCAATTCATATTTCTTCCCCTAGTAACCTCTTACAAGTGACCGCCTGCAGCGATGAGCCTTCCTCCGTGCATGTGCAGTCAGTCTGGGCTGTTTTCTCTATTTTTGACCCACATTCCCTAATCTATATGTCTTTATCTGACTACTAGCTATACAGGGCAGTGCTGGAGATGGGCCCTCTATAGTCTTTGTCAATGTCTAGGAAAACAAAAAAGGTTTATAAAATATGACCAGCTTTAAACTCCAAAGGGTGCCTAACTAAACTCAGTCATCTCTTACAGTGAGAGGCTCATTTCAGCCTCCTGCTAAGACTAAAACCACACAGTGAATATAATAAAGAATTTTTATTTTTGCCTTCTAAAAATGCAATTACAGTAGAACTTCACTAATTTGAATTTCCCTAGTCTGCATAGTTTGTGGTGGACTCACACTCTCCCTTCACTTACTCTCCTACCCCCATGCTCAACCCCAGCTCTCCCCACCTCTCTGTGGATGCTCAAATGTCAGCTCTGGTATCACTTTGCACAAATCTTTCTAGATATAATAACTGCTCAACACGATAGTAGGACTTGGCTCACTTGCAGTGTAACAGGTAGTTTAGACTATGAACACACATTAGGTTTTTGGAATTGGATCCTACAGAAACGGAGAATGAGCTCCAAGTTGTAGAAGCAAAACTCTAATCTCTGATAGAAACTCACATACTGCTCAACCACACCAGGTTCATCTTCTCCAATGGCCAGACTCTAACTGGAGCCAGAGTAAGATGTTTCATAAGAAGACCCCAAAGCGGATGATTTTAAGATGATTTAATTCCAAGAAGTATGGGATATTTGTTTATCTGTGTGTTTCTGTCTCTTGGTTACACGTTACTTTTGGGTTGGTTTCTACTTTGAAAAAAAGAGGGTTAAAACAGTCTCACCACACTCTAATGAGCTCTCCTGGGACCTCCATAAATGTGTGTTATATCAGTGTATTCATTTTAATGGGGCGCGGCAATTTGCTGTATCGGAATAATGAAGCCTAGACTCATACGGCTGGAAGGGACCTCAAAAGGTCACCTCCTCCATGCCCCGGCCCTAGGGCAGGATCAGCTCTACCTATGCTGTTTCTGAGACGATTTCCTAACCTCTTTGTAAGGGCCTTTAATGAAGGAGAAGCCACAGAAGGTCTAGCTTGAACACCATCACATAGCACTTTGCAGAGATTGTTTCATACTGAACAACATACAAGTGACACTTTCAAAATAAAACATGCAAGTCAAAAGCAAAGAAGAGATGTGTATAATTTTTATAAGGAAGGCACTTGGGGAAAAAAAAATAAGAAATAAAGAAAAAGAGGGGAAAAAAAGAGGAAAAAATAAAAATAAAAATAAAATAAAAAAGAAAAAGAAAAGGAAAAAGAAAAAGAAAAAGAAAAGGAAAAAGAAAAAGAAAAAGAAAAAGAAAAAGGAAAAAGAAAAAGAAAAAGAAAAAGAAAAAGAAAAAGGAAAAGAAAAAGAAAAAGAAAAAGAAAAAGGAAAAGAAAAAGGAAAAGGAAAAGGAAAAGAAGAGAAAGAGGATTGTGATATCAAGGTAAATATTAAGAACTTATAATAATCTAATTACTGGTGAATAAAAGTAACTACAGCTGTTCAGATTGTTATAAATACAAACTTCACATAAACTGTTCATGTGAGTGAAGTTAGACTGCTTCTCAATAGTTTATGAGCTTCTATTTAACACAGAATAAGATCATCTTAACCCTTTATATGTTAAGATATTGCTAGGTATTTTGCTGTAGTAATAGAATGCAACATCAAATGCCACGGATTAATCACATATAAAATGCCTTCTTTTGTTAATTAAAGAGTTTTGCCTTCAAAATCCATTGACAAGTCTCAGTTAAACTTTTTTTCATCAAAGGTAAAAGATAAATATAAGCATCCCATTTACCTCCCTTCCTTATACACCAAACGTTATCCTTTTTGTATTTGTAATCATATGTGTTTGCTCTGTTTGTACCCTTTCTTTTCTGCTCTATTTTCCCTGAGAGGAGGATCAAAACTGAACATTCAGCTGAAGACGAAGGAGCACTGTGGATTCTTGCAGCTGTGTCAGAATCGCAGAGTTCTGCTCTCTCCCTACCTTTATGTCGGCATCAGTCACATTTTAGCAACTTCTTCACTGGCAAAGGTTTTCACAGGATGGGTTATTTATTTCGTCCTCTAGAAGTTTAAATAATTGTGATTGTCTTTAGTCCTATTGGCCACAGGTATGGTATTGATACAAGCAATTTCCCATCTGCTTGTTTGTTCTCCCTGCTAACACTTTTCCCAGATCTCCATTTACTCAACCTTCTGCCTTGTCTTTAAATTTTAAAGAAAACCATTCTTATCTTGCCTTCAAACCAGGGTTTATTTACTATTTTCACCTGAACAGGCTTTATTTTGTGACTTTGAGAATGCTTAATTTTGTGGCATGTTTAACAAACGACATGAAGAGATGCCAGAAGATCACTCCTTTCCGGGAGAGGTTGCATTTCTCTCTCCTGCTCAGTTTTTCTCCTGGTTGGTTTCAGCTTAGGGAAATCAGTCTTTCTCCAAGCAGGCAGTATGTGTATTAGTAGCTAGGAGTACATTCCGCTTGCAAATCACAAGCAGAATTAGGTCAGGAGGCCATGTGCACCTAGGCAACCATCAGTTTTAGTTCAGCAATCAATTCAGCATCAACCACCCATACTAGGTTTGTTGCTAGTGCTGAAGGAGAGGAACAGCGAACCGCAAGCTTCTGTGCAGAGAAGCGCGAACTGCTCCCCGAGAAGGGAAGAGGAAGAGCATGAAGCGATGTGAGTCATGAGTCTAGCAGTGGATGAGGCGGGTGTGGGCCCAGTCCCTGTTCAAAGGACTCCTTATTTTGCATTCAACAGTTATTTCATGTAGCAGAGAAACAACGCTGGGAGTAAGGGCTGGAGCGAAGGCCTTCATGCTGAAAATGTTCTAACCCCAGGGTCAAACCTTTTCTTCCATCTGCATTCCTAAGTTAGCAAGATAAAAGTGAGAACAGACTTTTTCCTTGCTGTTTGAAAAAGGAAGCACTTACTGTAGCAGTGCTTTAAAAAAAAATACAGTTGAGGCATTGGCTACTGATTTAATTGGCAACTGCAAGTGGTTCATTAGCACTGTACTTCCCTTCGAAGCATGAGGTGTGATTCACCTTCAAGGACTTTATTGATACAGGTCATTGTGGGATTGCGTGGGCCAGGGGCTATATATCCAAGATGTATAATGACCTCCTGTGAGGTCTTTTCGGGGGGAGGAGTGAGGGGGAAAGGGGTAAGAGCAGTTTGCAGGAATGCAATCCAGCCATGTCAGGTAGAATGAGATCCTCACTTATCTACTAGCATAGACACAGTTCTGATGTGTTTCTCTTCAGAACATCATTTATGTGGCAAAAATCTAAGGCTAAAATATTTCATTTTAAGGTTAAAGTAAAATTTAGGGGTAATTACCTTTCACAGCAACGTGGGGTGACTCTACCTCTCTCACACTTAGAAACAATTTTTCCAAAATATCTGCAACTGGGGACTGGAGATTCCAGGGTCATCCAAAAATAAAGGGGCGAAAACTGAACAATTTGTGTTTAAAAAAAAAGCCAACCAAACAAACAAACAAAAAACCCCCAAAAAACCCAAACCCACAGTTTTTTTCTTTCAGGCTTTCCAAAGCCATCATATTGCAAAGACAAGGCGTGACGTGTTCAGTCACACCATTGCTCCTCCATGGTCCAGGCACTCCTGTTGCAGAAAGCCTGTTTTGAAGAGTGATCTGACTGCTGGCCAGCACTGGGTTAAACTGTGCTCCAGGTGGATCTCTTTGCAGATTTGGTGAATGGGGCAAAAATAATTTGGAAAAAAAAATGATGAAATTTGCTTGATACAAGGCTGCACTTGACCTCAGGCAGACAAGAAAGCAGACTCCTCATGCTGACGCTCCAAACCGGCTCTCTTCCCTGCTAACTCAGAAGTCTGGAGCTGCTTAAGGATATTTACACCTATTTTAACAGAAGCAATATCATATTACCGTATGATGATTTATAGTAAATAACAGTAATCATACGTGATAAGGAGAAAGATGCCTTCCCAGCAACCTCAGATCTTACATATGTATCTGAATATCCATGCATGTCTTTATGTGTGTTTAGATGCATACACATCTACGTACCTGTACCTATCCAGCTATACTTGTAGACACACTGTGGCAGACACACATAAGCAATTTAAATATTGATGACAGATTCTACTCTGTAAAACATCTGTATAAACACCGAGTTACTTACTGACCTCATTGCAAATGCAGGGAACAAACAAATATTCAACAGACACGAAAAGAAACTGAAATGACAGGTTTAAATTCAGCACCATTAAAATACAGAACCAGGGGGGTTAAAACAAGTCAGATGGTCTGCACCAGATCTATGTTATGTATTATGCATGTGTTTTATACAACTCTGTATGTTGGCGGATTGGTATCCAAAGAAATAAGTTAAAGTTGTGACCTGTCTGCTTTTGATTTGCTAAGGTCAAAGAGAGCGGATACCTCTTCTTCACGGAGAGTTATATATGCAAATCGCTGCACAGATAAGCCAAGTGTGGGCAGTACCTCCTTGTTACTTGGGAAAAAATGCCTGCTTGGCTCCCTATGGCTGCATCTTCCATACAAAGATGGGTTTGCTAGACTTTTTTTTTTTTTTTTTCTCTCCTGGTGAGGGTTTGCTAAAGGTTTTTTCATGGAAAGCCTGGATGGCTTGTGAATGTTTTATCCTCCTGAGCGGGGGCATTGCTAAAAGGGACAGAAAATGATCTCCATGCGAGTGTCGGTCAAATGCTCAGAACAGCTCTGTGGTGGTGAATAAAAGTCCTGGGAAGTGTTTGTAGCCCAAAAAAAAAAAAAAAAAAAAAAAAAAAAAAAAGGCGGCAGGGGGGTGTGGTATCTGGGCCAGAGGGTGAGAGCTGTTACATGTGTCCCTGTCTCCTGCTGCTTGAGGCCACTGGAGTTCATGGAATAACAATAAAGAATTAGAGAGCAAGAGGCACGTGTGCTGCAGCTGATTCTGACTGCTCAAAAATGAGCCATTCGTCGTGGCCTGTGCAAATGAGCTATCGGGACCAAGCAGATGGGACTCCGTGTGTGCATGTGCCTGTGAGACAAGGAGAGGTTGGTGTCACTGAACTTCTGCTTTATTGTCAGATTGTCTCCTTTTATGGGATCCTCTCACTTATGATTTTATTAATACGTAAACCTTTCACTGGAGAAGTGGATGTGAAAGCTGTGCATTGCTCATCAAAGAAGAAAACGAGCAAACAAAAAAGCCCAAGTCCCAAACATTTACCAGACCCTGGTAATTACATTTACTGTGACACTTTTGGCATTTCCTCTTCTTCTATGGGGAAAGCTACATCTAAAGTGACAGTGACAAATAAAGAAGGGTTTTAAGTATTGATCTTTTGTTTTAATGGTGACTGTGGTGGCAAGTTGCAAGGCAAAGCCTGTGGGTGTCAGTGGAAGAGCTCCCTTGGCATCTCCAAGCTGGAGTTCTGACACAAACCAGAATAAAGAAGTAATGGGGGATTAACCCCTTCAGCGTCAGCTAGCCAGAAGTTAAATATCCAATCCAAGCTAGTTGTTCTGTACATTCAAGAAGGGACAGGTATGCAAGGGAGCAGGCTGAATGGCCCTCAGGAGGTAGGTCTCCTTCTCATAGGTGAGTCAGTGAGCTCAGGCTATTCACCTGTCGTGTGCATCCCAACTTCAGGGGAGAAGAAGTCACATTTGATGTTGGCTCCCATTTAAGTCAAGTTACTAGCCAAAGTTTCCTTTTATGTCAGCAGGATTAGCACTGGGAACTGAGGCCAGAAGGAGTGGGCACTGTGGCACATGCCGGTGAATGGTCTTATTGGGGTTAATGATGCCACTTGAAGCTTAAAAGGCTGCAAGAACTTGAACATGTGCACGTTCCCATGGGCTTTGTGTCCATACTGAGAAACCTGAGCACTGACCCTGTGTCATGATTGCGGGGGGGGGGGGGGGGGGGGGGGGCGGGGGAGGTATTAGCATAGCAGAGCAATGAAAAAAAAAAAAAACATAAGAGTTTTGAAAAATTTCAACAAAATATTTGGAAGGGGTGGGCTGGAAAATGCCAGTCTGTTGAACCCATGAGTTTTCTCAGGAGATTAGCTAGTTTAATATTAAAGAAAAAGGAAAAGGAAGCGGAGATGTCAGGAAGTACAAAAATAGCCCACTTGGACAATATTTAACAAATTTTACAAAGGTTTTTTGGTCAGCAGAGATTTTCAATTTTGACTTTTGAAGTGATTTATGGTAAAAGAAAAGGCTGAAAAGAAGAAACAGTTTAAAGCTATTAAACCGAAATAGTTTAACTAACTAATCCATATCTGGAACTATTAGAGTCTTTATTTTTCCCAGTTAGTGTTTGAGCGGTCAGAGGCTCATGATTTTATTTAGCCTTCTGAATATGTAGGTGAAATTTTGGCCTACATCTTGGTCAATAACCAGACAAGTCAGGAACTGGACTATATCTATGGATTAAAGCAAGTGAGCAGACTGAATTTTATTATAATTTTTGTGTTAGTCAATATTTTGGAGATCTTAATAGATACATGTACATACTTGCATATGTATATAGTCCTAGCTCAGGCAAAGAGAAAATCACTATTTTTATATTCAATCCACTTCCCTGAAAAAAGTAAACATTTTTGGGGGGAAATGTTCACCTACTCAAAAAAGCTAATTTTACTCCAAAGCAGTTTCAAAATAAATTCTTCAACCAAGCATAATGATTCATATTATCTACCCTCTTTTCATATCAACTTCTGCATGACAAGGAAATGGCTAATTCTTTGTGGTTAGACCTGCA
Source organism: Falco cherrug (assembly GCF_023634085.1). NCBI lineage: Eukaryota > Metazoa > Chordata > Aves > Falconiformes > Falconidae > Falco > Falco cherrug. Next base: position 75,398,030 of record NC_073702.1, read on the forward strand.
AACATATCCTATTATAAACTACTGGTTCTACCCTCTCTGCTTTGGAAAATTAGTTTGGTTGGCAAATTGTTGAATTTATTCTCAGGATCAAGGGAATCATCTAAATTCAAAGAAAGCAGACTTCTCCCCTCCCCCCCCCCCCCCTTTCAGTTTTATTAAAAATTACCTTGAATATTGTATTTACCTCTCTTATCTCCATTTCTTTAGCCCTAAAGGAGGAATATCATCAGTTTGATTCTAATAATGCCTAGTGGGTCCACTGTAAAAACTCTTTGTAAAAATGATCTCTCTACCCAAAAGACAGCAGCTTAAAAAGGAAAAGCAGATAAAGTGTGATTAGAGCTGGTTCTCTTTTTTCCTGAAATATAAACAAACCTTGATATCAAAAGCTACCTTCTTCTTAAAGTGCTGACTTGTAGTAGCAATCTTATTGAAATTCTCATGGAAGGTATTATCAGAATATTTTATAAAATCTGTTGCATTTTGAAAAGCAACTTTAAGAGATTCTTTTCTTCTGTACCTTTTGGGGAAAGAAAAAGTTACAATGAACAATTAAAATCTTGTATTTGGATAACGGTGAACTGGAGCAAAGAGAAGCGTGAAGTGACTTGTATGAAAGCCCTGTTGTGGAGCCCTGAGATCCCACACTGGAAGGAAAACCATGAAGACATTTGGAGACAGCCCTAAAAAGGCAGTTCAGTGGCAGAAACCTGATTTAGAAGCAAAAAAAAAAAAAAAAATTGCAGCAGGGTTAAGAGAAGTTGGGATATAGTCTTAGGAAAGGTTTTGGTTTGAGGTTTTTTTTATTCTAAGAGGTCTTACAGCTCTCCTGGGTGGTCCCTGTGATTCTGGCCTCACCAGACCCTAGTCAAATGGGACACTGCCTGATGCTGATCACTTTAGGAACCTTTAAAAGCCATTAACAGAGCTTTGTTTCAAACCCAAGCTCTAAGCTTGAATTGCCTGTGCTAACTGCAAAGCCAGCCTTTTCTCCTACCTTATTTCCAAATCTTTCACTGAATTCCAACTTTCAGAGATCTTATGTGTTGGTAAAACTTGAGGGATATCTGGTATTGATTGAGGAAAGCTGTGAATAATCTGGTGTTTATTCCTTCTGCTGCTAGTAAAAGAATATGTCTAGACTTTTGTATAAGCATATTGTCTCTATTTTATATTATCTTCTTTTTTTCTTTCTTTTTTTTTTTCTTGGAAAAACTACTTACTGCTCTGGCTTCCTCAAGAAACAAGGCTGAAATAATTGCACTGTCTCTTCTTCCACCTGTCTGTAAGTCCCTCCTCTTCTACTCTAACCCTTTTGACTCCCCGACAAGGACATAGCATTGACCAGCATTTCCACTTGGCATGGAGCTGGGATACCCATCACAGGTCACAGAATCACTGAGCACAGCTTATAGGGTTAGGGAGTGCTAAGGACCATTCCCAGTGAGGAGTTCACATGTAGCAACCAATTTTTTTGAGAGGGTAAGATAATTTAGCTGTATCAACATAAGCTACGTGGTGCCAGTGCAAGAGAGAAAGTTTCCCAGGTGGTTTTATACAGGAGTAAAGACGTAGTTGAAGGTAGCTAGATTTCTACAAGTTTTATCAGAACCAGCAGCAGGGTCACTAAGAGAAAGTAAAGCAGAATGAACTTCTAAAGAAATCAGTCTGTTAGTTCAGTTACATAATTTGGTTTCTTTGGGGTTTGTTTGGGTTTTTTGTTTGGTTTTTTTGTTTGCGTTTTTTTTGTCTAATGATATTGGTGTCTCTGAGTTCTGCTTTTACCTTTGTTGAGAGCAAACCAGAGACTTTCAGTTGTGCAGGATAGATCTGGCTGTGGGTTTGAGGGCTGACATTTCAAGACGACTGTAAGAGAACAGTGAAAATTGAATCATATGGCTGATAAAAGAGCAAAAGCAAAATAGAAATTCATAAAATTATAACTGAAAGTATTTTTGTTTGGTTTTGCACTAAGAGAAAAAATTTATTCAGATGCTACGTTTTTGCAGTTTGAACAATTTGTGAATACAACTTGTCCTTGGCAATATGTTGTTTTCTGGGATTTGCTGTGGACTGGACTGGAATGTGGACCAACCCCCAAACTGCTGAATCTACTTTTGAATTGAAATATTCCTAAATAAACTGTGCAGGAAAAGCTTTTTTAGTTTTTTTTTTTGTTGTTGTTGTTATGTTTTGTTTGGTTTGTTGGTTGTTGTTTGTTTTTTTTTTTTAATTTAGCAGAGGAGTCAGAAATTTTACAGAACAGAGTAGAATAACATCAGACCATCTTAAAGTGTGTGAGTTTCTTTCTGTAACTTCTTTTATTCTTATGGCTCAATTCTGTCTTTGCACTTTTCAGATCAAATGTTTTAGATAAGCAGAATATTCAGGGTGATGAAGTTACACCTTCTTAAGGTCCTGATTTTTGGTCTGAATTTCTGATTTGAAGGAATCCAAAAACTCTGTGTGGTACACACTTGGAAAAAAATTACTTCCTTCATAATCAAGTGAATGCATAGCATTTTGCACAGCTGAAATAAGGCCACTGAAGCAGGAACCTTGGTTCATGAACAGGCATCCACATTTTCTTGGGAGCTCTGAGAACAGTGCCTCACCTTCAGTGAGATAATAATAGTAACAATAGAAGAAATATAGAAAATTGTCTGCTTTTACGTATCCTTTGTCAAGGATGAAAGAAATGCTAACTTAATATGGATCTTCAACACGTAGGACATCTTTATGGTTTTCCTTACCTTTCACATAAAGATCAGAAACAGAATGTTGCCAGGGGTACCTGAGGGGTCATCAGTTCAATCTGGTTTGACAAATCCTGACTTTTATGTGTTCGGCATTAAACGGTCATGTTGAAGATGACCTAATGGCTCTGATACTCTGAGCTTCCCATGCACCTTACCTTTCATTAACTCACCACTTACAGATGGGGACAGTGTTGTGATGTGCCTAGCTCTTCAGTAATTATTAGCACGAATAAATTCACGGGAACTGTAGTACCATTTAACTGCAGAGAAATGTTTAGCTCTGACAGCTCATTAAAGAAAGCACCATCTTTAAAGGAACTGATGCAAAAGAGAACATATGAAGCTTAACCCTGAGGTGGATTTGGCAAGGCAGAGCAATGCCAAATGTCCTTTATGGATTGCACTAAGGATCTGTGGACTGGACTAAATGCCAGGTCAGGTGTATGTAGTCTGTGGCCTATGATGTGTTTACAGTGGATGGCAACCAGATTATGCAGAAACATCGAATAAACTGGAATTTCCCCGATTAAGAACAAAGCCGGTGTACAGGAACTTGAGGACTCAGTAGGTCAGACAACTTATTAATTAAAGAAAATATAAAGCTGCATGTACTCAGGGGTCCTCCTAATATTTTACTGGTCTGATGAGTAACTTTGGGCAAGACCCTTTGATAGATAAAACCACATGACTTTACATGAGACTTCTGTTCCTGAGTCATGTAGGTGCTTCTGAAAATCCCATCTTCACAGCTTTGTTCTTGACTTCTCCAATAATTTAAACTAATATTTGGGTTCTTTACAGGGGTATTTTTTTGTGTGTGATAGAGTTCTAAAAGCATTTCAGGGAAAGGATTTGGGGCAGGGGCTATTTTATCTCCTTATAGGAAAAACTCTGTCTCTTTTTTCACAAAACACAACCAAAAAATCAAATCAGCAGTCAATTAAATCAAGTACAAACAATTCATTTTTCACAAGTGTGAACATTCATATTTTAATCAGTTTCTGGCATTTTGTATGAAAAAAGTCCACTTTAACATGAAAAATTCTTTAGATCAGTGAAATACACATTTTGATCTAGTAAAGTTAGAGTGATGTAGGGGTGCTGGAGCATGTCCAGGGAAGGGCAACGGGGCTGGGGAAGGGTCTGGAGCACAAGTCTGATGAGCAGCAGCTGAGGGAACTCGGGTTCTAGAAAAGAGGAGACTCAGTGGGGACCTTCTCACTCTCTACAAATACTTGAGAAGAGGTTGTAGGTGAGGCGGGAGTCAATCTCTTTTCCCAAGTAACAAGCAACAGGACAAGAGGAAACAGCCTCAAGTTGCACCGGGGGAGGTTAGGATTGGATATTGAGAAAAATTTGTTCATGGAAAGTGTGGTCAAGCATTGGAAGAGGCTACCCAGGGAGATGGTGGAATCACCGTCCCTGGAAGTGTTTAAATAACACACAGATGCGGTGCTTAGGGACATGGTTCAGTGGTGGGTTTGGCCCTCCTGCATTAACAGGTGGACTTGTTGATCTTAAAGGTCTTTTCCAACCTGAACAATTCTATGATTCTGTTAAAATAGCATATTTTGACACTTTGAACATTATTGTCCTTTTTTTTATCTTTTATTTTTTTTTACAAAATGATAACTTGTCGCCTTTATAACTCCATTTAAAAATACTTAATAAAAAAATTTGTACTATGAATAAGATTACTATTTAGGAAAAAATAACCATGCAAATATCTGACCATACCTAGAAGACTAGAGCTATGCTGGTAAATGTAACAATAATGTCAGGCACTAGAACTCGATTTTCCCTCCTATTAAATAGAGTGGCTCCTGGACATCTAGAACTGTCCCCCAGAATTTCTGGGCCTGGCTCAGGAGCTGGAACTGGTAATGGATTATTCCCATGGGAATTCTGGTTGTGGTCATTCTGTTTCAGATGTTAGGAGGATTAAATATTTTCAGTGCAAGGTTTTCCATGCCAGCTGGCCTCAATGCCAGACAACTGTCTGGAGTGTGTCAAAGCGTAGGCAGGACCAAAGATTATTCAGGAAGCTTTATGGGCTGTCATAACTGATAATACCCATCTCCCATGTATCACAGGATTAGACTGCTTTTTATCCTGCATTTCTCTCAACTTTCTGCATATGTTCATTAAAACACGAAGAAACGCAGCTATGCCTAGGCCTGGTAAATGGTCCTTGTCTAGTGATCCATAGACGAAGGCAGCAAGGGTTACAGTTCGATTTCAGCTTAATTTTACTGCATTACTATAGTTTTTCTTCCCCCTAACTAAATTTCTCTCTGTCCATACAAAGTAAGAAAATTGGTTTTGACCTGCAAGCTGTTTCAAGCTCCAGCACAGGTTTCCTCTCTGATTTTGGACAAATGAGCTAAGCCTGTAAAACAGTTCTTTCTTATCTACAAAAAACAAGTGGTAAGCAGACGCAGTCAAGTCTACATTTATGGATTTCTATCTTGTGAGGGAGGGTAATTAGGAAACGCAGAGAGAGACAGGTAGGTACCTAGATAAAGTTTGAATTTTAATACACATTGGTAGAAGTTTCAGAGGAGCTGGATTACCTAAGGAAACCAATCGAAAGGAACTGATACAAAGGAACAGAGGTGGTAGTATCTTACCTTATGATGGTGTAATAACAAAGGTTACATTGGGGATGCATATTCCAGTACATCAAATATATTCTTACAGTCGTAGGAGCTATGTTACTTGAGGAGCATAGGGTTTCTATTGATCCTGTACATACCAGTGCCATAAAAGTGTCTTGGATACCCCAGGGAATTTCAGGTGACAGTATCTATAAACTTTTAAGCAATTAAATTGAGTCCTCCATAAGGAGCTGGCCATGACAGTTACGTGTCCCTCCTATATCCTCATTTTTACAGAGATAGTCTTTAAGCCCTGACTGATGTAATTTTCTACCCTTGCAAAAGTCTGCTTACACTCAGATACCTTTGAATACTCAATGTTGTAGCCAGTAACTATCTGTACCTTTCTAAATTAGTTAAGTTTTAGCTTTAAAAGTTCTTTTGCAGATAAACTCCATGATGTAATCATACAACTTTTCACTGGTTTTGAATTTGCCAACTTGATTTTTAATCTCCTTTTTGCATTGAATGAGTAAAGTTTAAGTTCTTTACACACTTTCTGTAGAAAACTGGCTGGTTTACAGTTTTACTTATTGTTCTGCTGTGTGTATATGTACCCAAACACATAGAGCTGCTTAACATTACACACACACATCACATATGTATATTTCTCAAGATGGAAATTATGTATTTTTATATGCAGGTATATGTATTCCATGTATGGATGGGAAGGTATGGAAAGGTATTGAAGTGACCATAACATGTATTTTATATTTCAGTGTAGTTAATGTATTTGCAAAGTGATAGACTCAAAATCTAGTTTAACACATTAATTTACACTGGCTTGACTAATAACACTGTTGCATGGACTGAAAATGTAATGAAAATGAAAAGTAGACCTTCTTTGAATAATGTGGAGGAGTGTATAGCTGTCCCAGTAAGATCCACTTGCTAATACCACATAGTCAAATAAAAATTGGAGGCTCTCATTAATGCTCTGGAAGAAGGCTATTGTAAATAGTATGTTATAATTGCGTTTGCAAAATATATTTAATTGATATCTCTTTGAAATGAGGACACTTCATTAAAAACTGAGGGGCACGATAAAAACCTATCTTCATGAGACCACACCAGGAATCCTGAAGTCACCTTAGGGGAAAGAGAAATAATACAGAGGGACACACAGAGACTGCACTGGCAAGAAATGGGAAATAAAATTCAACCTGAAAAACTCAAGGTAAAGTACCCAGAAAAAAAATCAATTCATGTATAAAGATTGTGTGGAAAGTGAGACTCAGAAGGCAAAATTACTTGAGATAAAAGTGGTCTGCAAAATAGCCATGAGGTACTTATGTCAGGACATAGAAAATAAAACGTTTTTGCAGAGATAACGTTACAGCTACAGAGCTGCTAACTCATTTCCCTGTATCATTCACCAGAAGGAACCACACATATTATAAGTCCTGCTCCAACATCTAATGAAGTCAGCAGCAGTTTTTACAGCCTCAGCAAGTTTGGGATTTTGCCTACACTCTGTTTGGTCTGGATGTGTTAAAGCAAGAAGAGAACTGAATCTCTTCCTCTGTAGCAGTGAAGAGCGAGACTAAGAGACAATTAAGAGGCTGAGTAGGACTGACATATAAGGACAGATCCGAAAAAACTAATACCCATGTAGCTTGGCTAATAAATGACTAAAAAGAAACAGGAAAATTGCCTACAGTCATTTGAAGGGTTTAAATGCCAAGGAGGGTGAAGAACTATTTAGGGTGTGGACATTGCCATGAGCAATAGAATTCAATTAACTAAAGAAACATATAGGCTGACTATCAGAAGGGAAAAAAAAGAGTCCTAAAGTAACTTTTATACAACCTGTCACTGGTGGAAGGTCCATTAATAGGGTCATTTAAAATTCAAAACAGGAAAAAATACTGTTGGGCATAATTCTTCAATAGTCAAGGTATGGGACAATGTGATCTTAAGACTTTAAAGAAAGAAGAGATCATAATAATCAACTTATTATACAGGAGGTCAGACGAGACAATTATAATGGTCACTTCTGGCCTCATGCACTATGAATCTATGAAAGCAGAGATGGACAAGACATTCAGGAGAGGTCTCAATTTTGTTACTAAGGTAAAACTCCCACTGAGTCTGAGACGGACTGCTATTTTTATGTGGAATGGGAAGGGGGCATCCCGGAAACATCCCTCTTTTCCTCCTCACCCTGTGTACACATGGCCACATTTTGCTCTTTCAACCAAATGACTAGATTCTGACACTGAATCAGTTCAGTGATAGCGAGCACAATATCCATGTCTTAAGAACTGGAAGCTTCTTACCAGTAAGTGAATCTGAGGGATTTCAGCCTGAGTGACCCGGTTTGTATAAACTGAAGTTGAACGTTTTCTTTGTTTTCCTAAGTTCATGATTGCACTGACTTAACTTTAGCCTACAGAACTGTCTTCCTATCCTATACAGTCAATCACAACAAACAGAACAGGAACCCTGAAGCTGGGAATATTGGACAGAGGGAAGAAAATACTATAAACTGTAAATCAAAGATGATGTCTAGTTTATGAGAATTTTGCCTGAAGATACATTTTTTATTCCCAAAAGCCTCTTTGCTAAAGCATTTATTACTGATCCTAATTCCTCTTGCAAATTTAGTTAATACTCAGATATCTTTTGCATACAGAATAGCACACATGCAGTTACACTAATGTGTCTCAGTTGCTGATGAAGGCCTGAATAGAGCAGACTACAAAGTGGTTGGGCAGATAGTTGAATATTCATCTTAAAATTAAAATGTTGTTACTTGTGGACATAATGTTGCATTTAGTTAAATTTCTGTTCTAATTAGTAATGTCATGAGTGTAGCATAGCCATATAAGAATTCTCAGATGTCATAGACCAAGCTGTAAAGTGGAAGGGTGTCCTGTTAATGTCCAAGGGATATTATATAATAGAAGAATAAAGCACTGACATGGTTTTCATTTCCTGGGTTTAGATAATATCTTAGCACAAAGGGCATTTCTGCTACCACCACCAGATTAAATGAATCATTTCCTCTATAAGCAGCCTTGCATTTCTTTTCTTGCATTCCTTTTCATTCTGCAAAGAAACTTCACGTTTTCAGAATTCACAGAGCTGCTGTCTACATAGAGAATAGCCCAACAGGTAGGAAAACCAGCTGAGTGACAAGGGAACTTAGTCCCAGCTCTGAGCAATGTTGTCTTACTTCAACTGCCCTGTGCAGAAGCTCTGTGGTTTGCAAACCAGCATAGTACTGGGCTGGAAGGCTGGGAAAGATAAGGGAATCTGATACAATCCTAAAGTTTTCATTCAGGATCATGTTATATCATAGTTCAGGCAGGCAGTACCTCTACGTCAGTTCTTGTAACTTCACCTGGGTTTTTATTCCTGACATCATCAAAACATAAGGGTGCTGACAATACGCAAGAATTATTCCAAGAAGAACAAAAAGATCAAAGCTGGGAAGGACTGAATTATTAGGAATGATTGCAAGGATAGAATAAATATAGCTTCGCTCATAGATGGTTAACAGAAGCATAATAATAGTATGCAAATATTTGAGAAGTGTAAATGTCAAGGCTTGAACAGTGAGTATTTAGGAACTGACAAGAAGCTTTCTTGAGATGCACTTGGATAACGAGTGAAGCTGAAGAGTTGAGAGAGTATTTAATTGGAGAACTCCTAGTCAGAAGTGATGAATGCCACAGTTAATGGGAATTTCAAACCTCGGGAATTTTAAAGATCATATTAATCAAGTTGCCCATGTTATGTCAGTACATGGGAATAGTATCTTGTTTGGAGAAAAAAAGCTGATCATCATAAAAATAGTTGAGAACCACTTCCCTGAAAGCAAACCTTGCCTATAGTCTCTACATGGTTATGTACTGCAGTTGTACTTGCACTGGCAAAGGAAACGTTCCAATGAACTGATGTTCCTCTTGTTGATTTGTGATCTCCATAATTTTGGCTCAGTTATGACACTATTATCTCAGTTTGATTAAGCCATGTGAAGTGCATTATTGTTCAGAGTCTGTGGGCTGAGAGAGAACGGAAATATTACCACCCAGACATCTTGTTTTAACAAGGTTAAAGATAAAAGAAATCTTTTATAGATGCTATCTGACTCTGGAAAAGTATCAAATTTGTGTGCACAAGCTGGAAATGGATTACTTAGCCAGTGGGTAATGTTGGAGAGTCCCCACCCTACTCATTAAATCTCTAGCCTTGAAGTTCTCAAGGAGAAAAAGTTGATGTGCACTTGGGCTTGTGTGATGTTTCTCAAACACTTAGGTGTGTCCTGTAACAGCAAGACACAAAATGTACTTGTTGGAGGAGGAGGAAGTGGGAACAGAGTATAAATTGGCTTCCAGTACCAAAATAATGTAGTGCCTCAGTATGAGAACAGTCTTTGTTGACGGAAGCATGGACGTGCACATCACAGTTGGCTTAAGCAGAGAGCGTGGTATAAAATATCTTTATAAACTGGTATGTATCGGGAACATTGCTTAAATGGTGGGTTTTTGACTCCTCGTCTTATAGCATCCAGTGAAGAGCATTGACAGCATGACGGCTAAAACTTTCTGTAGCAATCAAGAATCTGAAAAAGTTCAGTCTGGTGTTCAGTGAAACAGTTTATGAATACACATTTAAGTCAGTAATTATTTTAGTGGAGGTACATTTTAATTTAATAATTTAAAAACAACAATAAATGTAGCTTTGGAGAGGCAATTTGATTTCTAGATTTTAAAAAAGAGGAGTGAAAATGAAAGAAACAAAAAAAAGTTTATAGTACACAGACATTAACTAATTAGGAAAAGAAAACTGGAATGAAATGCTTCTGTCTGGGTCAAAGTAAGTGTTGACAGTAGTCAATATGTTTCTTGTTTCTTTTTTTTTTTTTAAAAAAAAAAAAGAAATAAAAATATAAATTTGGGGAATAATATTGACTCTTGAGAAAAATCACCTCAAAAGCAGCCAGACTGGAATCTATTCTGACATTTTGTATATGAGTATGATTTCATTCAGGTACAGTAGACTGTGGTCAGAGAGAACAACAGGTGAAATAACAGATTTTATGAAATGTTAAAGTCAGAAGAGACACGACATCATTCCAAGTTCTTCACCAGGCTGTCCATCACACAGGCTGCAGAATTCCTTTCAGTGATTGCTGCTGTATAAAGGACCAAGAACATCCTTTTGTCTAGGCCATGCTCTCTGTAGTGGCATGGATGAAGGTATCTTTTGAAGCATTAAAGGGTACTATTGAGCTAGAAAGAGTAGCTGAGATCCACAGCCTGACTCTCTCCTCTGACATGGGCCTGACCTATAACAGGTCCCCTTTCTTCAGTTTCTTTTGCCAGTTGTTATTCCTCCCTGGAGCATCAGAGAGACAAACAAGCACGAGTTTCTTTGGAGACCTTTCTCATATCTACTTCAGAGAGGGGCTTAGCCAGAAACAGGCTGCTAAAGAAATGTAAAGGTGTGAAACTTCAGCCAAAACTCAGTCTAGCAGGTGTTCCACCCACTGGCTTCATTTTGGTAAGTTCCACCTTATGTAGTCTGTAGGTAACAATCTTCCTTAGGTATAATTTTTGTTTTGCTCCTTTTCCTGGTTACAGATGAAACATGGCCCAGTTCCCTTTGTATGAGCTCACAGATCCTTATCAAAAAATTTCTTTGTGATAAACAAAAGAGATCGAGCTTCTCCCTCTTACTTCAAGACATAATTTGAAGCCCTCACATTATGGACCCAGACCTGAGAAGAGTTTCCCAGCCACCATGTTCAGATGGCTGCAGTAGAGATTAGCCATGTCAGATGACCCCTCCTCAAAACTTTTCAAATCCTGTCTTAAAACTTAGTTTTTATTTGCTTTCCATACTATCAGTGGTAATCTCTTCCGGTGCCTAACACTTTTCACGGTTACACACTTTTTATTGTATTGCATCCTCAGGCTTTAACAGCAATGAAGCAAATGCTTCGCTTTAGGTTGCGTATATGGTGTATCCCTTTGCCAATGAGGCTAATTTTAGTGGTACCTTCTGGAAGTTGATCAGTTTTAAGACATGCACAGCCTGGGGTGTGCTGGATATGATAGTTAAAGAAACTTGGAATTCTGCCCACTCCTTTTTGTTGTCTGAATCTCATTTTTCTCAGAGAGTTAAAGTCATTTTTTAGTATAATTCCGAATTGAATTGTGATATTTAGGCCTGTACATAGATGCTTCAGCCCTTTGGTGCTGGGAAGTTCCACCTGGTTCCTAGACTCAGGTCTCTAGTGCATCCTACATCACATTTTCTGTTCTTGTGTGGATGTTGCAGATACTCACTGGGCCTCGAACAGAACTAGTGGCCTAGACTTAGGCACCTGTGTTAGCCCCTAATTTCCAATCATACAGTACAAAACACAATGCAAATACAAAGCAAACTTCCCAATGACATTTAATTTCTATCAATGATCTGTTATAGTTTACAAAAATATCCATCTAAATGTGTATATGTAGTTATGTATTTCCCTCCCTGCAGTCTACCATAAATCACACTGCAGATTAATTTTCATAATACAGATAATTTTTTTTAGGTAAAGTTGGATTAATTTAATTTCACTCTGAAATGTAACATTGCATATAGATGATCAGTGCTAATCACTCTGGAATCTTGCTGTATTTAATGGATAGGAATAACCACCTTCAAAAGTTAATTCACCTTGTAATTTCGAATGTCTACTTCAGGATGAGAAAATTCACAGTCCTGGAGTATTTTTTCCCCTTTTGAATGTGGAGAGGGCTTTTTGTGACTGGTCTTGGTACAGAAATTTAAATTGCAAAGATCTACCTTCAGTCAAATGAATCTCACACCTAATGTCTGATAAAATAAGGTGCCCAGAATGAATGAAAGATTATGGAGGAAATCAAGATCTGCAGCATCATGCAGAGGTACCAGAGCTAGTTTTAAATGTGGCTGGATCCTGGAAGCACAGAGGTACTGGGATGACAGAGGAGCATAGATCATTATAGGCATGTCTCAGTGGAAACACTCTTCTTCATATACTGGTAATGAACGAGGAGCTCATGATTTCCGAAGGGTGGTATTCAGGCAGATTATCACCTCTACAACCTTTTGGTTTGGAAAATGTCCAGCATCCCTCTTTAGAACAAAAAAAATTATTGCCAGATTTTAACTGATGTCAGTATACAGAACTAGCTTTAAATTAGCACTATCCTTTTGTCAAGTGCCATATTCACTTTCTTCCCTAAAACTGTGTGGTGTGGTCACAGCTGTTTAGGAGGATGCTGATTTGTACCCCTAGGAGTGGTTGTACCTCACTAAAAACAGAAGTGATTTGGTTAGATTGTACTACCAAAGCAAAATCAGCTCGATCACTTTCTACTGGGAATGAACAGGATTTGTGCCAGTCCATTGCAGAGAGGAAAATTTCATCTTCAGGTTAAATTCACTTTCTAAATGACCTAAGGGAAGAACATGATAGAGGAAACCAAATATGACAGCAGATGACTGATAAGTAGGTTATTGAAACATTTTGTGTTTAAAAACAGGGGACTAAAATTCTAAATTATAGGTTAGTTTCCAATATTTAAATGAAAATATCTATTTTAGTTCACTGGAGATTATGAAGTGAAAAACTGAAAACTGAAAATGAAAAGTTTTGATGTTGATCATTTTAAAGTTGACTTGAGTATTTTTTATATTTTGAAAACCAGAATTTTTCAAATAAATAGGTTCATACTTATCTAACATTTAGACTTAGGTAGACTTCCTTTCTTTTTTTTTTAACGTATACTTTATGAGATGGTGCTGTGATTGCACATCTGCAGTGTCACATGCAGAGCATGCGGATCTGAAAAAGTCAAAAGGATTCAGTTTTGTGACTTTTTTGCTTAGGGGTGAGGACTGTATCCATAGGTCCTGTGCACCCATTTCTGAGAGGTTCCACCTAATGCATCTAACAATGTCAAAAATATAGGGCTGGGGGGGAGACACAGTATGGGTTTTGCCCGTCCACACTCCATGCTGTTCTCACATTTCTCTAATCGTGTAAAACAACAGTGTTGATCAAAGAACCAGAGTGACTTGACAACAAACAGTAGACCAGTTATGGGTTCTTACAACATTTATCTGTTACAATATCTTCTGGGAAAGTTTAGTCCTGGAGTGAAATTTCTACTGCTTGTTACATGTAGTTAAGGGCAAAACACACTGTTGCATCCCCGAAAACAACTTAGCTGCATTCATTAGACAACGCAAGGGTGATCTAAGCACAGGATCGCTATGTTTCTCAAGAGAAAAGGCAGGATCTAACATAGCCTCCAGGAGACTTTTAATTCGGAGGCACAAACAGTTTGATGGCCATTAAACTTAACAGCTGGCAACACAAGGAGCCAAGAAGGAATGCGGAGCCAAGGAGTAATATTTCTGCCTTCCTGGGATGAAGTGTGAGAGAGTTCACTGATACTCCACACTGGGCGTCCAACAGAAAGCAACAGAAACGGAGACACTAACACATGAGTCATTCTCTGTGTCTTCAGCCTAACAGTGATAGAAAGTGAACTTTTTGCGTTATCATCTGGCAAAGGTAACGCCAGCTGCAGAGCAGTGATGTGGGAGCAGCAGCAAGGTTGGCAGGAGAAGCAGTAATTGGGTTTTACATCCTTCACCAGCTCCTGTTTATGGAGAAGGAAGGAGGAACCTTGGGGTTCATCTACCTTGGAATGATTTGGCTATTTTAAACAAAGTTGTGGTTCTTGGGGTTTAGGAATTTATTCCATCAGAGCTTCCTTTTCACTCCAGCATCAGGTTTTGGTGACTGTCAATCACTATTTGGACCCTAAGGCTGGTATAGTCCTTTACTTTAAACAGAGTAAATAACAGGGAGGTTATAAAAAGGCAGAGAAGCTGGTGGTTCAGAAATGGCCCATGTTGGTGTCCAAGCATGGTCTTCACCTACTGAGTTATAAATCAGTGTCTGCCTTGAGAATATATACAGCTTTCAGTGCTGCCAGTAATAAAAATAATGTAGAATTATTGTTGTTTTTTAGTCTTGCCCATAACTTCATGAGATTCATTTCAGAGAAGGAAGATTTGGAAGAAAAGTTCAAGGCCCCTTCTGGATCCATCCCTCATTTAGCCTGAGTCAGCTTTACACCTCTCAGGCAGTGTAAAGGGGAGTTTCAAATGGGATAAATTATGCTTTTGCTCACTCTAATGGCTTTTTGCACTCCTAAAGAGGTGGCAAGAGGCCTTAGTATAAATGAGACTGTTTTATCTGCTTTTTTTCTTCCCTGGTCAGTGTACTTAAAATGCTGGTGAGCACTGGGAAGTGAAATCCAAAGGGAAGCCCACACCTGTATCAAAAGGACACCCATTTTATGTTTGAATTTATTTTTTTTTAATTATTTCTTTTTCCTCCCCTTTTATATGCAACAATTAGGCCTGGAAAGAGAGAGGTGAAGATACGTGCTGGCGGGGAGCTCTGCAGCATTTGAAAACACTCTCTGCAGTAGAGTCTCAGAGTTTATCGCTTACAGTTAACCTCTGATGCAGGAGTCCTGCTGCTCCTGAGGGAGAAAAAATATCTCGGGAAGGAAGTTACCTACAAGTATGAGCGCAGGCACATATATGTGTGCACATCAGAGTGCCTGTGCATGTGGTGGACGTGTCTTATGCTGAAAGCTGCACGTATAAAAAATGTAAAACATGACATCTCATAATATTTTCATATTGGGTAACTACAGAGAATATTTTGGCAAGGGTGCTTAATCTAAAATGTTCAATTTTAATCAGCTTGAACTATGGTCTGTCTTTCTGTGAACTGAAAACCACCAATCAATTTTCCTTTATCTTTTTTTCTGTTTTTCTTACCCAAGGCAATGCCTTTTGTAAAAGGGTATTTATTTTTAATGGATTTTTTAATGAATTTTTCAGTCAAGCTATTAATAATGCCATTAATTATAGGCAGCTTGTATTAAAGTGCATGCTGGCCTCTTAATCCTGACCCCCAGCTATTGGCTTGCAGCTAATCCAGCCCGGTGCTTGGCAGCGGTGCCGGCCGCAGCCCGTGGCTGCTTGGGAACAGGGGGAAGATGGGACTGAAGGATAAGGAGTGATGGGGAGGAGGCGGGGGGAGCGGCATTTTGAGTATATACTTTGCCAGAGGGGGTGAAGTTTAAAGCCAGATGATATGTTAGTGCAGTGGGGATAATCCTGGAGATGCAGTGCCAGCACTTGGGAGGACCTTCCCCAGCGGAAGGCTTTGCTCTGCCTGAAAGCCCTGGCCAGTTTGATAACCCCCAGGAGCCCCGCGCCAGCTTACCTGGGGCGGTTGTGCGCGACGGCCGCCCCACTTCAATCTGCTTAAAAGATCGGGCAGACAGAAGGCCCTGGCCACATAATAGATTCCTTTCCCTTCCCCAGGCTGCTCATCTGACATGATTGTTACCAAAGTTGCTAATTATCGGCTGGTTGGAAGATAATGAAGGGGCCCCATCCTGTGCGGTCAGAGGAGAGAAACTCTTGTCATTAGGAGCAGGACCAGATCCAAAGAGTTTCCAGCCTTTGTGCATGGATGCATATCCCTGTGTTTTGTTTTCTGGGGCAACTGGACGTGTTAGATCTTAGAATTCATCGTTTTGTGCCCGTGATGTTTTAACGTTTCTTTTAAAAAAAAAAAAGTATAAATGTTCTTTTTTATTCCTGTACTAAGTTTTGTTTGCTTTGCTTTGTTTGCTTTGTAATTTCTCTCTACATATCTTAGGAAAAAAAGAAGAAAATTAGATACATTCTTCCCATTTTAAGTGTCTGTGGAACAAAGGATGTGCACTTGTCCCATTGCAGAGCTGACTCTGGGCTACTCTCCATGGCTGCGGGACACAAGTTTCATATTCACAAGCTTGAGGAGGAAAAAGCATTTCTGTTGAAGATCATGCACCCATAGAGATGTTAATCTGGTATTTTGTGGTAATTAATTTGAACATTTAAATAAGTGGTTTGGCCACTAGATTTGTTAATGGTTTTTAAAAGCCACCAATGCGAGGCATGAAGCAGCTTCTGTCCAAAGAAACAGAAAATTTGGACATGGAAGAGACTGGGACACTCTGGAGAGAAAATATACTGGCGGTTTATGTTCTTTAAGTTTCCCTCTTTTTTTTCTTTGCTTTTCTTCTTGCAATTATTACAGAAATGTGTATTAGGAAGGTGTTTGAACACTGGTATGTGTTTGGGGGTCCACTACTCAACACAGACTTTGGAAATGTACAGAGCAAGGCACCAGCTGCTCCCATGCCCAGCAACAATATCCACACACCCACCCCCGCCCCCCCAAAGTCTTTCACTCTCTCCAACCACCAAGCAAGTTTTTTAAGTGCAGCCACAAACCTGGAGCTTTCTTAGGAAAAAACAGTGGCAGGCTTGGGAAACACCTGCCCCCTCTGACGCTGCACCATCATCCTCCATTAAGTCTCTGTCCCGATTTGCTTTCCAGTGGGAAAGCTTTGTGTCTCAGTGAATAACTCTGGAACCAGGTATCAGTATTTAATAGTGTGGATATAGGTATAATTTCAGTGACAGCATAAGGAATTATGCCTGGTAATGATTTACTCTTTAAACTCTTAACACTATTTTTTTATTATTTGTGGGGGTTTTTTGTTTGTTTGTTGTATTTTGTCAACAGATTATCTTGACTGTAATAGAACAACAGGAAAAACCAAAACGGTATGAACTTTTTCCTGGAAAAACACTAACATTGGATATTGTGGCTGATATTCCTCAGTTTCATCAGTGGCTTACAGATTCTGCAGGTCTTTTCTTACCACTTCTGCTCTCGCTATGTCCTGTTAGAGAGCAAATGACAGGTAAGAAATGGAGAGGAAAGGGTGGACGACCACTAGGAATGAGTGCTGACCCTCCAAAATCATGCTCCATAACACTACTGTGGGAAAATACGGCACAGCACACACTATCCTAGTCACTGTGCTTTGTCTCAGCTTCTCTTTAGATTTACTCTAGCTGCAGTGTTGACCATATTGCAATAGTCTGTGGCAAAACGTCAACAGATTAAGAAGATGCAAGTGTGCCCCACAGCCATAGCATGCACTGGATGATGCACCCACATTACCACAGAGAAAAGCTTAATCATATACAATTAAACTAAAAATATCACAAAGTAGTTGGGCTTTTTTTCTCAAAGTTTTAAGTTTAGGGGTTTTATCCAGTCTGTGTGAGGATATTCAAGATCCTCCAAGTGGAAGAAGAATCCAGACAAATGTATGGTCTTTTTAAAGTTGGTCCAAAGAAAACCAAACAAATAGCAATTACTTCAATAGTGCTGCTTTTTTTGCCAATATTCTTAAATAAAATACAATGCAAGGCAAATGCAACAGATTTATTTTTGTTATTTTCATATATTTTATGTTTTCACACTCTTTTCTTGTCAAAATCAGAACAGCAGATACACAAGTACAACAAACTAGTAAGGACCTCAGGCCCTTTTATCACCCAATGGACGAATTTCCAAATCCAAGACAACAGCTTGGATAGTTCGGATAACGTCAGCCGTGTCCCCCTTCCTACAGTTAATCCCTTTACTGATAGATCTATTAGCACTGTTGAACTCGTTGGTGGCTTTTACTTTTTTTTTTTTTTTTTTTTTTTTTTTAATGAATCATGTATTTTTGAACATTTACCCAACAGAAGTTCTGAAACTTTTGAGATTCACCTGTTGGTAGTATTCTCTCTACTTGCCCGTTTTCAGAAAGATCAGGGTTTTTACAGTTCTGAATGAAAGGGATATTAGCCTGTTAATTTTGAAGGTCAGATTGAAACTGAGTTTGATCAGACAAGAATGAATGAATAACCGTATGTTCTGGCAAGATAGCTGTAAACATATCTAAGAGAAATGAGTATGATGGTCTCAGCAAGCTTTCCTGAGCAATGTGATTTTTGCCATCAGAAGGTTATAAATTACTCGGAAATTTGTTATGAGTTAAAGATGGCCTTGTTTGGCCCCACTGTTTGCTGTCTTTCACTAAATACAAATATACACATACATCTTTCTTAATGGAAGGGAGGGCTGTGCTAGGTGTCAGTGCCTTTAAACTTCAGTTTGATTTTTTTTCCCAGTCCTGAAGGAGCAATCTTATCACTTTTTACTGAAGAATAAAAGGGATGGGAGAGCATAAAACTAATCCAAATTAATTTTGGATACATTTCTGCATAATGTAACTGGAAAGTTTGTCCCACAGCACTTCTCTCAGTTTAGGATTTTTTTTCCCCCATTTTTTTAAATTCACACTAATTTAGTAAGCTATATAAGTGAGTGCCTAGCTTTAAGGGTAAAAGGAGTTAATATGTGCTCAAGCTCTTGATAAATTGGATCTTGATTAATTTTTGTAAATCTATCTTATTTCTGGCATAGCTCAGGAAAGCTGTCAGTCCCTGCCTGGAATAGGAATCTGAAAGGCTTTCAGCACATTAGAGTTGTCTTTTCAGGTCAAGGCTGAGATACACTGAAAGGGAGGGAGGATTGCATTGTGCTTGCTTGACCTATGCAATATTTTATTTTTGGATAAACAGAGCACTGCAGCTTCCAGTTTTTTTCTGATCCATCAGTCTTCACAAAGGCTGCATTCAGCAAATAGGGCACACTGTTTCAATATGTGTTCTGTTTCTCTTTCTATCCATCTCACTCATTTCTCTTTGTAAACCTCCTCATGGCCTATATATATTGAATTGCAGATCTCATTTGATGCTTCCACCCACCCACCCCCAGTACATGACAGAAAGAAAAAAAAGAAAAAAAAAAGAAAAAAAAAGAAAGAAAGAAAAATGATCATTATTGTTTTTTCTCTACTTGACTCAGTGTGGGTCAAGGATTTACACCCTTACACCAAAAATTGCCTTCTAATAGGAGCTGTTTAGCTGAAGTCAAGCAGCTGGATCATGTAAATCTGTGTAACTCTATTAATTTAAACAGAGCTGCTCAGATTTATACCAGCTGAGGACCTGGCTCACAGGAAAAACTTCTAAGAAAAAGTGTCCTCTAGCTGGGATAAGCAGTTTGGCCCCTAACAGCAAATTCATTTTCTTTTTAAAGTAAGAAGTAATATGATGCAGCATCCTGAGTTGCAGGATTCTTTTCCCCTGGCATTTCAACGGGAGCCCACTTCCAGAAGACTGGATTACACAAGGGAAATAGGACAAAGCGACAAACACTGCTGCTTCCGCATCATTCACACACTGATCCTTGTTTCTTAAAAAAAATAAAATGTTCAATATTTGCCAATGAGAATTCTTCCTGTGAACTATTTGTAGCCCGTTTTCTCTGACTGGCATGATTGCTCATGTCATTCATAAGGAAATTTTCTCCTCCCTGGCTGACTGACCTTTTTCCAGAGCAGATCTAAAAACCTTTAGAAAAATAACTACTGGG
The DNA here is from genome assembly GCF_023634085.1 of Falco cherrug. Classification (NCBI taxonomy): domain Eukaryota; kingdom Metazoa; phylum Chordata; class Aves; order Falconiformes; family Falconidae; genus Falco; species Falco cherrug. Next base: position 75,417,859 of record NC_073702.1, read on the forward strand.
GCTATAAAGGGTGAGACTTTAAAGTATGGAATAATTTTCACCTGTATCTGCCATAATGCCATATAATTTGTAAGTAACCACTAATGGGACCCCACGAAGGGCAATGAGGTGCTGCCTATTTTCCTGGGAAAGTCCAATGCCTGGAATGCACTGCTTTGTGCTGAAATGTTGTAGCAATGCCCCAGAGACAGGGCAGACGTGGTGGGGAATGTGCCACTACTGCAGCATCTCAGGGCTGCTTTGTTTATATACTGGTAAATGTAACTGTTGATTCTGGTGTTTCTGAGTTTCCATTTTAGCTACAGATCGGAATATTAGTGAGGCTGTTTCATTCATCAGTAGATATGAATATTAGTCTTTGTGTCCTTTTGCTCTGCATTTCTGCACTGCTCAAGAAGATACTACCACACAAGGTTGCAAGATAGTGGACAAAACCCCAAAATCTATTACAGATAATTACTTTCACATGAGGTATAATTACAGCATGTTTTTCTCCTGTAACTACAGTGAGAATCTGTGGTATTTCACTCATAAATAGAAGATGCAGATCTACACTGGAGATACCTAAAAATAGATGAGCCTGACCTTTACTTTCTGGTCTTTGCATGCTGTTGGTCTGTGCTGTGGCACAGAATTCACATTTTTCAGGATGTAATTTTTCTCCTTCATAAAATATCCATTTTTGTATGCTGCTACACATTTTTGTTACATGCCATACACTATGAATCTCTGATCTATAAACTGTATAAATCTATTGCTATTTGTAAGCCCATTTTCAATGATTCTGTTCTGTAGTTTAAAAAAAAAAAAAAAAAAAAAAAAGAGGAAAAAAAGAAAAAAGAAAAAGCCTGCTGTAAAGTACCTTAAGAATGGGAGCAGATATCAAATATTGGCACATCAAGAGTGCATCACGGTCTCTGTGCCTCTACCAAGTCTGAAATAATTTGCAAGTTGAAAATAATTTCGCTTCTTTTATAACAGATGGGGAAAATTCCTGGTTCTTCTCTACAGAATAAGATGTTGAAAGACCAAAAAGCTGTTACAGAGGTAAAAAAGATCAGAAAAAAATGTTAAGCATTTTGACACTGTGCATGTCCAACCAAAGTCGTCTCTGGTGCAGAAAAATGGCAGTGAATCAAGATCTAATAGTGACTCAGTATTTGCTGTGTCTGTGACTGGAAATGACTTTCTGAGACTACATTTTCATGAAAAAGGGCTCGGCATAACAAAACATCTTCTCTTTTTGCCTTTTTCTTTTTTCTTCTCCCATTTCTCCTTTTCTTTGTCTAATAAGGGTTTAAAAAAATAAGTGAAACTCAAATAACCATTAGAGATCACCAAGCATTTTCTAGCATTAATGTGCAGAATGCATTACTCTATGAAACTCTTTTTTCTGCAAACCTGCACAACATTTGCATCTTCTTGTGAGTGGGGATGGTGTGCCTGAATCCAACCTTTCTGTTGAAGGTAACCAAGTTAGAATACCACAAGGGCCAGCCTAGGGCTTCTGGCACCACCATAAATTAGGAATTGTGCTTTATTTTCAAGCTTTGCAGTCTCAGGAAACATGGCAATAGGTGCTGCTTAAGTATATGTCGAGACATTCCCTTTCCCTGGGAAATTACAGCCTCCTGCAGGACATGAATTGCTCTTTATTGGGGATTCTCTAATGGCAGATTTTCCTGTGGCTGCTTGTTTTCCAATATCTTTCCTCTGCAACCAACATGAAATCCCTCTTATATAAGCAATGCTCTGACTCTGGAAGTAATCATGTATTTTTATAGCCAGAAAAAAACCAACATTTGATTGTTGAATCTAATTTTCTGTGTAAAACAGGTGATAAAGTTTTACCTATTAACATCTGTTTTGAGCTAATTGTGCATTTCTGGCTAAAACATATCCTCTGGTAAGCCATTCTTTCTTTATATGAAAATATCAGAAATTGAGAGATTCATGCCACCTTTTTGATGTTTGCTGTTGTGTCTTGGCTGTGCTAAGCACTGGTGTTCTCTTTTTGTTTTTCCCTTCTCTAACTTCAGCATTTTACCACCAGACCACCCTAGTATTCTTCTTTGTTAAAAAAAAAAAAAAAAAGGTTTACTTAAGACCTGATATTTTATTTAAGAAACACAGATTCCAAATTAAAATCCTTGTAATCTTCTTTGCAGACAATTAGCCAAAATGTGACCTTTAACTATCCCAGTCTAAGATTTTTCTCTGAACCATATCCAGTCTGTAACATGCCTCGAAGAGGAGTGTTAAGCGTTAAATACTAGTTTTACCAATACAGTACACAAAGGCAAGGCTAGTTCCTTGATTGTCCACTCTATTTCTGTGATTTCTTGTCCAAAGTTTACTCAACTTAACACAGCACAATATTAGGCATTACCATGAAGCTGCTTTTTCTTTTGTGATTGCTAACTTTTTTAGCCTTTCTGTTTTGAACAGTATCTTTCAAACAGGTCAGGGAATCCCTGATGTGCAGCATATGTCTCTTTTCATGCCACATGGACTCAGTTTGTCCTTATCAAAACAAGCTGAAACGAGGGTTTGCTAGTAAGGTGTAAGCGTAGGGAATTGGAAGGTCCATGTGCACCAGTTCATACACTTTCAGAGTAGTATTACTTCACCCTGTTTTCGTTGTGTACATGTTAATTGATTAGCAAAACCCAGTCATTTAGGGTTTTATTGTCTATGAAGAAGCAAATTCCTCAAAAATTGTCAGGCATCTTCCTTCTTCCTTTTCATTGTCACTTCTCTTAGGGTGGGATGAATAGGGGACTTTAACCACTCAAAGATCTGCTGGAAGCACAACACCGCAAGGCACAAGCAAGGCACAGAAGGTTTCTGGAGTGCATTGAGGATTATTCCTGACTCAGGTGGTTGAAGAGCTGATGAGGAGAGGTAATCTCCTCATACTGGACCTCATACATACAAGCAAGCAAGGGGATGGGAAGGATGGGGGCAGCCTTGGCTGCAGCAGCCCACAACAGTGGAGTTCAGGATCCTGAAAAAAGAGCTCCAGGCAAAAACCACAATCATGGCACTAGACTCCAAGAGAATGGTTTGGCTTTTTCATGGATCTGCTTGAAAGAACCCTATGAGAGAGCATTCTGGAGAAAAAAAAAAAAAAAATTGGTACAGCAGAAATGGTTGATTCATGGATGATCTCCTCCAACCTCAGGAATGGTCCATCCAACATAAAGGAAGCCAAGCACCTGCTGAGTGGATGAAGGGAAGGTGTTGGATGTATTTTTTTCCAGATTAAAGCTTTTGATACTGTCGATCACAGCATCCTTCTGGACAAGTTGTCTAGCTGTGGGGTGAGTGGGGTAATGGTGCACTTGGTAAAGAACTGGCTGAAGGGCAGAGCTCAGAGTGTTGTAGTGAATGGGGTTACCTGGCTGGTGACTGATTGCCAGTGGTGTTCCTCAGGGTTCAGTTATAGGGCCAGTTCTGTTCAATAATACTTTTTTCAGTGATCTGGATGCAGGAGCTGAATGCACCATTAACAAGTTTGCTGATCATACCAGACTGGGAGGTGCTGTTGACTCTCTTGAGGGACAGGAAAACTTGCAGAGGGATCTAGACAGATTGGAGCGTTGGGCAATGATTAATGGGATGAAATTTTAGAACTCTGAATGCTGGATACTTTGCCTAGGATGGAATAACACTGGTCACAAGTGTAAAATGGGAGAGGAGTCGCTGGACACCAACCCTGCAGAAAAGGATCGGGGAAGGGGAGGGCAGCGCTGGTCGACAGGAGGCCCAATAGGAGCCTGCAGTGTGTTCTGGCAGCCAAGAGGGCAAACTGCACCCTGGTGTGCATCAAACAGCATCACCAGCTGCTCCAAAGAGGTGGTTATCCTGCTGTACTCAGCATTGGTGCACCTTGAATACTGTGTGCTGTTCTGGGCCCCACAATGTAGAAACGATGTGAAGGTCCTTGAATGCATCCAGAGGAGGGCAGCAAAGCTGGTGAAAGGGCTGGAAGGAATGTCCTGTGAGGAGCGGCTAAGGACTTTGGGTTGGAGACAAGGAGGTGGCAGGATGACCTGCCAGAGTCATGTGGAGTGTGTGGAGTGTGTGGAGAGGGAGGTGCTGAGCTCTTCTCCCTGGTATCCAGTGATAGGACACGTGTGAATGGTTCAAAGCTGCATCAGGGGAGTTTTAGACTGGACATGAGGAAGCATTTCTTTATGAAAGGGTGGTCAAATACTGGAACAGACTTCCTAGCGAGGTGGTCGATGCCCCAAGCCTGTCAGTGTTTAAGAGGCATTTGGACAAGGCCCTTAACAACATGCTTTAACTTTTGGTCATCCCTGAAGTGGTCAGGCAGTTGGAGCAGATGATCCTTGTAGGTCCCTTCCAAGTGAAATAGTCTATTTCAGGGGTCCTCAAACTACAGCCCGCAGGCCAGATACAGCCCCCCAGGGTCCTCAATCCGGCCCCTGGTATTTACAGAACCCCCCCGCTGCCCCCCCCCTCCCTGCCAGCGCCAGGGGTTGGGGGGGGAACCAAGCAGCCGCAGATGACTGCCTGCCACTTCATCCGTGCGCCAGCCCCCTGTTTAAAAAGTTTGAGGACCCCTGATGTAAGAGATGGAAGCAGAGTCAGGTGACCCAGGAGAAGTATAGACACACTGCCCAAGTGGAGGGATGGGGCTAGTAAAGCAAAAACCCAGCTGGACTTGAATTTCACAGGTGAAGTGCAACATAAAAAAACTTTTACAAACATGTGAGCAGCAAAAGGAAGACCAGGGAGAATACTAGTTTGCTGTTGAAGGAGGAAGGGGACCTGGTGATGAACACACAAAAAAAGATGAGGTATTCAATTCCTTCTTCATCCATCTTTACCAGTAAGACTGGCCTTCATGAATCCCAGGTCCCCATGATCAGAGGGAAATTCCAGAGTAAGGAAGACTCACCTTCAGTGGAAGAGGATCAGGTTAAAGAACATTTAAACAAAGTGCACATACACACGTCAATAGGACCTGATGGGATGCACCTATAAGTGCTAAGGTAGCTGTACAAGGTCGTTGCAAGGACACTTATTAATCTTTGAAAGGTGACAGTGATTGGGGAAGGCTCCTGAGAACTGTAAGAAAGTAAATATCACTCCTATGTTCAAAAAAGGCAATTAGGAGCATCCTATAGACCTCCAAGGAAAAAGATTAGCCTTAGGTTCTTGAAAACTCCTCCTTAGGTAGCAACAATTAGATTCTCATTTAATTGTCTATTCTCCAGCTAAACACAGTTCCCTCAGCATCTCTCCATACATCTTGCATGTTCCAGCTCTGTAGCTGTGTTAGTAACCTTTCTTGGACTTTCTCCAGTTTTCGATCTCTTCCTTCTACAAAGAAGGCCAAAACTGGGCAGACCATACAGTTCATAAGATCCAAGTAGCGGGAAATAATATTTTGACCTACTGGTTGCAGTCTTCTTGTGGCAGCCTCTGTTTTCTAGATGGCTGCTAGTAGATGAGCTATACCTGTGCAGAGCTGGGTATGGGTCAAATTCTATTTACTCTCTTAATAGAATAAACTTGGAATGGGTCCACTTGGCTGCAGAGTGAGATACAAGGGATGGCAAATCAACATTGGTGTCAACTGTCTGTGAACATGTTCTTCATCTGTGGCATTTGTTCAGGTAATTTGTGCCAGCTTAAACTTATTTCACTGGAAGGTAACGTGATTCTCATTAGCTCACATATGTCACGGGCTAAGAATGTGCACAGAAACTCCTACTGTGGCTTAGCTGACTTACAGCAACACTGTTCTGTGGCTGAGTCCTCAGACTCAGTTTTGTATTTCTTAAGCCCTGGCAAAACAAAAGAGATGAAAGAGGATCTCTCTGATATGCCATGAACATTTCAGACACAAACCCTGAAAGAACTTCAGACGAAGATTTGGTTCTGAGCATCCTTGGTGCCCAGCTGCTTTGATGAGCTGATCCAAAATCCTGACCTCAGTCACATATGAAATGTGGATCCAGTTCTAAACTGGACTCTGGCTGTAATGTGTAAATTCACATCTGTCTCCACCATTAATATTTCAGGGTCTGAACGAAGCTTGGCCAGATTTTCTCTGATCTCTGCCTCATTCATATCGACTAAAGAAGTGCTCCTTGCTTCCAAGAGCAGCTTCTCTGTGTAAGTCACAGTCTCTGCCTGCATTACTTCATGCAGCCATAAGAAAGCTTTCTATGGAAATTCATACACTTTTCAACATGAAGATTTGGCTAACTTTTTTTTAGCAAAAGAGGTGCAAAAAAAAGATTTAATGATTTTCCTCCTGACTGTCCTAAAAAGCAGATGTAATATGCAGAGGGAAAACCTGCTTGCACAGAGCAGACATATTTCTGGGCATCTACGTAGTTAGCAGAGGGAGGATGTTCAATTAGTCTCTTTACCACAAGCTCCCCAGTTAGTCTCCCTCTGGAAAATAGGTGAGAAATTCTTATATTCCTCTCAATATGTTAATCAGACAACTGGTATCACAGTTCTCTAACTGTGTAATACCAGTCCCCCTTGGCAGATATATTTTATTTGGATAATGATGTGAAATTTAAGATCTACGTTTCAATTGTAGAGAGCCATAGGCAGTTGTCAATTTTAGTGACAGACATGAACCTGGAGCTAAATTCCTGTGCACAAGCAAAAATTCCAACAGGCGTAGCGCAGTTCTGGTCCCTTAATAGAAATACATTTTCTCCCATTGAGGGGCAGTATTTTTAAACTGTGCATTGCTTCTCCTGGTGCTGGCGAATCACAAATGCTCTCAAATGCTGCTTTTTACTGGGACAGTTTGGTGACCTCAGCTATCAAGCAGTCTGCTGCAAAATCTAATGGGTATCTACTTTTTCTGCCTAAAGTGTCCATCGCGTTGGTACCAAAGCACTGTCGTATGAATCTCCTGCTTTTCTTTCCCACTGCTGAATATAATTCTGCCTCATCCTGTTCCTCTGAATCCCTGGTCTTCCTTGGCAGATATGATTTTTAGCGCACACTACACTTTGTCTCTCCTATTCACTTCAAAATGTCTTAAGTCTAAGTTAGCTTCTGGGTCCAGTGCAGAGAAGGATTTTCTTTAGCTCTACCTAAAATCTCAAAGACTTGTTCAAGGTGGCTATTCAGACCTCTCTTTCCTTTTTTTTCAAGAGCAATAGCCTAACAGAAAGCATCCTTTTCCTGTAAATACCAAATTGTAGGTATATCATCTTAGGTTTCTTTCTGTTGTTGTTGTTGTTAATATCATTATTATCGTTACTATTATTTTGCATAAAGTTTAGAGGGGAGATTTTCAGTAAGTGAGAGTGACATTTTCTTTAAAACTTGTGGGTGTATCCAGAGCCTGAGGTAAAGATGAGCTGCATTCTATTAGTGTGTGGATTTTTTCTCCAAAGTAGATCTAACACTGCTGAAAGCTGTCCCCAGAGCTGTCAATCAAAAAAGGAACGATATGAATAGCAGCAACAGTAGCACAAAATTCCTCCATACTATATTACAATAGGCAAGGCACAAGGTTAGGACTCAGGGTTCTTTTAAATCTGATTGTTCAGCTTTGCCATCTAACCAGGAGGAATAAAAGAAAAACACTTGTGTCAAGTCAGTCTAAAGCCAAATTACTTTTTTCTCCGAATACCTAATGAAAAAGATCGTTTGCATTTCTTTTTAAACATTTTGCAGTAAAAACTTAAGAGCTTCTATTAAAAAATTAGAGTTGATCTGGATGTTGTTCTGTTTCCTACAACATACTTTTAGGATGCTGTGGTCCTAGGTCCATACCTCTTCCCTCCTCAAGTCAGAACAGAGTTGTAAACAAAATCTCTCAGCTTTAACAAGGTGCTTTAGTGAATGCACTGTGGAAATGCTTGGACTATAACTTTCATCAAATCTGCTTTGTTTCACCAAAACTACTTAAGTACTAATGAACGCTGGGACTGGAGCTGTCTTTCAGGTACATTCCTCAAACACTGAGCTATACAGTTACTGTACACTCTGTGTGGCCAAGATGGTAACTCCTGCAAAGCTGAACTGCTCCAGCTCTGACAGCAGAGGCAGAGCTGCCTCAGACAGCCCTTTGGCACAATAGCTCAGGCACAGCAAGAGAAGGTTGGATCCCATTTCTCATGCCAGAAGGAACCTTCACAATTAGAATCTGATGTGGGAAGGGACCTCTGATATCATCTAGGACAACTCCCCTGCTCAGAGCAGGATCAGCTAGAACAGCTTTCCCAGGACTATGTTTGAATCTCTCCAAGAATGGAGGCTCCACCACCTCCCTGGGCAACCTGTGCTGGGCTTGGTTTGCCTGACAGTAAAAAGGGGAATTCTACTGTTTTAGCAGAATTTCCTGTGTTTCAGTTTGTGTCCATTGCTTCATGTCCTTTCACTGGATACCTCTGAGAAGAGTCTGGCTCTGTCTGATTTATTCCGCTGTATTGTGTAGCTACATGCACAGACAAGATCCCCCAGAGCCTCCTCTTCTCAAGGCTGAAATGAATTACTCTAAGACTCCCTGCAGTCCTCACTGACAGAAAACTCCCCAGAACAAACATTTCTGCAAGAGGGTGAGTGCTAAACTCTGGGCAAATCACTTACCTCCTACATAAACTCAAAGATCTACTAGCTAAGGACAGATTGAGGCATCTGCTTTTCGCCCAAAGACCATGCCTAGCAGGTAATTTGGAGGAAGCCCCACTCATTTAGAGGTTGGGAGAATTTAATTGTGTGATCAGAGCTAGATAGTGACCATTGGCTCAGGATCTAGCAGCGTTTAGTTTACTAGTATAACTGTAGCCACTGACCACATGGGTCCTGGGTGGGTGTCACCTGTCACCACAGTAGGTATTTACATCTGACCTAACGGTCTGAATTGCCTTCAGAGACATGGGAGAAAGATCCTTCTAGGACACAGTTCATCTCATCCTGAGGCATGTTTCTAAAGCAGGTCAGGTGGGTCAAGCCCCGGAAATGTCTGCTTCTCTCTGTGACTGTAAGATGATTAAAGCAGACCCAGCAGCCTACGTTGTAGGCGTCTGAAGCCAGTGGTGAACAAGCACAGCCTAGGTAAGTGCCTCCTTTTTCACTGCTTAAAGTCCCCAGGCATCAGCTATTGTGACATACCCAGAACAAACACAGTCTTCCTCATGATGGGTGAAACACTCAGTGCCCATGGGACAGGCAAATGCCAGCCCCGAGCACGTCTCCCTGACTGGATGCCACTCTCAAAGCTGATGTTAGCACTGGGTCAAGGATGAGCCCGCAGAGGGCTCGTCTTCCCAATCCCTTTTGCTCCTGCAAAACCTCAAATCCTCTCTCCCTTTCTGTATGGTGCCTGTGGACCTGAGCACCTGACCTGGTGCAGGAGCGCTTCAAAACCTTTGCAGACCTGCCTGTTTGCCAAAATACTTAAGTACCGAAGATACATAGTTAATATACTTCAGGGCCATATAAGAATTTGCAAATCTGGCTGCCATAATCTGCATCTCACAATGAAGGTTCCTCATTATGGGCACAATCCTGCTGTGTTAACATCTGCAGATGTTCTGACACAACCACGAAAGCTGCAGTAGGAAACGTCACATATTGCTCACGCTCATATTTCTGGCACAGAAGCAGTTGTCCTCTGAGCTGCTTCCCCACAAAGAACGCTGCACTTCAGAAGAATACAATGTGTGCTAGGAGGGTTTCCATTTTCCCAAAGAATCAAGGAAACTGGGGGCTTTAATCATATTTATGATTCTTTTAAACTAGATTAGTTGTTCCTATTGTTAACAAGACCATGGTGCTTTTTGTCACGTTGGAAGTGTGATGTGCTTTAGCATACCCAGATTTGAAAACAGAAGCTGACAGGTTTTTGTTCGCAATTGTTTTGATAGTAGATTTTTCCTTTTTTTTTAATTCTTTCTTCTTCAGATTCTGTCTCTATTGATCTTTAATGGCTTCCAGATGGGATCACGTTTGGCCATTTTATAGGCTGAGCTCTGAAAGACTAAGAAAATACAGTGTAAAAAAGCAGCCCATTAGCTAATAAAAAATAAAAAGGCACTGCAAATATACTAATAAAGTTTGTAATGTCGTAATATATTAAGGAGATGACAACTGCGCAGGAAATAGGCCTGGCCTGGCTGCATGGAATAACGAGGGAGTTTTAACAGCTTATGGTAGAGGTAACAGCTGTTGAGCAAGAGCAAAACATTGCTTACATTTTACATTGTAGCTGAAACAATACATTAACTGGCCTTCCTGCTAAGGCCTCCACTGTCAGCTAAGCCAGTAAATTCCTCTGTGGGAGACAGCATCTTCTCATCCTTCTGGTTTATACAAGGTTGGAGATGCCAGCTGCGGAAATGGGTTGTTGAAGGTCGTGATGTTGTGCAGATTGTGCAATGTAGCTTATCCCAGCCACAGACTGTCAGAGAAGAGACATTAGAAAATATCCTCTAGTGTCTAATACACTGATAAGAGTATCTCGGTCCTGCTTCCATGTGCAGCACACCCCGTGTAGCTGTCAAGACCAGTGTGAACAGGGTGTAAAACATTACCAAACAAGACCATTTGTTTGCAGAAAGCAGAGACTTTGCACCCACATACTGGCACGTGTGCACATATGCACACCTATTTTGCCCTTGTGCATAGTATGTATCATAAGGTGATGCTTTGTACTGATTAAAGTCATTTGCACTATTACCATACATGCACCAAGCACAAGGCTTCTTCAGCTCTTATTTCTAATTATATCAATGTCGTTAGAGAAGTTGCTGACAACTGTTCATGCAAGGTACTGTGTGTATGCCAACTGCATAGGCAGTCACAGTTTTAAAAAACTTGCCATTTACATGCCCAGGATTACCAAGGACATAACAGTGTTTCACAAAAGGGGCAAACAGGAGGCTTGCTTCAATGTAAAGTCATCTGAAAACAGCCACTTCTGCAGAAAACCTGTGTGTGAAGAATGCAGTATCTTAGGAAGTGTCTTTCAGTTTGAGGAGTCCGTAAGTGCATCAGCAACGGTGTGTGTGTCTGCAGACACATGTATATGCGACATGCATGTCAGAGGTATATGTCTGTGACAGAACTGGGAGCAAAACTCACATTTTACTCTTACAGTTCTTTACTCATAAATCTCAAATTTCTTTCCTTTGGAACGAACTGCATTAAACTCCTGAGATCCAGATTTAGACTACCTGCCACTGAGGTCTTCTATGTCTTCACAGTGTCAACCCTGGAGATCAATATCAGGAAACATTAAAGGCTTCTTGGCTGTATTCTGTTTTATTACTTGGAAACAATAAGCATTTGGTTTCCCAGTTGTTTCTGGTCTCATAATTGCAGTCCTAATACAAATGCATACAACAGCACTGGGCTTCTATGTACAGAAAATGACAATAAGATTAAGAACATGGGCTTGATTATAAAGGCGCCATTAAACTTCGGTGTCATCCTCTTAGTGCACTCCACCCCTTCCCTTCAGAAACAAATGGTGTCGTTGTTTGTTTTCAGCTGCAGAAATCTTCATTAAAGTTGAGGAATTAAATATAGCACTTTAGCTAATTAATTATGGTTTGATCATTTTGACATCTCCAAATGACTCAGCCACATACCTGGAAGCTTTGTCAACTCAATTGCATCTTTATTTTTGTTGCCTTTAACCAACAATGAAGACTAATGCCACTCTTTCCAGTTTTCAATCACCTCTACAGAAGTGCTCCCCTGGCAATGTGCAGGGACAGACCTAATTAATCCCTCATCTGCCCTGCGCTGTGTCTATACATCACACTGGCAGTTGGAACTGCTGCTTGTTTTAAGGCTATTGCTGGAATGAAATGCTCATCTGTTTTTCAATAATTTTACCACAGGTGGTGATTTGTAATTAGAAAGGGCAGAATTCAAATTTTGATTTTTTTTTTTTAAATTACCATTATTATTATTATTATTATTATTTAGGAGAAGCAACTGTAGAATGGGAATAGATGAGAGGAAGATTAGTAGTAGTAGTAGTAGTAGTAGTAATAATAATAATAATAATAATAGCTGCTGCACAGCAGGGAGAGAGCATTAACTTCTAGCACTATGAACAATAGTAGATTTTTGGCTTATTGAGAGAAAAGGACAAAGAATTGCACCAATGCATTTGCACACAGATTAAAGATCAAAGACTTCAAGAAAAAATATTTTTGCTGAGCACAGAGGAGCTTTGACAGCTCAGAACCTCTACAGAGCCCTGAGAAGATCCCAGTATCAAGTCTCTTTTCTACCTCTTTTCCACCACTTGCCTCATTTGTTACTGCTTTCTGCATGAAAGCAACTCCTGGTTGATGAGGTGTTGGTACACAGGTTCTTACACTTTGACACCAAATTTTGGAAGCATGATTTACCCAATGGCAAGACATCTGCCAAAACTGCTGGATAGATTTAGCATGATGTATAATGTCATGGGAAAAGATCATGACTACAAAAAAGTCAGAGATTTCACCATATGCTGGGCCTCTTTGGTTGATATCCATGTGGTTTTGCTTGATATTCATTATCAGCAACCACTTAAAACCTGATCAAATTCATCTTGAGGGACTATCACCTTAATATGTTTTGGATCAGGTTCTCAGATGCTGTGACAGGTACAAAAAGCAGTATCTGCATTGTTACTTGGTTGTGACAAATACTCATCAGCTCTAAACGGTGGGGTTCCGTGGCCTTACATAGTATTCTGGACTAATTTCTGTAATGGTTTCAAAGCACTACAGAAAAGATATGCTAATGCAAATGCTATAGATATGCTGCAGGTTGATTTTAAACCCAAAGTGACTAGGACATTAGCCTACACTCCTAACACCCTATTGTAATTTCACAGAGACTTCACATATGGCCTCATGTAAGTGGCTTAGAGTGAGATTTTTAGAGGCATTGGTATGTTGGTAGATATGTGTTAGTATCTAGTAAGGTTTTCAAGAAAACATAGATTCTAACACTGTTCGATTTAAGCTCATAGGAACTTGAAAAATTCCTAAGCAAATATTTCTGCCTTTAGAACCCTCATGAGCTCAGTACACTACCTCATGTTCCTCTGACTTTCTTGGTGACTCCTAGATTGCTTTGAAAACCACATGGTGATGTAGGTAAAGGTTGAGATCCTACCCCTTTCTGAATTAGCCCATGGTGTCTTGTAATGAAGACTTCCCTCCTGTTTCAGGGTAGGGTTGTTCAGCTTTTCATAAGGCAATGAAATATGAATTAATCTAAGGAATCTAAGTCCCTAGCTCTTACATTAGCACAGTCCTGTGAGAGATCTGGCTTGCAGGCCTTCCTTTGTTAGCTGTTTTGTATGAACTGGAACAACTTCAAAAGCAGAGGCCCACCTCACACCATCCCATTGTTCCGGGAACAGCGAAGTCTTCAGGGAAGCAGAAAATCTGGGTCCAGTTCCAAGCTCCAAACCACGCAGAGATGAGTTACGTGGTTGTTACATCTCTGCTGGTTACGATGGGTGCACCACCCCTCCGAGACGTTTTACGCCCTCAATGGGAAGAGAGGCTAACTAAAACCCAGTTTAAGGTTTCCTATTCTTGATGTGTTACTGGTAAGGGGAGGAGAGGAGTATGCTTATGTGCTGCTTCTGCTGCCAGTGAGGATGGGATGTGCAAAATAAATTAATGAGATTTCACCTAAACAGACCCTCCCTCCAAAGAGCAATTGACCTGGTTTTCAAGGTCTGTGCCTTAAGCAAAGCATTCCTCTGGTTGGTTGCCACACCAGTAGCCTCAGCACCTGCCTGGTTTTCTCATGCCTAGACCTGGCCTTGGCTGGCCTGTTGTGGCTACTTGGTGCTAGGAAGGGGCTTCCTAGCAGGTCTTCCAGGTGACATGGGTTCCTTACCTGCATTCACAGTCCCTTTTCTAATGTTCTCAGTTCAACGCCATCTGTTATCCTTGTCTTTTGACTTGTGGCCTCTTGCAGTTCTCTGCCTAAATCCCACCAGGGCTCCTGTCCCTAGGACCTGAAGGACAGAACTGTGCCGTGCTAAATGACATACCTGAATGATTCCTAAATGTTAGATTAGCCTAAAAATTCTTGGGTTTGGATGTTCTGTTTGTTTGCTTTAATTTTGGGCTACTGAAAGAATAATAGCTTGACATTGAAAAAAAAAAAAAGGTCCAGGAGACAGGGAATTGTACCTACCCCTCTCCCCATCTTCCAAACCTATCTCACGAATTGAATACCCAGACAAGTCACAGGTTGTGGGAATTACCAGACAGACACCATGCATTTTTCTTGCTCAGCTATTCCAGAATTACTTTTCTTTTTCACTTTTCCTCTTTCTCAGGGCACCTTGCCCATTTCCTGATGCCCCAAAATCTCTTTCTATGTGGCCAGGCATTTTGTTTTAATTTTTTTTAATGAATTCAGCTGAGCACCCACACATCTTCTTAACCATGGATTTGTACGCTAAAGAGAAGACATGGAGATATGTTGATGTTTTTGGCTAGTATTCATGCCCTCAGTACCCTTTTTTTTTTTTTTTTTTTTTTTTTTTTATGAATATACATGTTTTCTTGGCTGTTTGCGCTGGAACCCATCTGTTAGAATGGCATGGTTCCTGCTCACAAGTGGAATCAGACCCTGGCTGGAGGGGGGAGGTTTCAGGCAACGGCAGGTTTTTAAGTGGAGCAGCAGGAGCCCTATGGGAAGGCGCTCCCCCATGCCGGCACTGGCACCACCTGCCTCCCTCCACAGCAACACACCAGTTGACACCATTGCACCGACGGCCAGTGGGGCCAAGTGGGTTAGGGGAGGAAGGTGCAAGGTTCAGGGGCTGCCAGGAAAAGTGCTGGTGTTGCAACAGTGCCCTTTGAAAGTCGTATTTGGCTAGGGCAATGGCACAAACATATTCCCACTGACACTAAACTTACTGCTTTGCTTTCTGTCCCCAATATCCATGAGTTTGAGTTTTCAGACTCTTCAGTCATAAATACAAAACTTTACATTGTGTGAGAAGCAATTTGGAGCTACTTACAGATGCACCCAGGCTTCCCTTTTTGAGGATAAGACTAAAACTGTTTCAGGAGAGACTAAAACTGTTTCAGGAGAGACTAAAACTGTTTCAGGAGAGCAATTAAAGATCTGTCTAGGTGGCTGGAGTGTTAAACTGGCTATAAAGATCTTCTGAGCAGCAGGAATGACATTACAAGTACCAGGGAAAATCCACAGAAGAGGTAAGACATAAACCCAGGAGTTCCCCAATTTAAGGGATCTTTCAGACTTCTAGAATTGTTCCTGGCTGCATTAATGAGAGAAGGAAGACCTCAAAAAGTAGTGGGTACAGAGCAATAATTCTACTGTTACACCAAAGGTCTTTATTCAGTTAACTTGAGGCTTTCTCCTTATTTTTCATTTTTATTTAAGTTGAAGTAAAAAAAAAGAAAACAAAAATTACCTGTAACATTGTAAGGGTGGTGACCATGTTAAAAATAAACCCCACTGTTAATCAGCTGCCTCGGTGGCCAGCAGACAAAAGATTGAGGAGATTTGGAAACTAAATCACTCCCTGGTCTCCAGACAATGGATGATGGGATCCACTTCCACTAGGAAGCTTGTTTTTCAGCTGCTCAAGCTTTATTTATTTCGGCACCATTAGTGAATTTAATGTCTTTTATCCTGAGTTTTTTGCTCATGAACCACGTATGTCAGCATGGTCTTAAGGGGAAAGGAATAAGAAGTCCTAAATTTCTAGGTGGTGGCTCTACCCTGTCCCAACATCAGCTTTTATTAGAAAACAGGTCCCAATTTGTTTTTTGACTTGAAGCTCAGCAACTTCTCAGATGATTAAGTAGCAGCCTTCCTTCCAGTTTAGCCTGGATGTAAAGAATAACTACACCTATTACAAAAAAACATCATGCTGTCTTCTTGCTGTGGCTTTTTGCTTCTCTAACCTTAAGGTTGATAAATATTAATCAAATATTTTAAGTTCAATGTATGCTTAATTGTTCTCATCCTAAGAGTGAGAGATGTCTGCTTAAGGATTTTGTTCAGCCAGGTCCTTGGGAAGCAGAGGAGCCTATTTCCTTCTCTCAGTGGAACAAGAACAAGGTTCCTCCCTTAATTCAGGACATTGGTGGGACAATGAAGGAATTGCATGTTGGCAACTCACATTTCCTCTAGCCTCTGGATAAAGGATTGAGTTTTGTGCATGCTGCCAATCCTTTAACGATCTTACACACCCTATAATCACCCTAAAAATTTGAATAAAAGGGGGGAAAAAAGACTGAAAAGGAAAAGAAAAATCCTGAGGGCTGCCTTAGCCAAATATCTTGGACTTGAGAGCTATTTGATCATTAGTCTTAGTATGGATAATCGGTGTAATGCTAAATAAAGAAATTATACACTGAAATGGAAAATTCACTTGGTAAGTGCCCAAAGAATTATTTCTTTTCTGGAAGCTAACATTCCCAGTGAAAGGCAAATGTTATTTCCCCCTCATTGTGCATTGCTTCTTGAGGTGTTTAGCTGGGGTGTGTGTCTGTATTTTTATACGCTGATGCTAGGACTCCCCTATGAAGTGTGGCTTCACAGTCTGCCAAGCAGCATCGACATGTACAGAAAAGCTCTGTCTTCATTGTGCAGAGCTAACACAGGTTAAACTCAATTCAGGTTTTTAACATTAGCTTGTCTCCCCCCTTGTAATTGATTTTCCCTGAATTTTTTGTCTGTTTTAAGCAAGGGTACCAGAATAAAATTTCAGAGGTACTTACTTTCAGGTTGGTATTGCTATTCTTTGCACTGAGGATGCTGTGGTAGACTGAGGAGTGTTTGCAAAAGAGACTGATTCCCTGGAAGCCATTTGAAAATTATATGTTAACTGCAAAATTACAAACACACACATACATAGGAAACAGGGATTTGATCCAGAAGTCTTTGCAGTTGGGGTGGGAGGATGCAATGACAGGTTTTGGCTGTGTATATGCAAGCAGGGCACAAGGATGTTCAGACTTCACGTCACCTCTCCCAGTTATCTCTGCACTGAAGTTATAAGGAAAGGGAAAATCTTTGCCCCAAATTAATCAAGATCCAGAAATTAACAGGAAGACAGAACAAAATGAATATGGAGAGGAGGTGCAGAGGAGGTGGGAGGAAATAGATGAGGAAATGTGTTTGGGGAAATGTAGGGAGAAATGGAGGAGACGTGGAAGAAGTTATTACTGGGGGCACAGTTGGAGAGGTGCTCTTGGAGGAAGATGTTCAGTGAAAACAGGAGGTACAACTCTGAGGGGACTGTGGCCCAAGAGCGACCCATGCTGGGGCAGGAACAGATATCTGCCCATGACAGATACTAGAAAAAAATAATTCCAAGGCATAAGACACATAAATCCTTTTATATTTAAATATGCTTGACTGGATCAAGGGCCTGTGATACAGGTATGTGTGGAATGAAGACAAACTCACACTTGCTTTGAATAACAGCACAGCGATGATCACGCAGTATTATTAACCTTGACTCTAGAAATACAACACTCACTTACCAGTGTGCTCCTCCCATAGCCAACTATTCTGAGTGCAGCTCTATGATACCAAGACCATACAGTTAGTGATTCTAGAAACAGACTACTTTGGTGTCTTCCCATATTTATCTGGATGCTCTACCACATATGGCATGACCATATTTCTAGTGATTTGCTTGACCTTAATGAAAGAGTTTGTTACAACACTGGCAATGCAAGTTCAGCTCAAAATTAGTTTTCTCAGCCTCATGTAGCCTAGCGTGCCTTGATAGCTTTTTTTATCAGACCATCAAATATTTCCCACATGTAACAGGCCACTAGACCTTAAAATACAGCCCTTTACTACAAAAGTAGTGCTGTCTTTAAACTTCTTATAGAAACAACCCTACATCTTTCTCATTGATTAACTGCAACTCTAAATCTTCAACCTGTCTCCATCTCCTTTTTAGTCTCAACACCTGTTTTGCCCAAATTTAGGTCATGTGAATTAGTCCTGTCAAACAACATAAGAAGAAAGTCTGCTGTATTCCAGGAAAAAACATCTCAGGGCTTCAAATTAATTTGTGGAATTTAAACACTGTTCCTTCATTGAAGTTAGGCAGATGTTAAATATCAGTACTAAACATATAGAGAAATAACTCCTAGATGTGTTTCTTTTTTTGTGTCCTTTATCTCACCTGAAAGCACAGACAGCAAACATTGCGATTCTGTGCCAAGTCATGATGTGTGTGGTTTTGTGCCATGTATTCACCTCAGATGCCTGTAGTACAGGAGGCGTGATATGCCCCTTCAATTTTAATGATGTACTTTGCAGATACAGTCCAAGTATCTGTAAAAGAAACAGAAGGGGAAGAATGAGGTTGAAATCTTCTGAAATCTTGCATATCCACATATTCCATGGTTACTTTCACACTGTATATGAAATTGTGATAGCACAGTCATATTGCCTTTGTGATCTCATGTGAGTCCTTTATACTGAGCCACTTTTTCCAGTATGATGGGAATAAAGCTCTATACTCTGCACCTTTGTTTCTAAGGATTCAGTTTTCTGAAGATACCTGCCAGTACACTGAGCACAAAGGGCAGGGTTCCTTCCACCCCATGGACTAATATCATAACTTGCACAAGCAATGTCCAACAGCCACTATTTATTGGTTCCCCTATGAACACACTGAAATTAGCCATTAAACAGTGAAAAGCTGAAAGTTGTATTTATTTGTGACAAAATAAGCAAGATCAATCTCTATAAAGAGACAGTAATTAACAACGGTGTGTTAGTCACAGTGCATTATATATTGAGAGACAAATACTTTGCCAATAAAATGGCTCTGTGCAGACAAAGGTGAAAAGGCCAAGTGGGTTATGGAAAGACACGCAGCAGAACATAAGAGCACACAAGTCCTGTATCTCAGGCCTCTTCCATCTCCTCTAACTTCTGCAGAACTTACCAAGACCTGTTGTGGGCTAAAATAAAAACAAAAACAAAAAAAAAGGAAGTTGAATAATGGCAGAGACTTTCCAAGGGTGGGGTCTGTGGGAGTAATTGAAAACCCAGTGGCATCCTACGTGCAGTTAAATGTGAGCGGACAGAGGACTGGAGGACATGCCCTTTCAGTGCCCAGCGAGAGCAATCCTGAGTTGTCAAAAGTGGACAGAACAGATGACCTCAGAGGTTTTTGCCATCTCTAATTTTAATGACTCCTTGAGATGCATGGCTCAGAAATAGATAGACACGTATTTCAATGTTTCACGACCTTTGGCACACCCAAGGAATGCTTTAGCTGTCATGATGTCCTGTGGTAGGCTTGGCGCACACCAAGGCAGGAAAAAAAAGCCATCATCTTGGCCTGACTTTGCCAGAAAAGTCTCCGGTTTCACCCCATTAATGAAAGTTGTCATTTCTCCTGCAGTTCTGAGTGTGTGTCACTGGCAGAGAGGAGGCAGAGAAAAAAGGTGTGTGTGTGTGTGTGTGTGTGTGTGTGAAATAAAAAAATAAAACCTCAAATCCTAAAAGTCATCGTAACAAACTTGCTGCTGAGTGAAGTTGCTGTTTGGCTGAGCATGGTGACTGCTGTGCTGTGACAGATCCTGTCAGAGAGGCACTGCCCCGGCTTGCAGGTGTAAGCATGACCTATCAAACTGAATGGGAGCTGACAGAAGGGATTTCGGCAACGTGAAATGGAGAGCTGACATGAAAACAGTGACGTGTGAGGGACTGAATCACCGCAAGCACAACTGTCACAGATGATGTCCAGAGAAATGACAGGAGAATACCAACTTTACTTGATGTCAGTTTAGTTGTCCTTTGTGTTTGGACGAGTAACTGCTAGGAAGGGGAAAATTTTAAAAGTGCACAGGAAAGGAAAAAAAATAATCACCAGAAAACCCACATGTACATCCATTTCAGCTCAACATCTAAAGCAGGTTTTGTGTCTTAGTGCAGGCAATTCTCTTTGCTGGCGTTTCTTGACACACTTTCTTCTGGCTACAAGGGTAGGTTTGCATAGAATGTTTTAAGACTGAGGTTTTCTGTAGTCTACTGACAACACTGAAGAAGACCTGCTATGACTGCTGCTGTCAGCTAATTACTCCTACTTCAAGGATGAACAGTCAGTTACCTTTCCACAGCAAGGAGCAAACATTTTCAAGGCATAATTTTCTAAGGATAAAAAATAAAGCAATGTACTAAGACATCTGAGATTTGTGTTGCATCATGCCGCAGACTTCCTCCATTGGACAATCACTTCATGTCTGTTACTCCTCCTGACATGCTGTTGTGTAGCTCATCAACTCTCTGGGACAGTAGCAATCTCTTCCTTGCACTCTTCTAAGTGCAATCAAGTCTCATCTAAAGCAGGTATCTTCAGTCTGTGTTTCATGAAAATAGCCTAAGTGTAGAGCAGAAATGGTTTTACTATGTTGAGACTACAATAAATATATAAACCTCTTCATGTTGTCATTAATTATTCAGCAGTGATCATGGCCAGGAGTGCTGATGTTAGAAAGATGCTAAAGACACCAGAGTTCAAAAGGGAGCAGAATAATCACAACATTACTACTGACTCTGCCCGTGCCAGGCTGGGTGACAGGATTGATGTGAAGGTAGTGAAATGTGAGGGGCATGATGGGCAGTCCTTGAGGCAAGGAGGCAAGGTTCACACTTCTCCCATAGTTCTGGTTTTAACTAGAGCACCAAATAGTTTCTCTAAGCTCTAAAGTGAAGTGGATTTTGAAATCTTTTCTTTCTGTGTGACTGGAGTGCCCTGAAGTAGATCTAATCCCATATATTTTCTTTCAGTTCAAGAAAAGCTATTTATTGTTGCTTTTTTGAGTGAGCAGACAACCCCTAGGAAAAATTATGGTTGATGAGTGAAAGTATAGACTGGAGAGAACTCTAGATCATAAATCACTTATTCTCTTGGCTTAGTTACAGTATCTGATTTGATGGGGTTTAAAAAACAAACCAACAAAGAAGACCAAACAAACTCAAACAACTTGAATTAAGTCTGGTTCATATACTAAAAGAGCAGAGAATATTAGAATTAATATTTTCTAATGAGGACAAAATTGGAATACTAAACAGAAGTTGTTTTCTGTGACCTTGAGTGTTTTCTCTGACCTTGAGCAAGTCCCCTTTTTCATCCTCTGCTGGCTCTCACTGTCTATCGACTGCTTAAGGCAGGGATCCACTCTCCCTGTGAGTCAGATTCATAGTCTACAGAGTCTGTAAGAATATTTCCATTGATTTCTCAGGGTTCTGGATCAGCCCATCAGCAACCGTGCAATGCCTCATTCGGTTGTCACATTTGTACTTCAAACGCCCAAACGTTTCCACATTGTAAATAATAGCTAACATCTCATCAAATTAATCAGCTGACTATCAAATCAGATCATGATTACAGATGATCAAAACCTGGAATATTTGTTTCTAAACATTGTTTCTTTATTTTCGATTGTTTCATCTGAGAGGGGAAAAAAAGCTAAAACTTCAGAAATTACATAGAAGGTGCAATTACTGAAGCATTTCCTTTCAGAAAAATTAAAATAACCTTATAAAAACTTCAGGTTTTCAGAACCTGAAAAGCCTTATTTTAGGTGAATGGCATGCTGCAGTAAAACAAACAAAATTATGAACTTTGAAACTATGGAAACAGAATGTTTCAAATTATTCTTTGTGTACTGAATTTTGTTGAGTCATTGTCTATCAACAGCATATTAGTGTTTAGTGAAACTACCATTTTCTGTCAGAAAACTATTTTATCCAAAACCATTCCAGTCTTTTCTAAAACAAAAGAATTTTGATCATAGGACAAATCACATAATAAATTGTACACATTTTGATCAAAGGCCTAACAAATTGCTCAGAAATGTTGAGATTATATGATAGATTTTCTTTCTTTTAGAATCATATGCATATGTGGCACCAGCCATGGTATGACAAAAGACTTGGAAGAAACTAACTACATATAAACATTTCTCATTCATTATCTTGGGTTTCTGCTACTGTGTGACAAATCATTAGTCGTAGTGTAAGGCAAGCTTTAAAAATGTAATTACTTAATCATGCAGTTAGTTCCCCATCAATCCTACCAGCACTTGTTCTTAACTAGCTTTAAAGAACAAAATTAGGAGTAATTTGTAAGCAAAAGTAATTGAGGGAAGGCTGATATTGCCAAGGTGTTGACAGCACTGCACATGGTGTTTCTTTTAATTCCCCAGCAAAGCAGTGGTCTGCAAACTTCTCTGAATAGCACTGCTGGCTGGCTGCTGGTGGAGCCTTAAAACATGCCTCAGTGTCCTAGCACTGGGGCCACGAATGAGAATTTTCTCATTTTGTGTCATCCCATCTTCAAGGGTGGCAGGAGGGAGTCATGGGGTCATTCAATGTGATGGAGAGAGGATGGGTCCGTGAGACCTGGATTTTAGGTTTACAATTAATCCTGTCTGCTTTTTGGAGATCTTGGCATCAGGAACAGCACTGACCCAGAAAAAGAAAAGGCTGTATTGAGAGCCAGAAGAATCAGAGCTTGTAGTCAGTGATTTTTATACTTGCATAAAACTCCAGGGGATCTAAATTAGGGTAGAGTAGAAATGGGTGGTGAATGGGAATTTTTTAATGCGATCTGTTTCATTGGAGAGTGCAGATTCATCAAAGCTTGGTCTGTCACAAGGAAAAGATTATTAACACTTTTTTCACCTCTGACAATCCTGAAAAGTGTTTTGAAAGCATTCAAGAATCTGGTCTTGTTATTTCCTAGAATGAAAAAGTCTAGTGCCTGATTTAAATCAGCTTGTGAACCACAGTGTGTGCACGTATTACATATCTACCTATCTATCTATTCGTACAATACAACCCTGAAATAGTCAAAATGAAAATGAATAATTTTGAAAATATTAAAATTAAATACTTAAAAACTAGAAATTAGGTTAATTTTGGCATCCTTGTGCTTGAAATAATAGTAAAGCTGGCTGGAAATATATCTGTTAATGAAAGAAAGTAAATTACTAAAAAATTAAATCTTTATGAAGACAGAAAGGAAATTAAAAATAAGATTTTTTTTTGAGGGAGGGGAGGAATGGATTGACTTGTTCACAAGATTTTTTCTTCTTGAGCTTATTAAGTTTCCATGCAGGGTGCTGCACATGAGGTTAGTGTTTAGGGAGATTCCTCTACACCTGCTACGTATGTTATTGAGGAGAAAAAGATCGATATTAGCTAAGTCAACCGGCAAGAAAGCAAGGAGTTTTCCAGTGGAAACTTGTCTGCTTTCTATGAAATATTTCAGGAAATCTAATGTCAAGATGTATCTCTTTTGAAAATTGGCTCTTTGTTTTAAGGAAAATTGGTCTTAATTTGGGAGGGGGAGGTGTCGGGTCAGTTTTCACTCTTCTCCAGCAGCCAGCAAGGCAATATGAACTCTGAGGAAAGAAGGAAATCAAGAGCTTTCTGATACTGTGATCTGTGCCCTCCCGCATGCTTGCAGAGGTACAATGGGAGAGTGGCTTTTCTGAAAAGAGTGTCCTTCTGGTTGGGGGTAAGGGGTGGAGAAGGCTATGCCAAGGGAATTATAAGAGATTTAATAAGAACCGTGTGCTCATCTTAATCACTTCTAAAGCACTTGAAGCTCTTGCTATTACAAATCCTGCCTTTACATCATACACTTGTCTTGGCTATGAGTTGCAAATAGGGAGGGAATGGAAGAAAAGTCACTTTGGCTGTATAAAAGTGATGCATGCTCACATCTGTAACATGGTGTTTTGCACCTTGGCAATTCAAAGGGATGGAGAAAATCACACCAAGCTATGCACCCAGGTAATTTACGTTCTCCTTTTTTTTAGAGACATTGTGTGGGTAGACCGTTATTTTCATTTGTTGCTTTAGCCAACAGGTATTTTAGCAACAGAAACAACAGCATTTGCTTCTAGGGTTCTTGCACTAAAGATCAGGATGTAAATAGTGTTTTTCTTGTGATTAGCTGAATGAGGACAGGCTTATATTGCTTTTTTGCAGACAAAAGCAAAACATCTCTGTTCAGTCCTTGAGCTGGTGCGGCATTACTCAGCATTGATCTAGGAGCTGTATAACTGTTACTGAAGCCCTAGATGAAAACTGGGGGGAAAAAAACCAACAAAACCACATGTTAAAAGTGTATTAGACGATGGCTCTGAATACTGCTACAAAACCAGTTGCTGGTGCCCTTTAGCCCCCTAGGTTTCTGCAGGAATAACATGTGAAGAAACTGAATATTGGCCAGTTTTCCGAACTACTTGAAAGACCTCTTTGGGGGAAATAAGAATGTGACAGATAAGAACAGCTGTGATGTAACTGTGTTTATTGCTTGGTCCAGCTGATTCAGATTAGGATTGAAAATGGTAGAATTCATCTCTGTTACACGTTAGACAGCTAAATATTGGATGTCTGGATCTTGTGTTCTCAGGTTTGACATTTGTTGTACCAGTAGACAGAAAGCAGTACCTCCTGAGAGCTCTTTACCTGTCTTACTGTAGAGACCTGTGTTAGGAAGAGACAAGTCACTCTCACAAAGGATCTCTTTTTATTGACTGTGAAAGCACCCCTGAGTGCCTAGCAGAGACAAGTAACAATTAGACACATAAATGGGATGAGCAGAAAGACACTTGGATGCTTTAACCTTGTCTCATGACAGAAAGGGAGACTCTAGGCTCTCCTCTAATTTTTGCAGTGATGTGTATTTGTATATAACTGAACCAGTTTTGCAAATATCCTTTCTTCATTGCTCAACACTGGTATTTGTGCAACATTAACATTTTGTGTTTAGCAACATACCAGGGATCTGAGGGAAGATGAGCCAGCTTCACACATCCAAAACCTAGGAAAAAGGTGATGTGAACAAACTAGATTAGCTGGACAGAAACCATTTGTTCCTCATGAGCTCTCACCCTAGACTCTAGACCTTCTAAGTTCTGTCTTTAATGATGGGTCTTGTTTAAAAACTGCATAATGTGGGGGTCTCCAGTATTCAATAAAAGGACTGAAACTGCTACACAGTGCCACAGATTCACTTGCTGAACATGTCATGAGGCAAAATTTTATAGGCATTGTAAAATCTTTTTACCACACACAGCTGCATTACCCAAAATTACTCAAATCTTCAGGGCATCTGAAACACACACTACAGCAATAATAGGCTTTGCTGCTTAAAAAGTGATTATGACTAATGCACAAAAACAATTAGCACCAAGCTTAATTGCAAAGAGTTAAGCACAGTGTGTACGTACACATATATATATATATAAAAGTGTAAACATATATGTATATATTTGTGCATAAAGATGGCATTCCATCCCTAGTTTCTTACTAGAAAACAGGATCTAAGAAAAGTAAAGATGAGGGGAATATGGGTATTTCAAAGAAGAAAAAAGCTAAAATTAAAATAAATTAAAAAAAAAAAAGCACAAACCCAAACCCCAAAACAAAACACAAAAGACTTAAAGAGCTTGTTCAATTGAAGAAATGGAAGCCACTCAGAAAGCACAGACAGTGCTCTTAGCGTTAAGGGTAAAGAGTGCTTTACTAAGAATGATCATAATTGAGTTAGAGCTAAATGTCCATTGACAGCACACTCATTTTGAGAGTGAACAGAAATCGATACTCAGGTGAAGATTACAAAAGAAGGAAAAACTTAAATTCTATTTATTTCCTGTTTTCTTAGCTGATTTTTGAAAGTGTTTATGTTTTTTGCCTCAATGGCCATGTTATCATGAACTTCCATACGTGAAGTACTTGTGTACTGATGCTTTTTCATGCTATCAAGATTTACTGGCTGAATGATCCAGAGGAAGCCAGTATGTGTATTCTGCTGGCTAAATTCAGGACAGCGTGTCGCATTTCATGCCTGCCTACCTCCAGCCCTGCCAGAGAGAGTCAATGCAGTCTGATAAACTAGCAGAGCAGGTACCAACTATTTTATTACTTTCATTGTTTGGAGAGGTTGTTGTTATTTCTTGTGCAGCTTCCAGTGGTGGTGATCCTTAAAAAAAGGACAGAGTTGTGATTAAAGCAGAAATAATAAGGGAAAAATGAGCTAAACCCTCAACTGTTGCTGGCTTCATTGACTTCAAGAAAAGTAGGTCAACTGATGTCAATTGGGGGCTCCACCAGTTGAGTTAGCTGTTCCTTCTGCTTCAGGCTTTTGCTGTGACTTTCAGTAATTACACTGTACAGCAGGCACATAAGCAGAGTGACTAAGACATCTAAAATGAGGCGGATAAACACCAGAAAAAATACAATTATTATGAGTAGTACGAATTGCAGTAAGGCCCATAGGCTGGAAAAGGCAATATTTGTAGTGTGCAATCGAACATGGATAGGGTGATGCCTGGGAACACTGCTGTGCTGGCAGGGCTCTGCCAAGCAACCCTTTCACCCCTGGCTGTGGATCACTGCGTTAATAACTATGTCAAGGCTTCCTTGATTCTGCTGCTACAGATGAGTCGTTTGATGCTGCTTTAGACTCTGCGGCTGTCTTTGAACTAGTAAACCTGGAACAGAACAGCAGGTCAGTGGCTCAGTGTAGTTCCCACCATTAAATTGGTAGCATAGCCACTGGATTGTGGCTATATCTAATATATAGCCTAGCTATATTTTCACAGAAAACTCACATGAATTATTCGGGCCACGGCACCAGAGCACTCCCCACCAGGTAGCTTGGCTTTGAGGGCAACAGTGAATGGCTGTATGGATATAAGCACTGCTGCACCAAGTAAGCTGAGTCCCAGAATTGTCCCTGGCTCAGTCTGTGAGACTGAAGAAAGTCCAGTGTACCTCTACAGTATATATTTACCCTTTAAGCAGATATCTCTTGTTGAAAACTAAGGTTTTTGCATTTATAATGAATACGAAAAGTATATATTGACATGGAGATCAGAAACACGCGGGTTTTCTGCTTGGCTGCTGTACAGGTGTGGATCTTGGGATTTTTTTGGCTGGATTCCTCTCTTAAAAATAATTAGAAGGTCAAAAATTTGGGACCCATGGTGATGCTACAATATTGATATTCTATTTATGATTTACTTCACTTAAACTAAAATTTAGGCAAGTAGTATTAACTCTACAGCTGCTGCTGCTAAAACAGAAGAAGACTTTTTCAGAAGAAAATTTATCCATCTCCTAGATGTCTTTCTCCAGATGGGACAAATTGAGCATCCTCCTTTATCAACCATTAAGGGACCCTGGATAACTTGCTTAGAACTTAGGCCTGGTGTTTCAATGATGAAATTAAGGCATGACTCATATTCACATACTTGAGGTTTGCTAAAGGAGGCTGGAACATCCAAAGCCCCATGATAGTCAATGGGAATCAGGTGTCTAAAGCCAAACTTTGTGTAGATCAGTGCTCCTTACCAAACTGCGTCGGTGCAATAAGCTCTGCCTTGTAGGGGAATTCACAGTCATGGTTTCCCTGTCTGGTGCCGGGTAATAGTTAAGCAGTTAACTTTGCTGCATGTCAGTCAGGACCCCATATGGAAAACTATCTGAATTTACCACTAAAGTGGAACAAATACCATTTGCCTTGTTCTATACTCAGTGGCCCAATTTTAGGAAGCATCAGAGGATGACATTGTTTGAATAGCAATCACCCTTCAAAATAAACCCACTGGAAAGAATTAACTAGAATGCACAAATTTATTTTTTTTCTCTTCATTCTTTAATTTCTGCCATATCACTTCTATAATAGCTTACACAGATTACAGTGTTACTTCAGTGAACTCTATTAACATATTTGCAGTAAGAGAGCTTAGAGTCTTCAGACATAAACCAGGACTCTGCATAACTAAGTGCTATATACACACTGAAGTGAGAAACAGGCCCTACTCTAACGTGACATTCTTCTTACGTAGAACTATATATTGAACTTTTCAAGTATATTCTAAATACTCAAATCCAGCTGTTTGAAAGCCAGAGAAAAGATTACACAAAACTTTTAAAACTTGAAGTTGATGCCTTTACTGTTTTCACAGAATTTGAAATATATTTGTAGGAGCTTTTTCATCTTCATACATTCACGATGTATTTGTTCTTTAGCGGTGATAAACTGGAGCTTTCTTGTTGCAAATCTGGTGTCTTAAAAATTCAAAGTTTCAGAAAATGTCAGCAGAAAAAACCTGATATTTTACTCAAAGGCTGCTGTGTTTTGCATTTCTGATGGAAAAAAAATCGGAAAAAAATAGCTCTCTAGGAGAACATCTGTTTGTGATTGACTTAAATCATTAGCCTGGTGTTTTGTTTTGTGGTTTTTTTTTTTCCTCTGAGAACCAATCTTCAAGCTTGTTTCTATCCCATCTAATAAAAATCTAAGATTTTCCTATATCAGTTTTGAAGAGACCAAAATGCTCAATTTTCACAAGAGGGAGAAAATAATAGTGATTAAGTTGAGCTCTATACCTCCCAATAGAAAACAGATATTTTTTATGGAAAGTGGCCACAGCTGCACATAACAACATGCATTAGTGCATCTTGCAGGGAAATGAAATCGAACAGCAAGACATGATCATAAGCATATCTTGGAGTGCAGTCAATTTGTCCAGTAAATATTGTGGCATTAACAGTTTTATTTGTTGATCATTTCTGATGTTAATGGTAATGGGCCCCTTTGGTATTGGGATATTTATGTCTGACAGTGTGGTGCAATTTACATTAATAAGACTCATTAATTTCAGATGGTTTCTAATATGGAGGAAGGAAATATTAGAAGTGTTTTGTGGTTTTTTCCAGCATTAGTCTCTCTCTCCACACAGCACAGAGCCACTAAGCTACATTGCTGTACAACAATGAATGTTCCCTTGTTGTTGTTATTAATGATTTGCTTGCCTGCCAGTGTTGAGGGTGGATAGCTGCCTCTTGGAGAAATTATCCTGCTTCCACATTTTACTTAGACTTTTCTTTTTTTTTTTCCTTTTTTTTTTGTTTGTTTGGTTTTTGGTCTGTGTGGAACTCATAATTCCAGATGAAACTAGACGCATTTCTGTTTCCTTCTCCCTTTTCCTACATCCTCTTTGCTCCATTGATGATGATAATCCTGGCCATCAGTTAGAATCTGGATGCTAAAATTAAGTACAACTTTGTGGGAGGATCTATGACAGAAATGACAATTCCTTCCTTGAAAATGATACAAATGACTCAGTTTTTTAGTGTGTTCAATTTTTATAACAGGAAATAGAAAGCTAATTACTGGTTATTAAGGGCTTTCTAAATCTCTTTCTCTTTTATTAGTTGGACAATGAACAGTTACTTCATATGAGATGGGAACAGTCAAAGCAAATAATTTACTGGGATTGATTTCCATAATGGGTTTTCAGGCACAGACTCACAACACTGGCAGCTGACATGATTGCCACTGTCCTGCCTTAGCTTTAAAATGTTTTTCATTCTTTATGAAAATGGAAGATTCAGAGTTTTAGCTCTATAGAACTCAGCTAGCTGCGCTGGATAAAAGTGCACAGCCTTGCAATGACTAACTCCACAATGTAAAGATCCTGGTTTGGGTTGGGATTTGTTTTACAATACCTTCTCTTGTTTTATTTTGCACGCTCTGAACAAATAAATTTGAAAATATGTTCTTTTTCAAGCAGCACAGAAAACATGAGACTTTCTTAAAGAAAAGAACCTAAGCAATTCATTGTGTAGATAAAGCTGACGAGTAGGGCTGTGGAATGAAAATGTGAGGTTTTAGCTGTAGGGAAAAAAAAAACCAAAACAAAGGAAACACTCAGGGTTTCACTCAGATACCATTAAAAAACATCTCATTCTTATTACTTTCATCCCTGAGAAGTTTTTACAACAAAACTGGGTGCTGTTCAGAAAGGTGCATTCTTTTTCAGTTCTCAGCTTTCCCTCCAGTGACTCAGCATTACAAGGAAAAAAACCTCTCCAATTTCTCTTAGAATCTAGATATGAAATGAGAAGGAATATTTCAGAACTCATTAAACATATGGTAACAAAGTTGAGTCTGAACAAAATCCTAGCTGGAAAGTTCATCACCTGATTCAGATAGTTGTTGAAGTTTAAAACAAATCTTGTATGGAGAGCAATCCTGTGTACATTTATGCAGGTGCATAGCTTTTGGGTCTTCCATTACTTCTGCTAAAAGCAGCATCAGCAAATGGGCATGCAGTAAAATATGTGCTGAGGTGTTTAAAATAAGTATTTAATAAATGGAAAATAACTACAGGCTGGCAATTAGAAAAGGGAGTAACTGACTTAAGGAACCGAGTGAAGTTAAAGACAGTCAAAAGCCAAGTTTAATGTATTAGGAAACAAAGGTGTGCCCAAAAAGCAAAGTGAGAGATGGTCTGGGTAACTTGTGCCCAAAAGTATGAAAGAAAAAAAAAAGAGGCCAGCAAAATATTCACAGAGATTCCAAATCCATTTTAGACACAATTGGCAAATGACCGAAGAAACAGCTTGCTATGCTAATACAGAAAAATAGTAAATGGAAGATCAGAACTATGCTAGGGCCTCAACAAAATTATGGAAAGGGTTATTTAAGTTATAATTATTAACAGAAAGTAAGTGAAAATAAGGTAACTGCCAAATATAAGGTAGAGGAAAACAGGCACCACAAGTCAAACCTTGTGTACTTTTTCAGTGTCGCCACAGGTTTGATTTCTAAATGCAGCATGTATTAGGATTCACTCATATATGTTCATTAAAGTGTTTCTAACCGCCTTCTTTGTCTATCAGTCTTTCCTTTACTGATAGAAGAAAGAGATGAGGTTAGATAAGAAAGAATAGCCCTGCTCAGAATTCCTCCATTTTCATCACTTGTTGACAGTTCCATTATTTCTGTTGAAACGAACCAGAAGCATAAATCCATGCTCTTCCCTTTTGCCTGACTGCAGGCAGATGCTCAAGCAGCAGCAGGAAAAATAGCTCTGTCCCTATCTCCCTGAAGCAAAACTGCTGCCCCTGGAGCGAAGGGAAATTTCAGGAGCAAGCCAAGAAATGTACATTTCTCATGACCATGCACTCATTAAACCTTCCACTTTGTGTGTGCAAGTTCTTTATTTGCATCAAAGACAAGGGTGGCTCTTTCTGTAGCGCAGACTCCTCTTTGATGGATGCTTTCTAAAGCTGCCAACAAAAAAAATGCAATAAAACAGTAAAGGGAGGTATGAAATGAAAATAACAATGCAATGGAAGTAGTTTACTATGCAGAATTAATGTCCTTATGGCACTATCGTATTAATTCCCCTTTTTCATATTTATATGGTGACTGCAGAGAAATACAGATAAGTTTTATTAATATTTATTTTTAAGCAGTGTCCCACCTGTTTTGCAGCCATACAGTTGTCTTGCAGGTGAGCAGTTTGTGGATGACACCTAACTAGTTCCCCAGGACTACAGCTGTACTAATACACCAGACAATACCAGGTAAGTCCTATGCTTTGGAATTCAGTTGTCTACAGGACTAAGCCATGTCTGGTTTGGGTCTGTCATGGATCACCTAGTGCTCTTCCGAAGACTTCCATGCACATTTTGGTTTAAGAAGGGCCAAGAACCATTTCCAATAGGATATTTGGATTAATCATCTCTGCTTTAGTGAATACCAATAATATGGACTGCTTATTCACGTACACTAGCCAAACTGCATTAAGAGGCATCTTAACTGGTGATGCCACTGTGACCGATCTTTAATGCAAAAGCCTGAAAAGCCTGATCCTGAAGGTCATTTCACGAGCACTTTTTGAACAAACTTTTAAGATTTTGGGTTTAGAAATGTCCAAACCTACCAAAATATATTCATAGTATTTCATACACAATATAAGTAAAATGCTTGTCCTTTTCATTCTTGAGTTTGATTATATATATTTCACAACCAACTCTTGTGAATTGTTTCTCCTTAGAAGTCCTCTTAGTTATTTCTTGAAGTAATTTCAGCCCTTAACATGAATCTTAAGCAATGTAGGTTTTAGTTCTCCTTGACCTAAGTTTCAATTCTTTCTTTAATACTCAGATCCCACTGATCCTACCCTCAGTCGCTGCACACTACTAGTATCCACCATCTAGCTGTGGTAACAGGACACTTTAACCTCCTGCAGCACATTCCAACCTGTAGTTTGCAGTGTGCAAGTACGACTTACTGTGATTTAAGTTCAATCCACAAATTTGCTGCCATCCCAGGCTTCTGGCTAACTTCTATGTCTACATTATAGGTGAATTTCACTCAGCTGCTGAAGTGAGGAGACCCACCAACAATGTTGGCCATGCATATGTTTTAGAATTTGAAGGTTTTAGAGGAGTTTCAGTGAGTTGGGAACGTAATATTATATTTTGACTGTCTACCATGGCACCTGACAATTATTCAGGCATTATTACAGCGCCTGCATTTGAGAGAGCGTTAAGGATCTGTCCCTTGGACCATCAGGGGCTGCCAGAAATATATTTTGTATAAAGTCAGTGAACAGAGGTAGTTGTGATGTACATTGTGGGTGCCTGATAGGCACTGTGACTCTTTCGACTTGTTTAGTACCAAGCTAGAAGTCTTTAACTGTTTGTTGCTCTCTTGAACCTAGAGAATATAATACTGATAAAAGCCAATGAAAATACCATGTTTTAATACATCCGTTAAGAGTTACTATCAAACATTGTAAAATCAATATGGCTTGGAGGATCAGCTGCAGCCTATTTAACAGTGATAGTAGTTATCAAAGCTGGATTACAGATACTTCCAGGGCTTTCTGTTTTGCGAATTATTCTTCACATTGGTATTTCCTTTCTTTTTCTGAATTAACTCTCACAGTTATAACATGTCTGAATTTTGCCTTTATTAGTGGGTTTAAACTGTGCTCTTGTCAAGCTATAGCATGATCATACAATTAGATGCCACCCACAAAAGCAAGAACAAAACAACATACCAAAGTTCATAGCACAACTTAATTGACCAAAGGACTTGGCTAAAATTAACCTATTTGTTTAGGGTCAGATTCCTCTCCTGTGTAGACTAAGACCTAATTCTGACTGTCCACTCCACTCAAATCATACCAATACTTGAGAGTGAGGTACTGCTGCTTTAATGTGGGTGAAAAAGAATCAGAGAATTAGTTTTTACTTTTTAGGATAAGCATAGCTGGGAATCATATCAGACTGGCCCCTAGTATAAAAATCTATTACTACTTCTTTATAATTTTGCCAGAGCTGAGCCATTTGGATAGAAAAATTCTTTGTACTGAGTTTACATCCAGCCACTTTTGTTTGTTTGTTTGTTTGTTTGTTTAGGTTTGGGTTTTTTGAGGGGTGATTTTTTTTCTAATATTTTGGTTTTATCTTTTGAAGTGTTTCTACTAAAAGACCTTACTATTTCAAAGAACAAACTAAAAGAATCATCAGACACCATTAATCCTGCTTGAGGAATCACCTAAAACAAGGTCAAGGATGCTGTTCATGTGAAAATCTTCCCAGATTTGGCCAATTTTCCAATTCTGGAAACTGCTTGGTAATAAGACAGTGTCATTATCCAGTGGTTTATTCTGAACACAGCACAATTCAGCCCCTCATGTCTCCTAGAAGACTGTAGATCCTTGTCTACCTTTCATAGCTTCTTGATCTCAGAGCTGGGCAGCCTAGATCTGGTAGTTTGCAAAGTGCATGGAGCTGGGAAAACCTGGCGAGCAGCTCAGTAGGGTGCTTTTGATGTGGTAGTAGAGAATAACAACCAACCCCTGCTACCAGCTCCTTTGGTCAATGTGAGCTGAAGTTTGAAGCCTGTTGACAGATTTATGCTGGCAGAGTGCAGATAGGAGAAAGGAAAAAGGAACTGCAAAGTCCATTAACAAATGATACAGCAGAGCAATATGAGTCAGATTTTCTTGCTGTTTCTAGGTTTTAAACCTTAGGTGGTTATTTGGCCTGAGAAACAGTTCAGGTTGTGTCCTGTGGAAACCAAACTACAACATGCTATCACAGCATTAAAAGCTCCATCTTAAGGAGTAGATGTATGCAAACAACCTTCCTCCTGGAACTGTTAAAATTCAGAATTTTCATATCTAGCATTCTTTGAAGATTCTTCATTTGTTGTTGGTTTTGGGGTGTGTGGGTGTGTGTGTGTGTGCATGTGCGCGTGTGTGCGTGTTAAATCTGAATTTAGTATCTGTCACCCTCAGAAACCAAGTGAACCCAGCAATTATTGCTTGTGGTTCTGAGTCTGTCCATGTCCAGTTTCAAAGAGCAGGCACTTGAATTTTTTTTCAATTCAATTTTCAATTCAAGGGTTTCTAATAGTGCTTAAAGCTATAGCCTGTTTTCTCCAAGAAAACTGAAGAAAAGGAAACAGGTTACCTGCAACCACTCCCAGTGCCAATCTCCAGACCACATTATGTATAAATACCACTTTACCCACCTAAGCAGTAACATAGACAGCTGCTTAGATGTACAAGTACAGAAGTCACTTTCTGAAAGATGCTTGTGTCCTTGAAGAAAGCACCAGGGTATTTTTGTGATGTGTGACAGCTGCATTTGGGGTTGTTCTCCCATATCTGAACATATTCTGTAAGTGGAATTGCTGTTGATTCACTGCTGAAAACAAGGTTCACGTTTTCAATGGGGACACAGCTTGAAATAAATCTGTATTACTTTAAAAAAAAAAAATCACCCTTAAGAGTAAATTAAAGCAGATACGTTGTCTTTGATCAAGTTACAAGCAGGCAGAAGTGTTAATATACTGGAGCGTTTTCACAGCGGAAATGAATTACACCATAGGCCATGCAACTGTAAAGTCAAACGGAAATTGTAACAAAAAAATCAACGACTGAGTCTAAACTGTGAAGGATATTGGCAAATGTCCAGGAAAAGGTATGGTTGGTGCCAAACTCGCATAAAAGAATGGTTTAACAGTCAGTCCAATTGCTATAACTGCCTCTTTTTTTTTTCTCTTCCCTTTTTATTTTTTTTCTTTTAGCTGTTTTTCCTATTGTAACTAATCTCATTAAATAAGGCCCATTGTCTCTCCCCCTCAGACAACAGGCTCATTCAGGGGAGCTGTGCCATGCATTGAGATCCTTCAGCAGGATTTGAAAGGGACAACAGCACATCATAAAAAATAGGATGGATTGAGCGTGTTCCACCCTGAAAGGCAGGAAAAAGCCTTCACAGCATGTCTGAAATTCAGCATCATTTGAAGACATCTCTTGGAAAAGCTTGTGTGAAATCCTATCAATGTTTAAGATTATGGGAAGGTGGGAGAGAGAAGTATTTTGGGCATGTCTGATGATTCCATAAACCTATGGCAGCATGACAAAAGGAGGGATCAGCCACCAGGATTAGTGCGGGGGTGATGGAAGGAAGGCAAAATTGAATGCAGAGAAAGGTAAGTTTTAAGAATATGATCCAACTCCCTCCGTGGCAATGGGAATTTTCCCATTAAGTTATTAAAGAATTGTAACAACTGCACTTATAAAATACCTCTTCACTTATCCATGTCTTCCTTTTCTTGCAAGAACACTTGGTTAAATGAATGGCGGTCACGAGGAAGCTTCTCAGGAGATAAATCACCCAAATCTTAGTGCTAACAATAACACAGAGATGGCTAAATTAAAATTGTAACAATAACTACTATGAGTAACCAGTACTTACAACTAAAATTCTGTGACAAACTTAAGTATTTGGACTCTATGACCTTAAGGGTCTTTTCCAACTTGAATGATTCTATGATTCTGTGTTTTCACTAGCTCAAGCGAGACACATTTGGTGTTAAGGCCTTTAAGCCTAAACACAACAGAACTGCAGAGTGAAGGCAAAGAAGAGAGTAGAAAAAAGTTCCACACTTGGAGAAATACTGACCTGACTCCCATGGGAGTCTGTGCATACAGTACAGCACCTGCGGATCTGCTGGAGCATATTCAGGTACTACCAAGAGCACCACACTGTTGGTGTCATACTCTGTCTAGAAAAATATTTCCTGCTCCTCAGCTGATATAAATTGCTTGGTCAGAATGTAGCTCATCCAGTTTTAGGATCCAAGGAAGCTCTTCAAGAACCAGGGAAAGTGCCTCTTGTCCTGTCATCTCACTTTGGGCCTAGGGACGTTCTCCATGTCTGGGACTTACATGGAGTCTCCTTATGGCTGGCTTATGTAGCCTTACAAGTCATTGTATTTGAAAAACAAAAAATAAAAATGTTATTGTTACCTTCAGTACCAGATAATGAAACAGGTACAATTTTCATGGAGTCCTTCACATGGCTAACGGAAAAAGCAACAACAGTCTTGTGTTTTCAGCCAGACCTTTTGTTCATTTGTGGCCACCACAAAAGCAGATCCCACCTGTTGTCCTCCATGTTTGCATTCCTTTGTGCTTCTCACTGTGTTGCTCTTCTCTTTGGCCTTGTCTTTCTGCCTTTTCCAGCTTTTTCACACATGCCCAACCAAGCACTCATGCTCCTATGCTAAGTCTGGCCACAGAGTTCACCTGGCTCAGGTGAAAGTAGCCACAGAGGGACAAATTAAACAACCCCCCGGTTATTTCAAACTCTGAACTTCCTATGTAGGATCTTGTAGGGAAACTGATCATTAACAGACTACAGGCTCTACTTTAGGGAAAAAAAATAGCAAAGAATTTGACTTAAAATTCTTTTTTTGACTGAGCTTCACCAATACCTTTCAACCTTACTACAGGAAGTCAAGACCTTTTGGAGTTTTGACCATCATTGAGCAGCACATGCTTGGGTTGCCCTGAGGAAGATTTCTCTGACAAGGAAAAAAACCAGCATACAGATGGAAAGGCAAATGTATGGACAGATAATCCTTATGTATAAATAGTATCTTCAATGCAATGACAGTCACAATGTCAACTTTCAGGTGACTTTCCATTCAGTGTTATACCTATTGAGGACAATAAAGTGATCCAGGTGAACTAATTAACTTGTATCCTGGAGAAGGATGTAGTCACTACAGAAAAGCAGTACAAAGCAAAACTTAAGTGTCCTAGACTCTGGCCTGTAGCAACAGGAATAACCACAAATATTAAGTAGATTAAAAATAACTGTCATGTTACATCACAGAAGCTTTATCCCTCAGTCCTGGCACATCTCTACACAGCAGTTATCATTAGCAGTTGCAGTTAAGAGCAGCATCTTAAGTATCTGTTCTTTTCATTTCCATTAATATCTTAAGAAACAGAGGCATTATGGGCGAATCAAACTCAACTGGAACATGAAGTAAATCCCTCATCCGTAGCCAATTTGGATCTCATTTTACACAGAGCTAATCTAGATTTAAACCTGCTGAATTAGACTGGATTTGCAGTCAAGTTAGCAAGAGCAGACTCAGATCCTTATTATCAGGTATAAGGTTCTGGCTGCTCATCTGGTGTGAGTCACCTGTGCACAGCACTGGAGTCAACTGAGCTGTCCTAATTTATACCTGGTGATCTGCATCCCCTGTTGTTTTAGTGCTTTGCATAAAAGTTTTGTGCCTGGATTGTCGCTGTG
Source organism: Falco cherrug (assembly GCF_023634085.1). Classification (NCBI taxonomy): domain Eukaryota; kingdom Metazoa; phylum Chordata; class Aves; order Falconiformes; family Falconidae; genus Falco; species Falco cherrug. The sequence continues at coordinate 75,455,317 of NC_073702.1, forward strand.
TGATATAGCCAGTCTGGTAATTCAGTGACAGAGGTGCTTCCGTTAACAACAGTTTAAACTGTTTGCAGAGATAGGGAAAATATTTCTGATTACTTTTAATATTTGAATCCTTCAGTAATTGTTTTTTATTTTAAATTTTAAAAATTAAAAACCCCAAACCTTTTAGTTACAGTAAAAGTACTTTTCATGTTTTAGATCTCTTGCCTGCTACATGGCATGCACAATGCACTAATCATGCACTAGGAGTCCGTCACAGAATTGTTTGATAACATCATGGATCTCTCCTATATATTTCTATGTGCGAATAAATTTGGTATTCTTTCATAGTAATTTTGTGGTTGTAGAACATTGTGGTCTTACCATCTATCTGGAAATTCCTTACAGAAATTCTGAGACCTTCCTAGCAGCTACCACATTTGAATTGCAAGGTAGATTGTTTCCACACATCTATGTTCTTTCAAGTATTTATTGTGCTTTGCCTTCATTTGTAGAAAGAATTTGTTGGGTTTTTTTTAAATGAAAACAGGTCATCCACTGTGAAATAGGATAATGAGAGTAAAAACTTTGAAGGTTGTAAAGTCTTTGGGGAAGTTATTGGCTTTTTGTTGCTTTTACACATAGCAAGGAGCAGAAAGGAGCCCTTCCTGATTAGTCACTGCAACACTAGGAATAATATGCATAATAAACAGTAGTAGCTCACCCCAGGGCACATTATTAGCACCAGCTCTTATTTAGGCTCACACAATCAGAAAAGAACATGCTGCTCATCACATTTCATCCAATGTCACTGTCAGACAGCACTGCCATCAGCACAGCCCACTGGTTTTCTGTGTAAGCTCAGACTGCTCCAGAATCTTACCCCACTAAATCTTAGTCACTTTCCTTATACATCACCAGGGTAAAGAGTGTTGTTTTGGTAACAATATGATTATTTCACTTCAGAAGATCCTATCCCTCTCCATTGGTTGTTTAAACAACTTATCTGTTCCTTATATATAGTCCAAATACATTTATCCATCATTTTGCCAGTATAAGTATGCCATGAATTCCTGACATTGTCTATTCCACCTATGTGCAGATAAGCTATGATGGAACTTGGGACAGAAAGAGTGGGATGAACTTTAGATAACTCCACCAGCCACAGAAATAAACTTTTATATCTCAACTAATTACCAAAGTCCCATTTTAACTTATCTCAGGCAGCAATTCTACACTGAGGGTGTTTGTTTCTAGCATCATAATTTTAATCACCCACAGGTTTCCATGTATGCGAGGTGCACCACTCCTGCCAGCGGAGACTGAGGGAACAGATTTGGCAGATTTTGGAGACCACTTCAGCTGTTTGAGTGTATGTGCTTCCTTCAGGATTCATTGCATCACTCTTCAAACCCTATTGACTGAATTAACTCACTCTGAGACTGAAACTGGGATCTAAAATACCCATGTGGGCACCAGTGCCATAGCTGTCTGGAATGAGGAGAGTCGAGTGCCAGCTCAATGATTAGTTTGAGTAGTAAAAAAAATATCTAATCTGGGCAGGATAGTGACACCAGATATAGACACATTTAATTTATTTTTTTTTTACTTTTTTTTTAATATTATTATTTTATTGTCTTAAATTCATGTCTGTCACCTCCTGGCACAATAGCTCCTAACTTTGACTGTAGCTCAAATAAATGGATTTGAACTGTAGCACATTTGCAGTGTCCTGAACCTGACTCGCAGAATAAAGCTTCAGACCCAGAAGAAAATCTGATCTCTTCTAACGTGTGAAGGAAAACACACCCTCTTTACTGAACTTCATACTCTGTTCTGGCACACTCATATTATAAACTGTTGTTGATTATCTAATTCTTCTGGGCATATGAGCAATGCCAGAATGTCGGTTTTACATTAAAAGGATGCAGTTTAAAAAACAAAACAAAACCCTAAATACAGAAATAAAATATGTGTTTAATTAGGGCTTTAATCTTTCCTGAGCTCATTAAAAAAAAAAAAAAGTGGGGAATGGATGCCCATAGGGTCTGATAATATTTTCCTAGACTGAAAACTGCTTCTACAACATATATTAGTAAACATCCATTTGTGTTAGTAATTAACTTCAGTGTTTGGATATCCATTTATTTCTCCTGATTTCATGTTCCAGTCCAGATCATTGTTAAATGAGCAACACCATAATAACATTGATGGAACTGTTTGGACAATTGTTTTTCAGTTAAAGCTGAGACATAGCTGATCTTTCTCTGCCCCACAGCTGAGCTTGCAGATTGCTTGAGAACTTTGCTTTTGGAGCAGATGAACCAGAGAGAGAAAAATTTAAAAAAAAAAAAAAAATAAATTGAGATATTGAGGCTACTGAACCTTGTTTCCAGAATATCACATCTCTCCAGGAAACAAAAATAGAATTTTCATCAGGCTGTAATAGCATTAAAAAGAAAAAAAAAAAAAAAAAGAGAGAGAGAGAGAAAAGCCATTCAGGGAAAAGATGCTCAACATACAGAGACAAAGGCTTCTAATACCCGCAAACTGATTAGCAAAGCACAAGAGGCACAAGGAAGCAAGTGCTTCTCCATTAAAGAAGCTTGATCAAAAGTAGCTGATGAAGCCAGAAACAAATACTCCTAGGGCACAAATCTGGAGGCAAGAGGTACTGAGGAAATAAGGATCACTGTGAAATTTCCAAATACTGGCCTAAAAATCCCAGGGATCATTTTCAGCCACAGAGGTTGAAAAGGTTAGGAAACATCCAAAGTAGAACAAACATCATGCAACATGGAATTAATCCCCAAGAGTTTGGAGTTTCATTGGCAGGTAGTAAAGGTATCTCAAAGACAGGTGAAGAATTGAATAAAGGAAAATAATATTATTCAGTCATTCAGAAACAAGTGAAATGCTTTGCTGGTCCTGTTACTTGGGACAAAAATAAAAATATTGATATTGTTCCTTGAAGTGTCAAAATATGAGCATACATACACATATGCATATGCCTGTATCCCCTGTCTGTAGATTTGTGGGTGTGTATAGAACTGTGTCTGTATTGCCTTAATGTAATAGACTCCATTTCATCTCAGGCTTGGTATAAAGGAAATATTTCCTATAAATAATTGATTATGGAAAAATATTTCAAAAATTGTGAATTTTTTAAAATATTTCATTAATGTTAAAAAGTTGGAACTCTTCATAACAATTCCACCCCCTCACCCACCCCACCCCACCCACCCCCCCCCCAAAAAAAAATGCTATTGAGCAGGGAGTATTTTCAAACCATCTTCACCAGTCAAAAAATTTTGTTTCAATTACTTTGTTTCATTTTACATAAAGATGAAAACTGACATTGGGTAAAGGTGTAACAGGAATCTTTTATCAGCATGCAGCATCCTAGTCTTTGTGTTTGGATGTAAGTCAATGAACTAGAGCGGTCCAGGGCTGATTCTCTGCCCTGAAGCAGCAGAGCTGGCTTCCTTCCCACAGCAGCGTTCTTCTCATCTACTGGGAACAGCTATGGCCTGGGCAAGCTCTCAGATGGTGCCTGGTCATTTTTTTTTGGTGACTTGTAGGCAGATCTGTCCAAAACCTTGGCAGAGAGCAAGCCAACAATTAAAATCTATACCAGACGTAGGAAATACAGCTCAGCCCATGCTCTGACTCTAGTTAACTGCTATAGACAGGAAAGGGTAATGCTAATTTTCTGTGTAATATTGGCTAAGCCAATTAGGTTTTCAAACCTTTGTGCCTGAAGTTAAGCATATAAATTATTTTTCAGGTATTTAAATAAAATTGGCTAGGTTTTGTAAGAATCTTCTGAGTCAATTTTCTTTAGACTTCATTAAAACTTTAGGTGATCAGTGTAGCAGCTTCTTCCATGCCTGCGTTAAACTGAGACTTTTTCTTTTTATGTTTTAAATCCCAATTTGGATTAGGAACTCGATTCTGAATTATGTCCTGAGCTTATTTCTAAACTTGCCAAGAGCAAAATTATTATAAAGCATCCCAGACAGATATCTTGTTCAGGACAGGGACTTAATCCATATAGGAAAACAAGAATTATCCTGCATATTTTAAAATGGAAATTTCAGCATGTGTTTTCATTTGAAACCAAAAGTTTTTTACTTTTTTCTCGGGAGAAAATAAGAAGAATTTCCTTTCTTTAATGCTTCATATGTTTGTCTCGGAAGTGGGCACCAGGTGCATGCTTTTGCTCTGATTTAAGTAAACCAGGATGTGCCAGCTGACTTGGGTTATTGATACTATTACTAAGATATTGGTATTATTGGTATTGGCAATGTTACTGTGATATTGATATCATAAGCTGAATACATTTTGTCTGTTTAATTTGACCACAGGCCTCATTGCTTGACTTGAGGAGCTGTCTCAAGATGTGCAGCATGACACATGATACATTTCTGTGGGAAAACTAGTTTTGATAACTGGCCTTTTCCAAACACAGCATTTTATCCAGACTTTTAGGCTTTTGAAGCTGACATTTTCTGACCTACTAAGTTAACTGATTGGGATCATCCACACTCTTTGAAAGATCTGTCTTCAACAGGAATGCGCTGAATTTGCAAAACAGACACAGGGAGATCAAGTTTATGCAGCTACTGTAATGTAACGTGATCTGTTTACATATACATACCACACATAGCAATGTAAAACCTCAACTCCTTGTTAGACTGTCTAAATGCTATGATAAAATAACTAAAAATGATGACAAAGACAGCCAAATTGTATAACTGGGATTGTCAGAGCAGCCACAACTTTACCTGAAATTAAAGCTTTCCACTTTTTCCACACTGTGTGTAGGAGTAGTAACATGCAGTCATTGCCCCAAAAGATATATCAGCAGAAATTAGTACATGAACACATAACCCCCACAGAAGCTAGTAATTGGAAATGCTTGCCAAGAATCCAAATACATGCATTGTCAAGTGAGATCTGAAAGTCAAATATATTTCTACATTTCTGAAAGTTGTGTTACAATGGAATGAGAAGTGATGGGCTTCATACAAGTTCATTAAGGTGCAATATGTGAGACTCATCTTGCATCTTGTTGGAAAGTTGTGCATCTAAGACCAATCTCCCCCCATAGCCTGTGGAGCCACCTCCTCTTGTCCTGACATCAGTGTCTCAGATAGGTGGGATGGATCACCTCTAGCAGCGAGGCCACCTCCTAACATTGAGATGAGCAGCAACAGATAAAATTAATCTTCCTTCATGATCATCCTTATGAAGCTCTGATCTCTTCAAGACAAATGATAGACATGCTTGGCCCCTGACAACAGTACCATTAATTTTGACAGGATTTATGTATCAGCAAGGATCACTCCACTTGGTGGTTATGCCTTTCACTAGTGAAAAGGGTTGGAAGACAAGCCCTCAGAAAATGGGGCATGGATATTTAATTATTTTTTTTAAAGTAGCTGCTGTTTTTCTGAGGTGTTTCTTAACTAAAGATGGAACTTTAACGTGATCTGGAAGTTGGAGCAAAAGCTTGGAAACACTATTACTGCTATTTATATCACTGTTTGGTTAGCAGTACTGGAAGGTATTAATATCACTCTCTGCATTATTAGAGTGAAATAAATGTTGGGAAACATTAGTCATGACAGAATGAAAAAAGAATAAAAAAGTGAAGAATTTATTTTCTCCTTCCTATTTTTTTAATAACAATAAAATCTATAAAACAGTCCAAATAATAAGAAAAATCATGTTAGAAACAAACATCAATATAAAAATAATAAGAACCACCACCAAATCTGCTCTTCAGACAGAAAACAAGGTAATTAACTCTGCTCCATCCTGATGGTCTTATTTGAATTTATGCGATTTCCTTTATTTTGTCCTTTGTTTGTTCTATTTTCCTTTACCCGTGTGCTTTTATCATTTCTGTTGTTTATTCATGGCAGAGCTGGTTGCAGCTTTCAATCAAAGAAAGAAGAAAAAAAAAAAAAAGAACAGAAAAAAACCACCTGCACCATCCTCCAACTGGCCAACATGGAGGTTGGAGACCACACGGGGATCAAAGCGATATGAGGACAACAGGGGTTTCATTAAAATGTTCTCCTCTGTGCCTGAGGAAAGAGCAGTGAGGACAGGGTGAGAGGGAGGGGGGGAAGGGAAATCATCTGGCCCAAACAAGTTTAACTAAAAAAAAAATCCAAGCAAACCACCTGTGGTCTCCTTGGAAACTGGCTTGCAACCCCTCCAGCCACCTTTTAATGAAACCCCAGAGCCCCTTTATTAATTTATTAAAGAATCTATTTTCTGAAGATTCATAAACCGCACATAACTCATATTCCAACACATCTCTGCTATGCTAATAGCGCATGCTGCCATGAATAATTAATTCTTTAATTAGTAATAATTAGAGGTTGTTGTATAGGTCAAACCATTGGGCTGACAGCATGCTACTGTCAAAATGTCATTTGAATTAACGGGACTGTGGCCCTTTCTACACAGAATGATTCGTCATTTGAGGTTGCTTGTCCCCTCCTCTCCAAATTTTATTGTTTTAATGGTGAGTTGCTTTAGAATCTGTGGAATATGTGAAAGGAAATTTTTAATAGCATTTATGGCACAAAAGAAAAGGCTGCAGACCTTCAGCAGATTCTTATGGTGGTGGATCGTGGTCTGGGCAGTATTTGTTCCCCCTGTGGGAAAAACAAGAAAGGGATGAAAGCAGTTGCACTGACATTCCGCACCAAGCGAAATCATAACTTATTAGTCAAAAACATTGCCCACTCCCTACATCCCTGCAGGGGATACAGTTGAGGGCCTAGTTCTTCTACTCAACGGATGACCAGAGGAATTTAATCCTAGGAACTGACATACCAAGACCTAGGTTCAATCCTTTGGCTGTTTGTAGCCTGATGAATTTTTAACCATTGTTCTCCACTTCAGGTGGAGTTCAGGTGAAGTCACTGGTATGAAAATTCTGGCTTGAAAATGGAGTGTTAGTCCTGCTCTGTGCTATAAGAAACCAACAGTCATCACCAAAAAAGGGTAATATTTTACCCTCCAAATTAAGCCACTCAATTGGAAAAAAGGGCTTGGGCAAGAAGGCCGTTAAGAACGGAAAGGGAAATCAACGAATTCATGAGAGATAAATGTTGGAAGGCAGTTAAGAAGGGAAGGGAAATCAATGAATTCATGAGAGATAAATGTTGGAAATATTGAGTCTGCATCTATTTATTTCACGCCTGGGTATGACACCCTCTAGAGAAGGGCAGGAGGTCAAACCAAGGCTGCAGGTTTCCTAGAAGAGCTCTTTACAGACCCCTGGGACCAGAATTTCTCATCTGAGCAACAAGTGACAGAGCTTATCTGGACTCACTGGAACTACAAGGAGGGATTAGAAATGCCTATGAGGAACAAACACATTGAAGATTATTAAATGTATGGAAAGTAAAACTGACTTTTGAAGTGCCTGGCTTGGAAATGCTGGTAACTGGGGAAATATAAGGAATTATCAGATATGCCCTTTCTTATTATTCCTCTACAGGTATATATTTTTGGCTGCTCTCAGAAACAGGATGATTGGTTGCCTGGACCTTCAGTCTGACCTAACATGGCCGTTATGTTTAAGCAACGATTCCTGTATGAGGAATCTGATGCACTTAGCATGTCTTTCTTTGAGTGTCTTATGAGGGAGGTAGCAGACCTCTTCAGATGCAGTGATGTTATTTACCAAACTTGCACAACCAAAATGAGGCGCTGGGTGAAGGTAAACGAGCAGGTTTGCTATGGCTAGGCACCACAGTAACAAAATGAACAGAGGAGAATCTGTCCCAGTTTGAAGGGGGATAGAGGAGAGAGATAGTTTAGTCAGATAATTGCAGTGGTAGCACAAGATAGAGGAACAAATGTGCAACAGGCATGGTGAGGTAAATCACCTAGGCCGAGTCCCACACTATCGCAATTCCACTGATCTTGGTTCAGCTCAAATATTCTGCACATCACTGCTGTACCCAACAGACCCATATGTTAAGCACTGATGGAGCAAGGGATTTGATTCATGCATTGCATTTCATTCCACTTGAAAGACACCAACCTGAATGGGTTGGCGTTGTTGCAGCCATCACAGAAATACAAACGCACAGCCTTAATCATAACCAAAGTGAATGAAAAGAAGTCCCCTACCTCACAGTAGAATGGATTGGAACCCAAGAGCCCACTCCTTTCAATTCCTGTTCTGAATACAAAACACACATTCTTTCTTTATAGGAAAAACCATAGCAGTGTTTTTATTCCTCTCTTCCTTGCCTACTAACAGAAGAATTAATAAGCGGAGGCTAAGCAAATGCAAAAAGGGCTTGAGTATGTTTTTCAGTTAAAAGGAGATTAAAAACAACCCTTTCTGCGAAGAGAAGAAAAGAAAATGACAAGAAAATAAACCCATAACAATATAGGCAGTGAAGTGGCAGCTATTTCGCTGCCAGTCAAAAAATTATTTTATCAGAAATCCTTTTGTATCATTACATATTGATGTTTAAAAAAAAAATAAAACTAAGTCACCAGAGATTGCACATGAAAGTTGTTTGCTGTTGACAATGCAACAAGGTCAAGCAGGATTTTACATGAAAGCTCTTTGAAATCTACACCAAGGGGTCTGGTTCGTAAAGCGAAACAAACATGTTGGTGGCAGTGAACATTGTTGCAGATCTGCTGCTCGCAATACAGGGGACAATTTGTCTTCTCCTTCCGAAAAAGTACAAAGGTTTATTTGTGTTCAAATGATTTAAATTAACATCTTAATCAGATTTTTCAGTCAACAACTTCTGACTGTTGCCAAAACACCGTACATTAATAACAGTAATAGAGTATTGGCAACAGCGTTCAAAATATGAAAGAACTCAAACATTTGTCACCGGAGAAAGCATGGTCTATTCAATGGTCATTGAATACAGTTATTAGCCCAAAGTCAGACAGAAGTTGTTTGATTCATACTTCTGTCTTTAGTGTCCTGCAAGACCAGCTACACATTAAATAGTCTATATGTGCCTTATTTTCCCTAGCTGGGAAAAGCAGAGTGCCCAGGAACTTACTGGGGAAGAGATAACTGGTGTATTCTTCTAACACAGATTTTATTTTTTTTTTTCCCCCTTGTGTGCACTGTCCTGGCAGAAGACACGGTCTTCTGTTCTCTCTATCCATTCCTGTGATAGGTCTTACAGTTCTCCTAAACAAAAACACATAGCAAGACACATCTTCATGGTGCTGCCATGACCTCCTTGAACCACAATCTGTCTCTTCTGTTCCTCCTTCTGTCCACAGAACTTTCCATTTTCTGTTCTCTCACAACCAGCTGCACGCCGGCTTCATTTCTTCTTAGGATTTTCTCCAGTGTATCTTAATCTCTTTTTGTAAGACACAATTGTTCTTCTTTTTTTTTCTTTCCACCTGTTTTTCTGCCCATTTCTTTCCACAGTTCTTTCTGTTCAGAAAACTTGTTTTTCAACTTGTTCTTCCAACAAAGAAACTCTTCTTTTGCCTTGTTTTTGTAGTTTTACAGTCATCTGCCCAGACTTTTGCACACTCCTTGTTCAACGGTTACCAAAACATCCTGAATTACCCACATATCTTGTCTCTTCCACCAAACCCTGTCTCAACTCATCTTTGTAGCATTTTTCTGCCCAGACCTCCTCAGCTATGAACTCTATGGACTATATACACCCTACCTGAAAATTTGTGTCAAGATCTGTAAAAGGAGACCCCCTATCCTACAGCTTCTGCTTCCAGGCCTCTCTTGCCACTGACGCTGTGTTGGTTTGGGTCATGGTTGAATCATCACCTCTCACCAATTTGTCTTCCTTGTCCTAACTCTAAAGCATGAAGTGTGAAGTATTTTGTGGCTTTAGGCAACCTGGGCTAGTGGAAGGTATCTCTGCCCACGGTAGGGTGGCTGGAACTAGATGGTCTTTAAGGTCTCTTGCAGCCCAAACTGTTCTGTGGTGCTATGAAGTATGACTATTTCCCTCATATTCGTTAGTTTTCAGTGAGACTTTCATTATTTCCCTTGTGATAATCCTCAGCTTATGAACTCCTCTTGTCAAAAGTTGCTCACTTTGTATCTTTGGTCCAAGTCAGCCTATTCCTCTGTTAGCACTGTCTCCTAGCTGTGCTCAAACAGCTTCTACCACCTAGCAGCTCCCAGCTTGTTTGACCCTCCCACAGGCTGTTTAGTATGCAATGTCATAATTCTAATGCAGTGACTTCCAGAATTTAAGACTGGATCATATTTGATCAGGTTTTTTGGTTGGTGGGGTTTGGGGTTGGTGGGGTTTTTTTGTTATTGTGCCTGTTGATAAACTTCCACCATGTACAACACAATACAAATAATACAGAACCTTGCAGTGGGCTTCACTTGAAAGGTTTTGTGTTCATACAGAGATCTGCATGCTAGTTAATGCACAGATCTTTAGGTCCTACTGATAGTTACAATACCAACCCTATTCTGCCTGTATAGATGTCCTATCCTGCTATCCATGTATTTGTGGAAGTTGTAGGTGTGATGTTAGTTATCTATCCATGTTATTTGACAGCCTAATGAATGCATTCAGCTGAGTGGGAGATATAAACACATCCCTGCAATACAAGGATGCACATCATAGAGAAACAGTCCATATGGGTCTTCCAGGTTGATTTGCCCAACTCCATTCTTTTGCCATCTTTCCACAGATGATATACCAATATTTCCAAGTTTTAACTTGCAGAGAGTATTGTGTATGCTCTTCTCCTTGACAGCATGGTTTCCCAGATAAAACTGGTCCCAAACTCCCAGGACCCCCCAGGATCTTCACACTCTTGTCCCACTGCGAACCATGCCCATGACAGCTGCACAAGGTGTACATGTTGGATAGTGGACTAGCAGGGTCCTCTACCGTGCTGGTCCCATTACACAGATAAAATGCTCCGACTTTATTTCAGGAAGACTGCAAGATGAAGCTTTGATAACAAGGAATTAAATCAGTCCCCCTGTTTGCTTATACAAATGGTGCTTACCTGTGTCTTCCTCCATTTTCACCTCATTTCTACAGCTGTGCTGGAGGTGATCCAGTGTATTTTGGATGATGCCAACTTCTAGGGCCACAGCTATTCTCTGACCCCCGCTACGTTAACCCTCTACCAGCATGTTCTCAAGCCACCACTGTTGTTTTTCCAAGAAGCTATGCCACCTGTAGCATCCTCAGATATCTCCACTCTTCTCATGGGGGTCTCCCCTCCTCAAAGGCGTTCCTGCATGCTTGGTCTGGTAAACAGGTCTCTCTGCTGCATGCTCTCAGGCTTGGACACATATGCCCTGACATATACTATTACAGGTACCACCAGGAAAGATATATGAAGGAGAAAAGATTTGTTCCATAATAGATGGATAGACTATAGCAGTGCACTCTTACCTGTATAATACATCACTGGGAATACTTTTCATATATCATTATCTCTTGTCAAAGTACTTCTCCATAGAAAGCTGAGTTTCATCTCAGCTCACAAGGGAGCCTTGAGTTGCAGGCAGGTTTGCTGCGGTGTCACAGATGTTTCAGATGAATTGGAGTAGTCTCTTCTAGTGAACTTGAGTCAGCAGAATGTGCCAGATTTGTCTTTAGTTTTCAGTGTGAGGGATGGCAAAATTAAGAATACAAACCAAATCTTTGGGGGTAGAATTGGACAGACATGCTTTGCCAACTAATGCTGTAAAATATGGGAAGAGCATGTGTGGCCACACCTCTCATGCAAATGTTGGCTTTGACTTCACTTCCAAGGTGTTGGCTTGACTTCTTTCCTTTGATTTGTCATAAGAGTATCAGAACAAAAACTGCTGTGCATGGTGAGACCAGAAGCCCATCTAGTGCCTTTTTCTGTCTTTTCTGTGAGGGATAATAGAGGCACAGGGTGATCAGTCAGTACTACCTCCTCTGCATACTCAGGGCTCATAACATGCTTGCCCCAATCACTTCCTAGTCTTGATTCTGCTACATGTATTGCACAAAAGCAGATTTCAGCTCTGCTTTAAACTACTTCCCTTCCAGACTTGGGATAGAATGTCACAAAGCTGAGTTGTGCAAGTTAGTTATTATGGGGAAAAAAAAGACCTTAGTCTAACACCTGACATTCAGGTTTAAGCCAGCCAAATGTGCCTGAGTCAAATTTCAGCGTTGCACACCTGTGCTGGAGCCTGAAACTGCTGTCTTTTACTTAAACACGTCATGGGTTTTTTGCATAAAGTCTTTATATGTTGTGTTGTTGACTCTCTTCCTTAACTTCCCATCCATGGCTAGCAGAAGGTCCAAACCACTAGTCCTAACACCTCAGTTCCTTTTTTCTTTCTTTTTTCTCTTTCTTTTTTCTTTTTTTCCTTTTTTGACCTTCTCTCCCCGCTTTTTTTTTTTTCTCTCTCTCTCTTTCTTCTTTCTCCTTTCTCCTTTCTTCTTGTTATATTCTTCTTTCCTTCTTCTTCTTGTTCCTTTTCCAACAGAAAGGATGCTGTTCTTCAGGTAGTTTGTAAAATGTACTGGCCCCAAACACAGATCAGGAAGGCCTAGAATCCAAATGTCTTAGTTCCTGTCTGAATTCTAAAATTATTCTGATTTTGTGCTTATTGTAGAATAAATTCATCCTGAGCCTAGGATGTGTCCTGGTTAGTATGGTATCTCTTTGGCCTTGACAGTTTTACTTTCTGGTCATTATCAGAGCTATTATGGATGCACAGGTTGATTAAAACATAAAAAGCAGTTGCTGCCCTGAGGTACCTGTTTTCTTTTTAGCTCAAAGGAGTCACGGTAGCCTTGCATAGCTTCCACGCAGATTCTTCTTATGCTTTAGGTGTCCAAAGGGCAGGACAGCCAACTCAACCATCACTGAGGCATTACTGAGAATCTCAGCATTTTAGGAGATCTGGACATTTCTTCCCAAAGTTTAAATGACAAGGACATGCCAGGAACTTAATAAAGGGTTCCTTTACATTTCTCTTCTGTACAGAAATTCCTAAATGTTATCTTTGATTGGCAGCTACCATGCAGAAAGCCTGCAATTTTGCACTGTGGTTGAGCCACAGTTCTGTCCTCCTCACCCCATTTCCCTTAAATGCAGAGCAAAAGTGCAGGAGTAATGTGAAGAGCTTTAAAAACCTCTGTTTCTGGCCATGCTAGGGATTCTCCAGGCAAGAAACATACAAGAGTAGAAATTCCTTAAAAAATGGAACATTTTAATGTGTTTACATTTTTATTTTTAAAATAATTTCCTTGAAAATTAAATGCTCATTTGGTTCAATGGGCATTTAATGGCCATTGTTCGACTGTGAGTACTGGCAGTGGTGCGGCAGTGATCACTCTGCTCTGCTTTTGGGTTCCAGTGGGAACAGGTAAAGTCAAAACTAAGCTACAAGCTGAAAAGCAAAAAAGAAATCAGTTTCAAGAGTGCATCTGTATGTCTTAGGTATTCTTTCTGTCTGTATCCCTGGGTTTTTTATTCCATAAAGAGTATGTAGATGACATGTAAATGTTATGTAAATTGGGTCCATAGTCCATTAAAGCGCAATATTATAATCACTAATACCCTATAGGCATGGACAGATCAACCAACCAAGTTTTATTTGATCTTTGTCAGAGGCAGTGAGCACTTTTATGCAATATTTTGTGTACATGCCTTTATTGTGAAGAACATCTTTCAAAATGTGCCTGTATGGGATAAATAGAGGTTGGTGACATGCCTTTCTGCAGCAAAGTTCAGCAAGTACATTACTAGCAAAGAGACATTTTACAGACTGACCAAACTGAAGGAATCCTGCCTTCCAGTGACAGTTTCCATCTAAAGCCATCACCTAATCAGTAAACTTGAACAACCTCAAATTGCATACAACACTTAGCCTTCAACACCTGCTACTTTCACTAGCCAAATTAAAAGAAAACAAGTGCATACAAAAAAAGACTGGAGGGCTGTTTGGCCCTTGCTTAGGAAAAATATATTCCTTACTAATTGGCCCAACTGTTAATAAATATTAACTGGTTTACACAGCCCTCCCGTTTACTTAATGAAATGGTAGTTGAGGGGTTAATGGGTTAATTGGGGAAAGGAAATGAATCTTCAAATGTATCAAAATATGATAAGTGATTTAGCCTGGTTAATAATTTACATATCAAGACAACCTTTTTCTAGTTGCCACATATACTTTCGGAAGATAAAGGTATAAATAATAAAAAGCCAAACCTAGGTAAATTCACAGTAAATGTAAAGCTTACAATTTTTAGAGTGTAATCACTGCGATAACATAGCAAGCATTATGATGGATTCTTTATCACTATAAATTTTTAATCAAGACTGTTTTGTTTTATTTTAGATATGAATCTGAGAAACCAAATGAACAGCTGTAACACTAGAAATCAAACAGTGTAATACTCTTTCTCAGTACTCACACTGAACTCAAATGTTATTCATGCTTTGCAGTTCCCCATCATCATCTGCTAAGCCTCACCTGGTGATTTCTAATGATGCATCTTGCAAGAGTGTAATATAGCTTGTTCATCCTTAGCCTCATTTTCCACAGGAAGACAATGTTCTGTTTCTTGTTAAAGCAATTGCCAATGCTGTCTTGTGAACTTTCATAATGAGAGATGCTGTCCTGCCCATATTGGGGCTGGGGATGTAGAGTTAAGATTTTAAAGAATGGATTCACCTGACCTTATAGTACTCATTCAACATTTACGAATCTGTTCTTGATTGATCATCCCTATACTATCAATATCAGCACTTTCAGAGTAATCTCATTCTTTGATAAATATCAAAGACAGGTGGGACTAACCACTCCAGGAGTTACCCATCTTTCTCCGTTAGCTACAAATGAAGAGTATGTATCTAATCTAGACTAGACCTACAGCTGGCATATAGACAAAGAGCATATAGGGTGAAATTTTCCACCCCACGCACCACTGGCATGGCTGTGATGTAGCTGAAATAAATGGTAGGATTGCTATCATCGTCTTCCTTGGTCCTTCTAACATGTTCACTAGGAGTTAGGCTCGTGTACACTCACAGTTTGATGCTCCAGGTGCAACAAGGGCTCATATGCCACAGAAATGGGGAGTGAGCAAATATTAAACAGAAGGTGAAGCCCTGTACACTGTAATCTCTTCCACAGGGTTTTAACAGAATTGTTCTTGTAATATGCAATAGCATGTGTAAGGTGGGAAAACATCTGGTACCCTTGTCAAAGACTGAGAGCAATTGGATCTCCATCAGCCTGAGCTACGCTAAGTACTGAGCAGAATACATGATATTTCTGTGTTCAGTTCTGGAATACTAAAGATCCAAGCTCATAAGCAAAGAATTCTCAAGCTGCATTCTTGGATATATGACAATTACATGGGAACTAGAAATCAGACACAGATTAGTAGTCTGGGGTGTCAGGAATAAGTGACATGACTAAATTAGAAAGGCACTACTAAATCAGTCCGTGCAGACCTGATCTTCTGCACAAAGTGGACTAATCTCTCCACAGCCATGATGGATTTTCATTGCATTTTGTATTATGCACTGCATAGTATGAAACTACTATAAAGCTTACATACATTCCTGCAAGTAGATGTGCATCTTTAATTCTCCTCTAAGAATAATTAACCCTTAATTAATGTGACAACATTTCTGAGCTACATTTAAAATCTTTAATCATTCTATTTCCAGATTTCAGAGAAAATCAAGAGAAGATAACTCCTGTTTTCTTCTAACTTGCTTCTAACATGTTGCAATGTTAGTTTGGTCCTCCACTGAACACAACTGGTTTGCTTCACCCTGAGACAGCCGTGTCTTAGTGGTGGAAGCAGCAATTCCTTCATATAAACTTAAACAGTGAGATGGGATATGTGGGGAGAGTGGCACAAAAAGATAAAGAATTGAGTTTTAAGAGCTGTTGAAAGCTTTGGAGACATAAGTTCTTTCAGTACTGAAAACAAACAAAAGTGGATTTGTTTTCAGAGATAAGAAATATGTTTATCTCAAAATCTTCCTATTTTGAGGGCCTCTATCATGTTTGCTATGAAGTATCATCTTGATTAAAGGATGACCAGACATTGTGTTTGTTTGAATGAGGGGAGGACAGAAGATGCATTTCACTATCCTTAAACCATCCCTGACACCACCAGATGAATGTCAGGTCTAGTCAGGAGAAACAGAAATGATAGGCATTCCTCTGCCTCCTTGAACAACTTACTCTATTGGAAATGACATTTACCCCTTGTGAATGGGTCCCATACAAAGGCTTTTGTATGACAGACACGACACAAACTTATTTGGAGCTCTCCAGCAGGGCATTACACACATACACAAGAATGAATTTCACCTTGCAAAACCGTCCTGCAGTTCTGGTTCCATAAAGAAACTCAGGTGCTTAACTTAAAGGATGTGTATTATGTCAATAATAATTTCCCCAAGTGAGGGAAATACCTACATACATATATAACTTCCAGACTGTCTTGTCTCACCATACGATGGGATTGAGTTTGGAGGTGCCTAAAATACAGCTTTCCTCCTGAAAATAATACACCTGAATTTTGTGTTGGCAATGGTGAGAACAAATTTTAAAGTAGTTACAATCCTTGACATACAGGACATTTGAGATAGCAGTTAACGAAATTATTACTTGGTTTCCTGTTTATATCATGTTTTGCCTGCCTACCTGCTTCTTCTGTCTGTCTATCCATTTATATCTACTAATCTGCAAAATGAACTATGAAGTACAGCTGAAAACACAAAGCTCTCATTCAGGGCTTTCTATATCCAAAGAAGAACCTAAGTGTTAGCTAAATACTTACATTCCTCTGGCACACAATTTATAAAACTTTTCTTCCTTTTCCATAGACTTCGAATATGTGCCCTTGTCAGGACATGCGAGGTCACTGATGTTGTCAAAGATGATCTTTGTCAGTTATTGAAATGAGAACTAATTTGACCTAATCTAAGCTGACAGATAAAATGGTTCATTGGTAAAACAAGCCAGTTCCAGAAACTGGTGCTAAAGAAGACTACAGGACTAAAAAATGTAGGTTTACTCTCAGTTCAGGGTTTTGAAATTGAACTTTTAATAGAGTTCAGCATAATGCATCCAGCCAGAGCTATCAGCAGGAAGAATGTGTGATAACACACCTCTTACATTATGTTTACACCTTACATACAGTTTGCTGTAGCTTGCTCTTTTGCAATGCTATACAGTTAATTTCATTGCAACACAATGATCGTGATGATTAGTGACATCAATGTAGAGTCCAGGAGGCACTGACATTGTGACCAGGAAATTATTCTAAAAATCTATAGCCCAGCAAGTTTTATTCTATCAGGAAAGGAAGTTACTGCCGTGTGGATCACGTAAACCAGAAATGTTTGATCCTGACTGCATCAGAAAAAAACATTGTTGGTTTCCTTAAAAGGGATACGGCTGTTTGGCTTTTCTTTAGCAGAGCATTTGAGCTTCTGCTAAACTTTGCTGAGCAGGAGACTGTGCTCTCTACAGCTGGTACCAGCTATTCTGCCTCTGAGTAAACCTAGATATGAACTTTAGTACTAGCGGGATTAAGGCCAGGAAGACAGGCAAGAATAAGGAAGATTAATGGGAGTCTGCATGCTATTAAAATTAATCACTTAAAATTAAAGATCCTCTATCTCCTGCTGCCCCCTGATTGTTGTTGATATGACAGTGACATAACTGATATATTCAGCTCATGTCTATATCTCTTAATAGCTGAACTGACATATTCTATTTCTGCAGAGTCCCAGCATGAATGGAACCCAGCAGATTTCAAATATATGGGAACATTACTTACATATGGCTCTGATTTATAACAAGGAAAGGAAAAAGGCAAAGGTAAAATAATATTAAGCATTAGCACCTAATATTTAGCAAGCAGCTGCCTTTCCCAAGGATCCTGTAAAGCTTTATGAACGTGACATCTCTTAAACATTCGCTTCACCCATCAGTGGAAAGCAGTCACCTAAGGCTGCTTAGACTGCTGTGAACATTTTCCCTTTAAACAGCTTTGAATGGAAATTGGCTCTTTGTTCAAAGTGAGAATGTTTATGGAAAATATTCATCTCATTGAATAAAAAAAAGTGTTGTTTTCCACTGTCAAAACAAGCTTGTTTTGTTGTTTATGTTTTGTCATTTTTGCTTTGTTTTTTTTTTTTATCTAAAACCAGACAACACTTGAGAGTACATTAAGAGGTAAAAATTCTTTATTTTTTTTTTTTTTACCAGGAAAAAAAAAGGCGGCTTTTTGTTAATTGCTGACACTTTGGTGTTAACTGCTGACAACAGGTTGTGATACCGTAATCTGTGAGGCAAACCCTGATGCACCTATGAGAAGGGACGTTTTAAGTATCAAAATACTGAATACTTTATATTTCCTAGTCCTTTCAGGCAAGTCACAGGATCTTCAAATGTTCAGGATTAAATTCAGTAACTGAAAAGTATTGAAAAGTGGGAGTGCAAATGTATAAAGTCTAAAGTGGCAAATAGGTTAGTTATGGCTGGACAAACAGTGATTTTTTTGCAGTTTGCTGATATATGTATGAAGAATGTTGTCTGAGGAAAATGATATCCTAGCAAAATAAAAAAGGTAAGGTGCAATTTATGTTGTTGAACAAACTGAACTGTTCAACTCAAATAAGCAAACTTTAATTTCACTTCTGATCCATTATATTAATTTTAAAGTTGTAAAAAATAAAGTACATATTATTTTAAATTTAAGGCTCTTCTAAAAAAAATAAAAAGGTCATCTATTTTCAGTTTACAGTGTCTGCCTTAACAATATGAAAAAAAGAGAAAAAAAACCAGGAAAAAAGTATGAAATATTTCATTATTCACTAAGAGTCTAAAGGTTTTTCTAAGAAGTTTTGATGAAAAACTTTCCTCCAGATCCAGTTCTGAAAATCCCAGGAAAAGGTATCATGTATGGTTTATAGAAAGGGAGATCATTCTAAGACTGATATTTGAACCTAAAATGACTTACCTTCCCTCAGAACTTAAACTAATACTGGGGCTTCTTTGAAGTGCTGTTGTTTTCCTGGTGTCTTGGCCTAAAACAGAAAGGTCAGAAAATCAGATGCTAAAAACCAACCTACTTGTTTCCCTGGAACGGGAGAAGTTTCAGGGTGTTCCTGTGTATCAACAGAAGCAGCTTCTCTCTTTTTTTAATGTTTTAGTGACTGTGATAAAAAAGACAAGGGGATGCCCTCTGATATTGGCAAAGGAGAGATCAGGGCAAATGAAAAAGCCATATCAAAGTTTCCCTTTTTTCGATTCAAGAGACAGTGCAAAAATCTACCTGTTTTCCCAATGCACATACGTGTATGCATTTGTATGTATGTATTTTCAGTTCTATGTGATATGCATTCTTCTCCAGGCAGGGTCCTGTATAATGCATCAGATCCATTCCTCTTACTGTTTTATGGTGTGTAATTTCCCGCTACAGTACAACAAGTCAGATTGCAACAGTGATATATTTAATAAAAAATTAGATACACTTCTACTGCCTCTCTGGGTTTTTTTTCCCCTTCATCTATCTAGGATACTGACCACATAAAGTTAGTGTTTAAAATAAAATGACTCAAATTGCTGCTGAATAAGTAAGATACTCTGCATGCTGCAGGTTCTGCCTCAGCCATGAAGAATGAAGATGTTTTGTAAAGTGCTAATGCCTGCCACACTCTTGAGTTATGGGTCACGAAAGAAGCAGAACACTTACCCTAGGGACACAAGCTATCCCACATGTAATATATTTTCCAAAAGTGCAATGTGCTCGTAATTTCTGGATGTCTGTAAACTCAGAGTTATTACTACCACTATAGTTCAGTTCAGGATTTCTATCTAAACTCATGCTTTTATGAAATCTCACTGTCTCTCACCCTGCCTCCTGCCACCCATCCCCACCCTACCCCACCTCACCCCACCCACCCCAATTAGCCTACAGGCTAAAAGGTCAATCAAACAAATAAACCAGCAAAATGCAAACTGTTCAGCTCTATAAACCCAGTGCTCTCAAGTCACTTTTCTCCTGGGGAGGAATGAAAATGGACACCTCCTGACATGCTCTGAAGATCAAAACACTTGGGTTATTAGATATCCAAGCCTGGGAATGCAAGTGCTGAAACTGGTTGTCTCACATGTACTGCAGCCTGCTGCCAGTCATCTTCTACCCACCACCTCCACTTTTTTTCATTGAGGGTCCAGCCTCAATTCACTGTGCAGTAAAGCAGTTTTTGAATTCATATTTATACAAATAAGACTAATAGGCAACCTCAAACTAATTCTCTGGTCAGCTGTCTTCTGTCTCAAAGTCGATCAGTGTTACTAACTCAGTAATTCAACAAATTCCTCTCATGGACCAAATGCCTCAGATGCCTTCATGTTCAAATCCAGAGAGAAGATACTTACTAGAATTAGTCTGGGTAAAGAACTAGCTGAGATGCAAGAACTGGACATGACCCAGAGCAACCGGAACTGGTTAGACTTGCTTTGATAGTTGGACCATATGATATCTAGAAGTTACTTCCAATCTAAATTATCCTAAGAATTTATAACTGATATTCTGCCTGGGTTACTTTAAGCTGATAGAACAACTTGCTGTTTTGTTTTGTGTTCAACAACACCACCAACAACAAAACAAGCGTTCTCAGAAGTTATTACAGAAAGCTCTGAGGCAGGAACTGGAGAACTGCTAGAGAAAAGATTAAGAAAGTCCCAAAGGCCATAAGACCAGACACCATGAGAGGTTCCCTAAAGCTGAGAAAGTAGCAAGGGCCCAGAGTTGAAAGCAGCTTGATGTCTTTTCTAGGTTAGAGGATTTTTGCTGTTTAATAGAAAATGGCAACCTGCTCTCACATAGTGTTATAATGACACGCACAGATGCTCTGGTGAGGCTGGGACCTACGTGTGTTGGCAATTATATGCAGGAATGCTGTATAGTTGTGACTGGATCTTAATATGACCCATATGAATATACAGCCATTTCTACACACACAAAAGTAAAAAATGGTAAAAGATAAACATGGGAAAAGCATCTTGATCATTCCTGTTGTTATGTTGTTATGATCATCCTGATCATAAACTGGCAGTATGGTGTTATTCTGCTTTTGGCTCCTGATGCTGACCTTCTTCTAAACCATTCCTGGGCACAGTTTGGGAATTAACACAAGAAAGGGACTGTTTTCAGTAGGTATATGTATGTGATCATCTTCTTTTGGATGTTAAGAGAAACTAATAGTATATGGCTAAGAGATAAAAGATGTATTTGATGCCAAAGAACTGGTCCTGGCACTGGTTAACTTATTAGTTAACTTGCCCTTAAAGTACCTAATCAGTTTAATTTGCTTTCCAAGAGGAACATGTCATGTCATCATAGAATGTTTTGGGTTGGAAGGGACCTTAAAAGCTCACCCAGTTCCCACCCCCCACCACAGGCAGGGACCCCTCCACCAGCCCAGGCTGCCCCCAGCCCCGTCCAGCCTGGCCTTGAGCCCTGCCAGGGATGGGGCACCCACAGCTGCTCTGGGCAGCCTGGGCCACGGCCTCGCCGCCCTCACAGGGAAGAATTTCTACCTCATCTCTCATCTACATCTCCCCTCTCTGGTTTAGTTTAAAGACATTACCCCCTTGTCCTGTCAATACATGCCTTTGTAAAATACCCCTCCCCAGCTTTCTTGCCAGCCCCTTCAAGTACTGGAAGGTGCTATAAAGTTTCCCCGGAGCCTTCTCTTCTCCAGGCTGAGCCATCCCAACACTCTCAGCCTGTCCCTACAGCAGAGGTGCTCCAGATTTCTGATCATGGCCTCCTCTGGACTTGCTCCAGCAGGTCCATGCTCTTCTTATGTTGGGGGCCCCAGAGCTGGGCACAGCACTGCAGGTGGGGTCTCACCAGAGCAGAGCAGAGGGGTAGAATCATCTCCCTTTACCTGCTGGTCACGCTCTTGGTGATGCAGCCTGGGATACAGTTGGCTTTCTGGGCTGCTAGTGCATATTGCCACACAGGGACCAAGATCCAGGAACATGGAGAGATGTGACTTCAACGTCTGGATTTTTTCCTCTTTCATCTTTTAGAAAGTGCTTATGCAATAACATAAAGTCACAGCTGTGCTTAGATATGAATTGTATTTTAACTCCTTTTATAGTTACCTCTATTACTGGCCACCAGAACTGATGGTATTGGAAGATTAAACAGGAGACTTTACTTTCACTGTAGCAACCACCGTTGCCAGTGGGAATGTTTCTGGGTTGTGAGAACTAATATCAAGGGATAATTCCCATTCAGGTAGAAAAGGTAAAGGAATTAAAGTTAGGCAACTGGTCCAACCTATTCATCTTAGACTATAACCAAGGGAAGAAGACTGGTACCTCCAGAAGGTGATACTGGTCTCCACCTCTTGGTCCAGAAGTGTGAAGCCTCATAGTCCTATCCTATAGTTGCCAGCAGATTTCTAGGGCATCCAGTTGTTGACCATACAGAAACAACTTAATTACTCTCTCTATACATAACATTTCCATTTCCAATTGTGAGATGCATCTCACCCTCTCTGGCTTCAATAAATGGGGTACCTTATTACCATTCATTGGTGCCAGGAGAAAACAAAATAATTTTTCAAGATGATTGAAAGACAGAGGAATATACATTTCAGCAGAATGTGAGAAAGTAAAATCTATAATATATCTCGGACAAGGAGATCAGGTTGTTTATATAAGTCTGTCTAGCTTTTATGAAGCTCCTCAGGTAAGTCTGCAACACACCAGTACAAAACTGGACACTGTTTAGATGGAGTCAGTACTTTTTGAAGTAAAATGAGCCTATCCATTTAGGTGGATCAGAAGCAGACAAGTAAAACCAGAGGTAGGCTTCATCTGGCATTGAATAACATGCCTTTAGGAAAGGAGAGGACTTCATAAAATCTGTAGTGCGTAGGTAGGCTGTCATGAGATATTGCAAATGTCAAGATACCCAGCATAGATATTTCTTCATTAGGGCTGGCTTGAAGGAGGGATATGGCTGGAATTAAGAGGTCCATAGCAGGATAAAATGCATTCCTTGCCACACCATGAGGCAGGGCTGCTCTTGCGGCAAAGGCTTACCATCCACCTAGTTCATGTCGCTGGTCTGGACTAAGTATATGTGCCAGGCTCTCTTCCTTCTGCCCGAGGGTGTGGGACAAAGGCCAGCTTGAGTCCTTGGTAGTATTCCCTTCTCCATACAGTGTGGCCACATCTGTGTTGCTCCCTGGGAATCAGCAGGGCCCATGCTTTTCCCTGAATGATGCTGGCATTGTTGGGTATTGTTCCTTCACCTCTTCCTCTCATAGACACCAAGCCAACAATTTCAGACAACCTCTTACTGCAATTTTTATTTTCCCAGGGAAAGAAACAAGGTGCTGTGCAGAGCTCCTGTCTGGTAGGACCCTGTAGCTGAAAGCCATCCCTTTGAACCACTGAAAATGGGGTATGAGTTCCACTGAAAGATGCTTTTCAGATACAGCAATTTGTGACAATATCAGAGCAGGGTTGTTGTCAGCTGCCTGTAATTCTGTTGCATACTGAAGCTTCCCCAGGTGTATCCCCCCTAGCTAAGGTGTGGGACCCTGCTGAATACCAGATCCCTTTGTTGCATATTATCGTGTTAGCTAAGCTGTCACGAAAGTTGCCAGTATATATGTGGAACACAGAGATTAATCCAATTAAATCTCCACTGACTTTTCCACATTCCTCATGTTGCAGCCTATATCTCTTCACAGGTAGGCGTTAGAGCATGGGTGAGATTAATCAAATTACGTTTATGGAGTGGCAACCCAACAGCAAGCGTGACATAATGAGAGGGGGAGAGTGAGTGAGTGATTAGCAGCTAAGCTTTAACCCACCATAACCGCTGGTGATCCTTAACCTTTCAGTGTCAATTGTAATTGTAAGGATGGACTTTAAAAAAAGGCTTTAAGGTAAAAGCATTGCACTCCCTGACCTGAAGTTTATGAGTAGTATAGCTTTCAGATTTTTTCCAACATCTGAAGAAGACCCCTAAAGACACTGTATGGTTTATACAATAAAAGCTAATATGAATAACGTCTTTAGTGAGAACAAAAAAATCTGGGAATTAAAACTAACAAATATGCTCAGATTGAAATTTATGTAGTCACATAATGACACAGATGGTAAATTTTACTGATATATATTTTTCCCTGGTGTAGAACACACAGTTGCAATCCAGCATGACAGATTGTATCCTAGGCTAAAACTGTGTCAGACACAAAATAATCATAAGATGCTATCATATAATTTGCACTGGGGCCAGCCTGAATCTTGTAAGCATTCTTTGTTCAGCTGCATTGAGTTGTTTTTCAGCTGGGTTTTCCTTCTGTAATCTCTCTTGTATTTTCTTTTATTAATGCTTCTTTTCCCTAGTTTCAAACAACTGTCCCCCTAATAATTATTACTATTGTTGTTGTTATAGAACACATAATAATACTGATTATTAATACTACTGGTCCCATCCAGTGAATTAGTTCAGCCTGATCTGCAGCCCTTGGTGAGGTCAAATCGGGAGGTTTAAGTCACAATTGAATGTGCAGAGTTAGATATGAGATTCATTTCTGGTAGTTGAGCCATTTAAGCTAAATTAGACTCTCTAATTAGGCTCCTGCTATTGAAAAGGTAAAAGAAATGTTTCTCCAGAGACTGTTTTACCTTATCACTTCCAGAAATTTATTTTAGGATGGGCAAACAACCCTATGAGGATCATCTCACCTCCAGAAGACTGACTTAAGTGAAATACCTAACATTTTAATTGCTGAAGTTAGAGAAGAATAATCCCTTCTGTGGTGGCGATGGTGTTTTTTTTTTATTCACAAAGCCCAGAAGGAGCATCTAGACTGACCAGCCACACAGTGTCAGAGCCTGCTCTCCAGCCCTGATACCATTTCTTTGAAATAGCTGAAGTTGTTGAACTACATTAATTCACAACCTTTGGGGACTACTTGAGAATTAGATGACCCGCAGCAAGTGCATGTGAGGGGCCATATTTATGATTCAGTGGTGTAAAATGAAAAGAAACCCCATGTCTTGGTTCACACCTAGGAACTGTTTACTAGTATAGATGTAATCAGATCACCGAAATAAGGCCCAGTTTGCAGCTCTAAGCACCTCTTCATCACTAATCATACTTGTAACTGGATTTTACAGATGTGTTGAAATTTATATCAACAGTTGTCAGCCTGCAAAAATACATACATGGTTTTTAATTCATGTGGTGTGAATGATCCTTCCAAAGCTGAATGTTTCTTAATGCGTGTCAAGCAAAGTACACAACTAGCTGTTTTTCCCATGAAATCTCCAAATGTTAGGTTCAAGCTCACTACATACCCTTTCCTTTCCCTTCATTTTAAGAGAAGAATGAGAAAGAAGTGATGGTAAACGGACTTTGTCACTCCCTATGAGCCTTCAGAGAGAAACCTTTTAAAATATCTGAACATTTTCTGTCATCTGTGGTTTGTGTATGCTAAGCAAAGGTCCAGGAAATGCAGGCTCTATTCCCACATCTGCCAGTGGCTTGCTGGGTCATTTCTGGCAAAAGTACTGTTTCTCCTCATGTGAGACCTGTGCCTCCATGGATCTGATCTTACTATGGACTGCTGGTGAACCAGTTTGCCTTGTACTTTACAGCCATGGATGCACATTCATTTTTTCCTCTTCTGACATATGACAATTTCATCAGAGTCAAGTTGGAGAAGGGCTGGGTTTGAAACCAAACCAGTTCCTCTATCCACCTTTCACCTTGGCTGCACCAGCAGTAGGACTAGTCCAAAGAAAGTATCAGACGTGTGGCAGAGAGCAGGGGCAGTCAGCCTGCACTTCAGCTCATTATGCACGATTAGGAAACTGCTGCCTTGGCTTCCTTTTCTGCAAAAGCAAGCCACAGAGCAACATCCAAGTTCACAACAACCAGAGAAGAAAAGAGCACGTGAAGCAATGCACGCCTTAGAGCTTGCAGTTTGCTGCCTTTCATGAATTCATGCTGAAGCCATCAGCCGAAGCCTTTAGATCCTGTTTGCCTTGCCCAGTGTGATCCCAAGCCTGAGGCATGCCCTTGTGGTCATAATGGTACCAACATCAGCGCATCCAGTTCTTACAGGCGCAGCACTTATGGATCCACCTTGAATATCTCTGCCTTCTGCTCCTCATTCCTTACAGCTCTGGAGTCAACAGGAACAGAAGATGGGATCTTTCCTTTTCCCAAGCACACATGCAGCAAAGCCCATTAAAGTCTGAGGTACAGCAGCCCATCCAGTAGGATCAGGCCACCACCTAAAAACTGCTTTTCCTTGGATATTTTTGCTCAGCAAGTGGTATCGCAAGTCCCACTTTACGCAAATGCCGCCTGTTATTGCTGCACATTCTTGGCACTCATGGTAATGAGCTGGAGTCATAATGGGATAAGCTGTGAACTTACAGCAATAATAGTAATAATACAGAAAACTCACTCTATTTTTAATGTCCCCATACTTACTTCCTTTGTTCAATGGGGCTGTTAGTTTAAAGAAAAGAAATTAAACTGCAAGAGCTACAGCAGGCTGAAACAGTTTTAAAAGGCCGAAGACAGAATGACAACACAATAATAATGACAGTGCAATAATGTTCATTTATAAGATGGCTTTGATCCAAAGCTCTTCAAAGTACTTAACAAACTGTAGACAGAGAGCAAACTGAAGGCCACATGCTTTTGGGGCTAAGGTACAGGTGTGTTGCAGTGAATTTCTAGATATTTTGGAACATTGATTCATTTACTGCTTAAAGATGCTGAATGCTGTAAGATCAAGAAATTGAACATGGTGACAAAATTAATGCGATTTTAGGAATTGGAAAAGAAGGCCAAAGCTTTTACAGATGGAGATTACTTATTTATAGGGGGCTGAGGGCTCTGTGATTTGGCAGAAAAAGGCTACTCAAAATCCCATGTCCTGGAGTTGAATCTAGATGATTTCAGACTGCAAACAACAACAACTTAGCAGTTACAGTAATTAACCATCAAATCAATGCACTCGGGAAGGTAGTGAACTGGCTGTTGCCTGAAGTGCTTAAATCAGACTTCCATGCAGCTTGAAAAGGTATAATCTAGCTCAGAAAATGTATGAGCCAGATGTAAGAATAAAATTATAAGGCCTTTCTTCAGGAGAAGCTCAACCAAGATGATTGTAATGGTCCTTTCTGGCCCTAAAAATCCATTAATAGATGAATCCATTTATTTATTTCCAAAAGGGCCAGGGAAGGGATCGAGTGGGGACACCAAAAATATATTTGTGTCATGAGTTAAAAGTAGGATGGTTTTTCCTTCTTTAATATTTTGACCGGACTGATTTAATTCTGTACTTGTATGTTTGCTATCAATTAGTAATATAATTTGTAAGTAATAGTTAATAGTAATAGTAAAATAGTAATAACATTTTTTGCTTCTATTAGTTCTCTATTCAATTCCTTTCTTTTTCTTTCTTTTCCTGTGAGCCATAATGGTTTCTTAGAACACCTGGGGCTTTTCATTTGGCTGTATTTTAATGTTATTTCCATTCAAATATGACAAATCAAGGGACTCAAACCCTCCATTTCAGATGATGCCCACTTTCCCATCACTCTCTTCATGTCCTTTCAGTGGGAGGCAGTTTGCCTAAAGAAAGATTTCAGTTCTGTTTGGGTTTTTTTACAACTCTTGTGATGTATATTTATGTTTATAAACAAAACTTCAAAAATATGTTAAAATTGGTGCATGTTTGGGTGTATTTGTACTTGAAAGCAGAACTTGACTATATTACTAAAATTATTAATTTTTATATCTTTCTGTTTGTATTTACAGCAGAGCTGGAAGATGGATATACAGCCAGATATCAAACCCTTGAAGCAATGTAACCAGGGCAAGTCAGTTTAGCTAGGGTCTAGAACTGTGCTTATCTGGCTATACAAACACATGTGACTTTATTTGGCCTGATAGAGAGGGTCCAAAGGAAGTTTTATCCTTCATAAAACCATTGGTTGATGGAGTGAGCACAACTTCCCAGGACATCTTTGTGGCTCTTCAGTTCTTCCAACCAAGTGCCAGCTCCCAGAAAGATTGAACTAATCCAAATCCAGAATGATGTTATGCTCTTCTCTCACCTAGCCCTGTGTGCACAGACCTGCTCTCTCTTCCTGCACTGAAAAAAGGGCACTGAGCAAGTGTCATGGGTTGATAAAACTTGATACATTTCTTGCCTTGGACTACTTTTCATCCAGACCACCCAACCACACAGCTGGATTAGCTGACTCAGGGTGGATGGGAGCATGTGACTGGGAGATCCGAACAGAACCACACAAGCCCATGTTTAAGGAATGTCTGCACTAATGAATAGGTAGAACCATTCCTTAGTTATTCTGAAGCCAAATGACATGACACTGCTTGCACTCATCTTACTGCACCAAGAAACAATAGCTTACCGGTGTAAACCCCTCTTTCATGCTAGCCTTGAACCATGACCAGGCAAGGAGTGTGCTGGTTGACTTGAATTAAAACCATGTCAGCTGTGCTAAGTGTACCAATAGAGACGATAATGGGCAAAGACTCATGCCTGTACTCAGCTCAGTGTGCTATTTTTAGAATAGAATAAGCCAGGCTGGCTTAGGCTTCCATAGAAATGCAATCTCAGACCATGCTGGTGTCTATCAGATATCAACATGATCTGAGATCAGACTGTGGGCAGCAGCTGGCTCATGTCTAACCAGCTTAAAACACAAGCTTGCCTCTGTCAGCACCTACCTATGCAGGCTTTAGTTACTTTTCCTCACCTGCATTTGAAAAAGATCAAGTTGTAGTCATGGTGGAGTGCTGGCATTCAGGCTATCCTAGATCTTGCTGATTTAACTCCCCAAACTTGCTCGTTAGTCTAACCTTCATAATGATTCATAAAGGTGCAAAATGGACCTGTGTAAAACAGTAGGTGCCGATAGTGTGTATAACATGGGAAAAATCAGCAACAATGCAATCAAGTAGTCAACAATATGCAAAACCTGCCTATAAAAGCAACTGCTTACCCATGTTCAAACAGTGTGACTTCAACAAGCTGGTGGGAAGGGGAAGAGGCTATGGAAGTTCTTGCTTAGGCAATTGCATATGCTTACCCACTGATGCATACATGCATGCACATATGAGTGTATCTGTGTGTATGCATATCTGTGTGGGCTTTATCTGTGCCAGTAAGCAAACCAGAAGCAAACTTGCACAGAAGCAAACACTGGAATTTGACAGTCTCTGTGACTAGTCAGATGGTCCCTGGCATGTTGCTGATCCAGGCTAGCTAGCACTGTCCCAGACAATTCCCAGGCACAGCTCAGGATCCAGCATGTGCCAGGCACTATCCCCGGTAGGCAAGTTGGAATTGGCTATTTTATTTTGGAGGTAAGGTTGTTTAATAGTAAGGAAATGGCCAAAGTGTGCCAGCAGGCCTCAGGGACAGAGAGCTGATCCTGACACTTGCTTAGCTTACTAGCAGAGATGTAGCCAAAATGTCTGGCAGGAGATTTGTCTTGGTCCCACTTCTGCAAGCTTGCCTGGCAGTAAACACACAGGCTCCTTTCTCCAGTGCCGTGGCTCAGCAGTGAGGAGCTAAAATACTGAATTGTGTTCATCTAAGAATGAATAGAGAGCTATGCCACCAACATGAAGTGATGTGAAGGGACCAATCTGAGACAGAGATGTGGAAGAAAAACCACGAAGCGGCAGCTCACTGTCCCTGCTGAAGCCAGCAGGATGGCAGGAACGGGAGATGGAACCTTTGCCTTTCAGTGTAGTCCAAGTACACAGGCTCTTTGTCCTTACACACCCGCATGAATCAGTTTGTTTTTCCTGACATCGCTATGATGAACAGCAAAACTATGTTCATATTGTTACCCAGCTCAGCTGAGTGCTACCAAGCAGCACCTATTCACTATAGCCCTCTTCCTATTATGGCCTAAGGTCATCTATCTACAAACATTTTGAGGATTTAGCTCCATCTTTTTTCTGCCCATGGCCACCTGAATGGAAAACTATGGGGAAAGAGTTCAGATGGGAGAAGTGAGGGGAAGAGGTAGAGAGAGGAAATGTCTTCTCAGATTTGTTTCTCTCTCTAATTAAATAGAGGTTGCTGTTTCTTCGAGTTCAATCTATAGTATCCATTTAAAAATAATAATAAAGATTCTACTTATCATTTTGTCTCACAGAAGGCTTGCAAGGAGTTGTTCCATAGCCTGAGGCTAAAGCTAGCCCAGATATTAGCTGAACCAAGCAGGGCTGTCATTGTGAGCCAGTCTGCACCCCTGCGACGTTTTAAAAAAAAATAAAGTTAAATTAATGCCAGAAGATGAAAGCTAGCAAAGCATCTGAACTCTACAGGAAAACACAGACTGCAGAGGAAGACAGGCCCAAACACCTGTGTTTAGTCGTCTACCACAGGACCTAAGGTGGACTCAGATCACGGGCTCTAAGGGAAAGAGCTCAGTGGCTTATACAGCTTTCCTACTGTACCTGCTTACCTTACCTTGACTCCCCAGGTAGTGGGAAGAAGAAGGTCTTGTATTCAAAACACTGCTTTATAGATGCCCTTTAGCTATTGCATTTGGCTTTCCTCTCCACCTCTACAGGGAAATAGGACTTCGCTGCCTGAATAATAGGTGAAGTTAATTCTTCTTCTGGGCACACACTCCCCAGCAATTATATAAGTTCATCTCAGGCACCACAGAAAGCTGCTTTGTGCAGCCCAGGTAGTGAGTTTGTAACCTGAAGAACCAGCAAGGAGAGGAGCAGGGAGGCCTGTTGCTGAGGGAGACTGTCACCAAGCAGCCTGGCAGGAGCAGAAGTGTCAGTGATGCGCAATGCTGCAGACCCTCCAGCTCAAAGAGACAGCGGTACTGCAATATGTCAAGTGCATCGCTGAGTTTCAGCTCAGTGGAGAGGACAACACATACACCTGGGAACTGGGGAACATCTGCTGGAAGAAGTCACTTGAAAAATAACCTTGCAATGGCTTGGGAGAAACATCTGTGCAGCAAATGACATACCACCAGTAATGGAAGGATGGAAAGACAGACGTTGAGGAAAGCATAAGAACCATCTTGTGTCGATAATACAGGGAGCTGGTGACAGCAAAAGGGGAATTTAGGTCAGCACAAACTTACTTGGCTGCACAGCTTTTATGCACAGGAGCTGACGCAGCAGCTAATTGAAATGGCTGTGCAGCTGTTTAACCGCTGACCAGTGTGAACAACAGGGATCCAAACTTTCTCCCTTTTCCCCATTCTCCAATCTGAAACTCTTTCTTTGTTTTATTGTTGACTTCTTATAAGAGTTTGCTCACAGATGTTTCCTACTGTGTACGTACATAACAGCAATCTGGGGAGGATATGAGTACTTTAAACCAGATGAATATTGTATCCTTCTAAGAGACATGGAATCCAAGGCACAGGATGATATATTTAGTCCAGAACAAAGCTAGTTGATATACAGGATAGAAAAAAACCTCCCAAACCCCTCATGCCTTCACATTGGCTCTTATTTTATCCATTATTTTGGACAACTCTGTTATTCAGGCAAAGCAAAGATTCAAATGAAACATCTTCCAACAAGATGCATTCCCTTTGGGAAGTACTGGGTAGAATTCCTCAGGCTACATATTTGGGAAGTCAAATTAGGTGGTTACTTTTGGTTTCATGTGCCTGCAGATTTGAAGAATAGGAAATAATTTCATTTTTCTGAATTAGTAGAAGTCAAAATCGTGGCAGGGACTGTGTTAACAATTCATCAGTGTGTAAAACCGAGGGTCAGTACTCATAAATGTACCTGGACCTGTTTAGTTTACTTAACTGTAGCCAGACCATCCTAAAGACTCATGCTGGCATCCACCTGTAGTTGAAATTGTGGACAGGAGCTAGTTCATTTCTGGTCAGCTTCCAAAACCAGTTAGTACAGGTTCCAAGCCTACACATGCCCCAGTACAAACAGGTGAAGCGGCAGATCAGTGGGATAATATCTCAAATTTGCAAGATTATTTTTGTTTGCATGTGTCTGCTCTTGCAGACACATGATTGATTGGGAGAGACAATATACCCAGATTACTACAGCCACCCAGGAACAGGCAGCAGCATTTTCCTGAAATGGGAACCAATGTTTGCTGGCCATGATACCCACCAGTCCTTACCATTCCATAAACTTGCATAGCAAACAGAGCTCTTACAGAAATAGTTTGAGCAGATTTCCACAGCAATTTAATAGAATAAAATGGAGACAACACCTGCAAATTGTAGATATCTCTTCTGTAACCCCTTCACCTTGCCTCCGTGAGGGTCAAGGCATCAGCTCCACAAAGGTGATGTGATGTGCCTTTTGAGCAGGGACCTGACACTACAGCAGGACTTGGAGAGCTGCTGGTAGGCCCAGAGCGGGAAACTTGTGGGAAGAGGTCAAACCATAAGGATTACATGGTACAGGTCTAAGAAGTTGTCATGGTTTAACCCCGGCTGGTAATGAAGCACCACGCAGCTGCTCGCTCACTCCCCACTCACCCAGAGGGATGGGGAGGAGAGGTGGAAGGGAATGTAAAACTCAAGGGTGGAGATAAGAACAATTTAATAATTGAAATAGAATAAGTATGAAAGAACAATAATAACAGCTGTGATAGTAACAGTTCTAATGAAAAGGGGAAGGGAAAGAATAACATCCAGAGGGAAAGGAAGAAAGGAACATGGGTGCACAACGCAACTGCTCACCCTGCACCGGCCGATGCCCAGCCAGTCCCTGAGCAACACCCTGCCCGCCCCAGCCAGCCCCCGGGTGTCTATACCAGGCACGACGCCCCATGGTATGGAATACCGCTTCGGCTAGTGCGGGTCAGCTGCCCTGGCTGCATCCCCTCCCCATTCCCTGTGCCCCCCCAGCCTTTGCACTGACAAGGCCCGAGGAACTGAAAAGCCTCACCTCAAAGCCAAAACACAGCACTGCCCTAGCTCCTAAAAAGATAATTAAGTCCATCCCAGCTGAAACCAGGACAGAAGTGAAAAGATAAGATGCTGAGTAAGGAGAATAAATGTGAAGTATGTTGAGTGCTAAAAATGTGGAGGAGAAAGCAAATATAATTTGGGCAATATAGGTAGGTGGACAACAGGATTTGTGCACACTAGAGACTTGGAGGTATAATTGAACAATTAATCTGGACTCTGTGTCTTTTATCCAGGCATCAGCCCTCAGATGGTGTTGAAGAAGAAACCCTGGGTTAGACAGCGTTTTTATTTTATTTTGTTTTGCATTAATACATCCCTTACTGAAGACATCAGAACAACTAGCCCATTTATCTGAACTCTTTCCTGACAGAATTTCTATAGTCTTTGAAAAGTGCCTTTTGATTGTGTTCTGGACGGGGAATAGGAAGAATGGGAGAGAGGTAAAAGGGTAAAGAGAGTGAGAGACTAGGAGCAGGAGACAAAGAAAAGTTAATTAGATACACATTAATTTTGAGAATGTGGTGTTTCTACAAGTGAACAGATGCAATACACTTAAAGAGAGAACTTTAACCTTCAGAAGAACCTGAGTTCAGTGAAGTGTAAAAACAGGACAGAAGGAATAAAACAAAATGAACAGGCTTCAGAGGACTTCTGTCACTCATCACAGTGCTGTGAGAAGGAGACTGAAGTCAAGAAGTCAAAAGCCCTAGGTATGTTTTTACTAATTTTATGTCTGGTTTTCTTCCTTTCTTCCTTCTTGACCAGCTCATGGCTACACTGGTCTTAACAGTTCACCAAGTTATCAGCACCAAAGAATCGCATGTGTAAAATGCAGGCATTTGGTTTGTGTTGCGCACCTGGGGTCTTACTATTTGAAAAATAATAAAATGACACTGTGAGAATGAACCTTTTCAGTTCACTGTTCTCATAGCAACTGATTCATGACAGTATGTGAACAATTAATGTCACCATATAGTTGGTGAAGTAGGAGGCAATATTTGTTCTATGGTATTGAAAGAATAGGACTGAAGTTGGTCACTGCTCACCTTTGTGCTTGTCACCAAAGCACAGATTCAGTAATGTCCTTGCCCTTCTACCAGAATTTTACTACCTTCTCATCACTGTAACTCTCCTCTTTCCATTGTTCACCTCTTTTAGCATGTGACCCAGCTTAGGATTCCATGCACTTTCTTGAAAGAAAATGATTTTGTAATTGGGATTTCTATACATGTTCTACTTTTCATGAGACAGGGAAATCAGAGCTAAATCCCATTTAGCCATTTCTGAAAATATACCTAATTTCATCAGATGATCCATACTCCAATTCCAAGGGAAGTCTATGAGACTTGATTTTCCAAGGGAAATCTTTTGTTTGTCTACACTATTACAGTGGGTCAACACCTGACAGTCTTCATTGCCTTCATGATTGTTGACTCCTTGGTCCCCTTTCTTAAGCAAACCATAGTAAACCCACAGCTGATGAAACAATGTTTCCAAGGTCCATTCCAGAAACTGCTGTTGTTTTACTCCTATGCAAAAGAGTTTTCCCAACACCACACCCTGAGGATTTTCACTCTCAAACAGTTCCAGATGCCCTCAGGAGAAGCTCAGTATCCTGCAATGCTTTTCCATGGTGCTAAACTACAGTATGAAAGAGCACAGAGCTGCAACATATCCCTCTTGCTATTTCGCACCTTTTGTACTCAAAAAAACACTCAGAAAATTACTAACTGTCACAGGACCACAGAAAGAGCATTTACATTGATGTAAATACCCAGGCCAAATGTTCTGCAGCACCTCAGATGGCCCCAGTCTTGACAGCTGTAGTTACAATTAACTTGTATGTGTCCTTGACACAGACCATGAGGAAAATATAAATATAGCACAATAAGAATTTGGCCTTGGTCTGGTCTCTTTGGTAAAGAAAGTGGACATTCTTCCACTCCGATAGATTTCCCATGGTTTGCACAGATAAAAGGATTTGGGCCTTTTGAAATGAAAAGACTGCTACTACATGCCAGCATGCTGCTGACGAGGTCTCATCAAAAATGCACCATGACCATGTCTCCCCCTTGGTTCCTGTGTAAAGCATGTAGCAACCTGTGTCTGCACCACAGGAAAAGCTGTTTGAACAGATCATCCTCGGGACTTGATGCTGAATGCGATACTGCACTCGAGAGTCTACTTTCTGTTTGTGACTCTGTTTATCATACTACGGGTCTTGATTATTCTAATGACACTGGGCCTCTTCAGAAACACATTGTTTATACCCCCAAGGAGTTTGCTGTGCACACAAATATTCTCAATCTACTATATAAACAAATGTGTTATTCAGCAGACAGCTGCAGTTCTGCTGCTGATAACTGGTGAAGGGGTTGACAATAACATAGCAAATATTTCCACCACCTCTGAGTAGTCTGCAGAGTTGTACAGGGACTGGATTCATTCTCCATCACATCACTAGGCTTGGGAGCGTGCAGTTCTGTCTTCTCTGGGATCCTTGGTAGATTTTCACTTAAACCAAACACCTTAATTCTTGGCCATGCATCTAAAACTTCATTTTGTCCTATTTGAGCAAATGCCTGATCAGGGCTTTCAGAAAAGGAGTCAGTTCTGAGACCCACAGCTTTGGGAATATATCAAACACAGGTGCTTCTCTACTAAAAGCACACAAGGTGCAAGAAGGTATGAGTTGGAGTGAATATGTTTTTTCACTGAAACTGTAGTGGTGTTGACCTTCCCCACTTTAGTTACCCCTGCTGATTCACAGAAGTTCTTTGTTTGGATACACGTTTTAGAAAGAGATCTTTTAAGGTGTTGAAAGTGTTTAAAGCCTGGATTCCACTTGGAGGGAATGTATATATGGGGAGAGGGAAGACTGAATGAGAAAAAAAGGAAAAGAAGAGAGATTCTCTAGACAGCTGTACAATATTACATAAGGATGACTGAAATTATTAAAAAAGAAATCAGTGACTTTGATAGGCTAAATACAGTATAGTTGAAATTGTGTCCTGGCACACAGAATTGGGAGCCCGCAGAGATCATCAAAGGTAGCTGGGTGTTGAAACCAACTGGACTTAGCGCCTGCATACTGATTGCTGGTTTCTGGCCCTTCTCAGTGCAATGTGAACATCTCTCTCTCTTTGAGTTGTTTTCAGAATACCAAAGTTAGGTTGCCTTCCTTCTTTCCTTAGAGCCAGGTGGGTAAAATTTAGAGATACCGGTAAGCCAATCAAAATTACAAGCTGCCAGAAGAAAGTAAAAAACCTCACCTTGTTGTCCCAGCCATGAAAGAGGGATACAAAGTCACTTTGTTAAGCAATAATGAACTTAAAAGCACCTCAGCTATTCCAAGCACATCCAGTCTAACCCACAACCACAAATTCCTGTCATCCTGCCTTTGCTGTTGTGTTGACACTCCACAACAGACTAAGCTGGCCTCTAGAGATTGATGTTTTGAGCCCTTATTTCTGATCTTATTTTTTTGCGTGTCTGCTTGTTAGTTTTTCCTCCAATATTACTTTCCTTAGATGTGGATCTGGCCCTCTCTAAATGAAGAGGTGTCACGCAACAAAGGGTGAGCAAAAGGGGCTGCAGATAAATATGTGATTGTCATTGTCTGTCCTTTCCTGCCTTCTTTCTTTGGCTCACACACACACACAGATGACAGTTCTTACAGGTAAGGCTCTATAAATGTGGAAGAAATGTAAAGAAATCAAGTAAATGTTCAACTGGTACCACTCTTCACTGCAGATTCATTTTATGTCACTGGAGCCAAAAAGGTCATCCTGATTGCTAAGTCAGTATTTATAGATTATATAGATATAGATATGATATAGATATATAGATTCATTTTGGTTTATGTGTGCATCCCAAGCTTCATATTAATTTCATAGGTCTCAGGAGTTGTGATTTGAGGGGTTGCAGGAGTGAATGGTTCCACTGTGGCAAGAAGACATAGGTGTTGATCCCTGCCACGAATGCTGGCATTTTAGGTGGGAAGAGGAACTGAGACCAGGACAAAGCTGGATCTTTTCTGTTGCAGAAAGGAGAGAGACAGAGGAAAACACAGAGCTGCAACAGAGACCCAGGGGAAAGTCCTCCAATGCAAACTGGTCCTGAGGGAAGACAAGCAGGGGCAGTGGCCAAAATCCAGTGAGAAGCTGCTTTCCAGCAGATCTATGCCTTGCCAGGGTTCTGGCATACATTAAATAATCAGGGTGATGGCCATTTTATGGCCTGAAGCAATCTGCTTTCCGGGCACCCACCTGCCTTTGACCAGCTCTGGTGCTCACCATGGGAAAATTACCCCATTTTATTGTCACTCCTTGTGTTCTAGCAATTCCAGGACATCAGCACTGATGTAGCTGAAAGTCTCTAACCCCTCTCAGCACTTTGAGAGGCTGAGCAGAGCAATACTGCACAGAAGCATCCATAAAGGAGCAGCAGAGGTGGGGTAGGAGCAATCCTTCCCTGGCAGGGGGATTGTGGTCATAAAATACATTAAAATTTCAAAGTACTCAAAGGCAGCATAGAAGGAGGGGGTCTTAGAGATATCTCAGACAGACTCTAGGAAGAAAGACTACAGGTCCAGAAAAATATTTCTTGTACTCAGCCTGTGCTCACTTTGTCCTGAGTCCTCTGTCCTTTCTTTTAGACCAAAATTTGAGTAAGTAAATTTGTATGTTCATTGTAGAGCTGTTTATAGTATTACACTGCTTTTGTCTGGCTAGTTAAAACCACAATCTTCTAATTATGATCTCATAAATTTGAAGGTCAGAAGAACCATTATTTTGGTGTAGTTTAACATTTCCTACACCACAAGACACAGGATTTAGCCAGTGATCCTTCTATCAGGCCTGTAACTTCTGGTTGAACTAGGGAGTCTCTTTAGGAAAGACATCTAATCTTGATTTAAAGACTTCTTTAAAGACTACTTAACAACTCATCAAGCTTGTCTGGGGTTTCTTCTTTGGTTTATAGAAGTAATGAACCGAGTCCCCCATCCTCCCCTCCTGGAGATACTTCTTAATGGAAAGTAAAAATGCCACAATTACGACACACCATGTGTGGGACATAAAACCTCACTCTCACTCTAGTATCTGTGTCGTATTTAATAAAGTACCAACAGAGCAGCAATAATGTACACTGGGAATCAGGCATCATAAATAAAAGGAGGAAAATGTAATAATGGGAAGTTGGAGAAAAATATGAAAGCAGCTATAAGAACAGAAACAGACAAGATGAAAACAAAAAGAAAAAAAAAATCAAAAAACCTCACAGCCAGGCATGGAAATAACATATTTTAAAGTAGATGCACTTTTGGAGGATTCTCCCTGAATACAAGAGATACACAGGCATGCATGTACAGACACACACACATATACACACACACGACTTGCCAGATCTTACCAGATGATGTAGTTGAGGCTGGCTGAACTTAATTAACTTGGATGAGTGGTTTTAGATTTTAACCTTCCTTGTTTATTTGCTTTCACTGTGCAGTGGTAAAGACTTTCAGACATGGAGGGAAGGGAAGGAAGAAAGGGAGGGGTGAAATGGCTCTTGAAGAAAACAATAAGCAGCTCCATATTTGTCCAGTTGTTTGTTTTTAAGGACGCAGGATAATTGCTCAGTTGTCAGCACAGATCTGACACTGATCTACACCACCTGAGCATATGGCCCTGGGAATCTTTTCCTCTCTGGATTTCAAAGATAGTTAATAGTTCCTTTTTCTTACAACTACATCTTTGTTCCTAAAAGAATCACTGCAGGGGCCTGTTGTTAGGCACTACATCCACCTGACATCGTTTGACCACTTCCATAGTTCACTTAGCTTCCAAAACAAGCTGTTTGCATCCAAATTCATTTATGGGAATGGTCTCTGGCTCTCGTTAGCTCCCAGACCATGTCTTGGAACTGTTTGGGAAAGTGCTGATTGGTCTGGGCTGAAGATTTGGCTGGCAGTGGAGAAGTTGGGAAGAATGAGCTCCAAAACCAAGGTCTGTGCCCTGGCTCTGGGTAATTCGGTAATTTATGCATTGTCTAAACACCTAGAACACGGTGAGAGAGAGATATATACTGGCAATATAGGTACTTCACATCTGAATTTAAGCATATCAGGACTTT
Source organism: Falco cherrug (assembly GCF_023634085.1). Lineage (NCBI taxonomy): Eukaryota > Metazoa > Chordata > Aves > Falconiformes > Falconidae > Falco > Falco cherrug. Next base: position 75,494,450 of record NC_073702.1, read on the forward strand.
AACTTCTCTAAACCATAGCATCACAGAATGGTTTGGGTTGGAAAAGACCTTAAGGATCACCCAGTTCCCACCCCCCACCACGGGCAGGGACCCCTTCCACCAGCCCAGGCTGCCCCCAGCCCCGTTCAGCCTGGCCTTGAGCCCTGCCAGGGATGGGGCACCCACAGCTGCTCTGGGCAGCCTGGGCCAGCGCCTCGCCGCCCTCACTGTAAAATATTTCCTCCTTCTATCCAACCTAAATCTACTCTCCTTCAATTTAAAAACATTGCTCCTTGTCCTGTCACTCCAGGCCTTGGTAAAAAGTCTTTCTCCATCTTTCCTATAATCCCTCTTTATTCATAGAAGATCTTTAAATATATATATAAAGATCTTTCCCTGAGTCTCTGACAAATGTAGATTTTGACATGGTCTCCCACATAGCCTAGGACTCTGTCTCTCAGCCATTTACACAGCTTTATTGTTCCTGGTTTTAGACTTTGTGTGATGCACATCACAGGGAACAGTAACACCAGGGTCTCTGCAAGGTATTTGAGTGATTCTTCTTAGTCAAGGGTCTATTTACTGATGTCTGGGGGTTTCTGCAGAGATAATAATCTGCATTTGGGAAAAAGAAAAATCATCCTGGTTAATTTGAGAGGAATGTATGAGCAGAGTTTAACCCTGAAGAAAATACTTGAGGTCTGAGGTCCAAAGTCCAAGATGCAGCTGGGATCTAAGGCAGATGTGTGTTCCTACCTTCCTGTGAAAGGGATGTTTACCACTTCTCCTATACCTGTCAGAAACAGAGCTGGCCTGGGCTGGACTACAATGGTCTGGCAATGCCTATCAAAGAAAATTAAAACAGCAACAGGAAGCAACAGAGGCCTAAAAATGTTTGTCCATCTGTAATCTCAGACCTTTGTTCTGGCCTTTTGCTCCTGACAGAGAACCTCAGCTCACTTCTTCCAAGGAAGGTGGATTAGTCCCTTGCACACAAACGCCCTGCCAACTTGCCACGGGGTGGGAGGAAGCTCACTCCCAACCTCAGTGCTGACAGTCAGTGCAGATGAGCAAGAATCACCATGGGTAAGGATTTAATGTGACAGGGAAAAGACTGACAGCCACACTTCAAAATGCGGTTCAGCTTGGAACAGCGATGTGTAAAAATGGCACTTTCTCACTCAGCAGATCAGCTCCCTGTCCATGATCTGTTGCCATAGCACTCAAAAATAATAAAAATGCAGGAAGAAGATTTTATTTGTGTCAGCCCTGTTGAAACACTGTTGTAATGAGAAAGAACTGGTTTCTTAAAACAAATTAAATAAATAAATAAATAAAAAATGTGATGGCAGCATACATCAGTTTTAGCACCAAGACCTAGCAATTAGAGGATTCTTCTTGGTAAAAGAGCGAAGTCCTGGGCCCTTCTCATCCTGCAGTTCCTTCAGCTACCAGATCTCATGCACAAGATCCCACCTGTTCTTTGGAATGTGGATGTGTTATACCTTAGATCAGTCCTTGGATAGGAAACAAAACAGTCTCTGGGCTGGAGTTGAAAACACCAGGTGTCCCCTTCCCTCACCAAATGCTCTAGACAAGTCACAAGGCAGGTTCCCTCTTGCCTGACGTTTGCCTGGTCCCATGATCTCACATTCCTGGCTGCACACTCACCCAGAAGGCCCTGTAAAACAGGGGTTACAACATCCTCTTGGGATATGAAAATAGATGGTTTCCAACCATTCAAGCTAAAGCTGTCCTGAAGCCCAGGTCTCTTGCTTCTTCAGTGCATACTGTAAAATATTACACTACCATGGCAAACATGGGTGGCCCCACTGTTGTGAAGGGCCCTGTTTGATGGAAAAGCTAGTTGGTGCTCAGAGGGTGGGTCATGAAGAGGTCTGAGAGGCCTGGTTGGCTTCTTTTTTTCACAGAACAAACACTTCTGACCTCATGTGTTCAGCTGAAGGCTGTCACTAGTATTAATGGTGCTGAAGGGCTGTGGCCTGGCTTTCTGCCAGGGAGATGGTAGGTTTAAGTCCTGGCTTCAGAAGGCTCTGGGTCCACACATTCTTACCTCTTGCTCCTTGTAAAATGAGTACTTTACTCAAGGAAAACTGGATAGACAGCACAAGTGAAGTCTCTTGTGAGACTTTCTTGTGAGAAAGCAATCTCTCCTAAAACTTATTCTGTGCTAAATAAGTTTTTCTTTATTACCCCCAAAATGTTTGTGCTTGAAAGAAAGGGAAAAAAAAAAAAGAAAAGAAAAAAAGGGGAACTACCACCACCACCAAAGAATACCTTATAGCACCTTCCATTACCTAAAGGGGCTGGCAAGAAAGCTGGAGAGGGACTGTTGACAAGGGCATGTAGTGACAGGACAAGGGGGCATGGCTTTAAACTAAAAAAGAGAAGATGTAGATGAGAGATGAGGCAGAAATTCTTCCCTGTGAGGGCGGCGAGGCCGTGGCCCAGGCTGCCCAGAGCAGCTGTGGGTGCCCCATCCCTGGCAGTGTTCAAGGCCAGGCTGGACGGGGCTGGGGGCAGCCTGGGCTGGTGGAAGGGGTCCCTGCCCATGGCGGGGGGTGGGAACTGGATGATCCTTAAGGTCTCTTCCAACCCAAACTCTTCTGTGATTCTATTAATTTTTTCAATAATTGGTTTGCAGTCCAGTAGATATCCAGTAATGAATATTTGACTGTCACAGTCTCTTGCTGTATTAACTCTTTCATGGATCCAGGATGAGAATTGCAACAAAATGTAGTAAAATGTCACTGATTCAGTCACTACTTTTTCCTGATCAGAATTTCAGCAGTCCGTTGTCATACAAACCACACACATGACACACCCCAGCACCAGGCCTCTTTTCCTAAAATACAGATTGATTTTAGCTCATGAGGTGCTTGCAGGGTGATATTAGCCAGCTGTCACTAGAGGATCGGATGATATTAATGGCAACTGGCGTGTCTATTCAGTGAGCTGAGCTCACCCCTGCAAAATCAGATGGAGTCTGATTTCAAACAAAGAAAGGAAATTAGAAGAAGCCAAGTGAAATGGCAAAATTGCTACCAACTTGAACAATCTGGCAATTCATTAGCTGAGTGTAGTCCTTGTGAATATAAGAAAGCCACAGAACAAGACTAGGTCTGCAAAAGGTTTCCTCATTGCTTGCACCAAGTAATTTATTGAACCTGTCCTTGCCTCCTAAAGCTCCACATCTGAGCATCTGAGCCTATGACTTTAACAGTGCACTAAAATCCCAGCTGGCAATAACGTTCAGTCTGTGGCTTGCCAGTCAAAATGCATCCTGAATCCTGCCAGACTTGTTTTTCATGTGTGCTCCAGGGTAGCAAGCATTAGCCCTACCAATCACCCAAGGATATGCATAACTTAAAGTGTATGAGTAGCCCTGTAGATTTCAGGGGGACTACAAATGTGTTCACACACCTTAGCAATTGACTCATTATTACACAAAAAACATATTACATTTCTGTCAGAGGGAAATTTGAAGTTCACTTTCCAAATGCCAAAGGCCTGTGCATTTAGCAAGAACAACATTTAGCTTTTCCAGCCTCTCTTTCTCAGGCCCAGAGAACTTGCATAAAGGAGGAAAATCACCCCAAATGGGCTTTTCTTGTACCACAAGGGTGAAAGCAAAAATTGATTTGATAAAAAGAAGGTCTACATTTATGGTTAAATATTGGATGTGTAATGTACATGAGAAAGCCAAGTTGAATGCAAAGCAATTACTGACACTTAATATTAGTCAGACTAATAAAGCAGCAATTAAACCTCATTATACAGCCATAAAATTGATGTGTAATAGATTGATTGCACCAAATGCTCATACCAATGTTTGATGGCATATCACGGGCAAGGTGAACTTGTTCATTTAATTGGTGGATCAAAATAATTTCCTGTAATACATTTAACCTTATTGCATTTCTTGGCTTCAAATGACATCAGTGACAGTACAAACAAATAAATAAACAGAATGAAAAAAGAGGGTGAAAAAAGAAAAAAAAGCCTACAGAGCAACTTGCTGTATGGCAAATACTTTCTATTCCATACTATAATATTCCTTCTCCCAGGAGACCCACGGTTATTTGAGAATCTTCTTGCCAGCAGCACAATTTGGATCTTGCACAGTAGCACTGCTTCATTGTTCACTCCTTGAATTGAACGTGAGGAGCTGAAGAAAGCCAACATGTAAATGTTTTGCTGTGTGTTTACAGCTGTCATGGAATTCAGCACCATGGAGTATATTAAGTCCAATGATTAAAAGAAATTGCTGTTGGAAACCTGCAGCAGTGAGGGGACCATTAATAAAAATATTTTAAGCGCCTCCAAAATTTCATCTGAACCTTTTTATTTTGGCCTATTTTATTTCAGGCTCAGACCTAACTGTTACATTGAATTAGAGTCTAAGGGTCCAGCCTATTTGGTTTGTTCCCTTTTTATATACAAATTATTTCTGTGAGTTCAGGTGATTAATTTTTTTTTTCCTTTTTTAAGGATCAATTCCTTGATGGCTATAAAACAGAATATTTGCTGAAGACAAAATTTTGGGCTTTGGTTCTTATGGATTTTCATATCACTCATCACTAAGGTCATATAATGACCCATTATCCTTAGCTACCCATCTTTGCATTTCACAGCATCATTAATAAATCCGAGCCACCATGCAGCAATAAAACTAAATGAATGATCATATTTTCTGCTCCAGCAACATCTGCCTTGCTCAAGAGAGCTTTATCTTTCTACATGGACCTCATCTCTGCAGCAACTGAAGGGCTCACAAACTGCATAACCCCATCTCAGCGCAACCCTTTGTGGGGAAGAAATTATCTGAAAGACAAAGGTACTTTGACTTACCCCCAGGATCCTGTGACCAAGTAGGATTTAAAAAAATGATCTCCTGTACAGCTGGCCAGCAAACAGTGAGCATTTTCTGTAAGGGGAAAAAAACCTATTTTAAAAATCCTGAGAAGACTGAGGTCAACAGAAAATTTGATTTTGACATCAGGATTGTCCTAAGGATTTTAAACAATGCTACTTAGTAAAATCCAGGCATGGAAGTAAAGAAGATAATAGGGCTCTAGCCCACCCCTCATTTTAATGTTAGTGGTTCAGCTAGCAAGTTTTGAGTTCCCAACTAATTCTGTGAGAAAATCATCACTTGCAATACCCTGTTGCTCTTGTGAAACTTTCTCTTTCCTTGCTCTGTGCACGCTGTGGTTCATGCTGATCAATTGTGGTTTGAACTTCTTCTGAGTTCCAGCAGAGCAGTGACCTCAGGTCAGATTCATTACTCCCTCATCCTACACAGCTGAAGCTCCTTATTTTCAAATTCCTGGAGTTTCTCAGAACCAGATGCAACAGATGTATGAATGGTACATGCTGCATAGCTACACGGTCAGGTGAAACAGCTCTGAGCTAACACTGACATCTAGCCCTCTGCTCACACGTGTTACTTCAGTTCAAGACGGCATCACTGCATGAAAATAGAACATAGTGGAGGAATGGGACACTGCTTAAATCTGTGAGATTTATTCTGGTTTCATTTAGCCATTTCCCTTGTAGAACAGGAGAAAAAGATATATATAAAAAAGAAGAAATTCCTGAATATACCTACTTATACTCAGTTTTTTCAATGTGCTTCAAGTAAGGAAAAAAAAAAGTGCCTAGTGAAAAAATCACTTGAAAGGGTGCTGCTTGGCAGCAGTCACATAATTCCATCCAGGTAGCATGTTCCACTGCTTTAAGATGAGATTCTTAAAAGTAGGATCTCGCGTTTCAGCCCATATTCAGGCTCCCTAGCCTACGGACTGATTTCAGAAATGACACCCACCTCATTTAAATGGAAGTGTTGAAAAATTGCCTCTTTCAGAAGTCAAGCCTTATATTTATTGTCTAAATATTAACACCAGAGCTTTATTTTGGGCACTTACACTTGTAAATCTTGAACTACATTTTGCAAAATTTGCATTTAACCATTTCGATTAAAGGTTCAGAATTGCATTTACATCTCATTTTAATACATCAGTTTTCCTGTAGCAGGTTTTTATAGTTTCCCCACTACTGCCTTCAATGTGAAATTTCCTGGAATGTACAAAATGTGAAAAGGCAAGATATTGATACGGACATTTTTAAAACACTGTATCAAAAATATCCAAGATCTTACTCCTTTTTCTGAGCAGCTCCCTGTAAAAGCTGTTGCTGTGTTTTCAAAATTAGTAAGGTCCCCTCAGCCAGTATATATTTTGGATCTGAAATGGCTGTTCTGTTTTGGTATGCAGCACCTAGTAAACATTTCTGCTTGTTCATTCCTCACCAATCTCTCCAGTGCAGGCAGTGCAGTTCTTTTATGGGAAGTTTTTCATTGGATTTATTTAGTCTAAAATGGACTAAAAATTTATGCAGAGACATGGCCACTGTCTTTGAAGATGTAAAAGGCTTGCTGCCAAGGAGGGAAATGAACTCTTCAGTGTGTTTTCTGGGGAGTGGAAAACTAAAAGACTTAAAACTCAGCCAGGGAGATTCAGGAGAGCTCTCAGGTAAAAGGTGCAAACTGCAGCATCAAGGCCTGAAACAGGTGGTCTGGTGGGATTGCTGAAGCTTAACAAGTTTTTAAGAACAGATTAGATGAGCATCTTACAGGAATCGTTTATCTGTAGCTGATCCTATTTTGACACAAGGGAATGATCTAAGCAATATACTAAAATTTCCTCCTCCCTTGTTTTCTCTGAATTATACATTTTAAGAAGAAAGTCTTTCTACACTGGACAGAAATCATCAACGGGTGGATAAAAGTGATTCTTAGGGTTGTTGGCAGGCAGGTCTAAGTTTCCCCCACCACAGGATTTACTATGGCCTTTTATTCGAAGAAGGATTTGATGGGAGGCTAATGGTGTTTTGGTTAAGATTAGAGAAAGAATAAATGTTTTGAGGAAACAGTAAAATGTCTAACAGAACACTGGATCCACTGAAGAAAACAATTTTGAGACAGAACCTAAATTATTTTTAAATGATTTTCCAATATGACAGAAAAAAGTTAGCTCAGAAAGTTGGGATAAAGTTTGAGAACTTGTCATCCAATTTGTCACAGCATTCAATATTGATCTGATCTTAAAATAGCTTTAAAATAAGTACAGCGAACAGCTCTGTGGCATGCTCAGCTCCCACTTTGAATGGAGGAATCAAGGCTAGCTTAGACCTGACAGCTCTTTCAGAAGGCTGAGGTCAACTGAGATGACTTGTCTCTTAAAATATCCAAAAGAATCCCTGTGTGATACTTACAGATCCATCTCTTTAGCAGCAAAAGACAGCCACGCTCTATTACCATCCATAGCCATACACCGATTTATCCCAGCTGTGTGCCCAGACAATGCATGCATGCAAATGCAAATGTACATGCACCTTCAGCTGATGCCCATGTTGCCTCCAGGGAGATGGGAGAAGCAAGGTGGTGACTGCTGTTTCAGTTTGAGCCCTCTCTATAGGCTTTAGCTGCAGCCTCCTGCTCCCTCATCCCTCCCTCTGTGGCGGCAGCAGCCAGCCAGGCTTTCCAGGACAGTGCCACTGGCCAAAATAGGATGTGGGACGTGGGGTTTTGTTGTTTCCAGCAGTCTGCTGGCCGAGGCCAACAAGTATGTTGCATATAAATAAGACCATCTTGGACCTGAAACAAAACCCTGTAAAAATCTTTCCTGTTTTAGGGAATAATGAAAGTGCTGCGGATATATTCCCAATTATATGTGTGCAGATAATCTGTAAACATACATTGTGGTTTTCACATCTATACATGCTGTCATTTTTAATTATCTGAGGTCAGCAAGCATAGCACCTTGAGTACTAGCTAAGGTGGTCCATGGATTTTCCGTAACTCTTATGCTCCTGGTGGCTGAAGTGATGCTTAAGTACAGTGAAGGAGGAAGAACCAAGTTGTCTTGAACACAAGCAGTAACAGCATGAAACTCTAGGTTGTTTTGCACTGAAAATCAGTCCAGTCACCTCAGTGTGATTGAAATGAGAAAGGACATTTCAGCCCATGTTAATGAAGTGTGGTGGAGGCACTTTAAATAAATTTGTAAGCAGCGTATAGCTTCTCTGGATGATCTCCAAAGAGGGAAAGCTGCATTAGTCCAGCCAAGATGTAAGGCAGTCACAGATAAGTGATCTGCCATCCTCCTCGGAAAGGCAGCAACACAGCCTTATAGCATTCCCAACCGAGCTGATCTGTTTTTCTAAAGATAGGCAGGACCCTTTGATCACACAGACACATTTCTTCACTGCCACAGACGTACAAAAAAATTACACATGAACAGGAAAAGAAAGAGGGAGGCAGCAACCAGTGGAAACAACAACAAAAGTTCTTATTGCATGGCTTTTTGGCCAGTAACAATAGCAAACTTTAACAAATCATTAATTATTTCTCTGAGTCTGGCCAAGCTTAAATCAGTGTGAGGTGCCCACTAATGACACCAGTGCAGGTCCAGGTCTGATTGTTCTTATCTATTTTCACAACATGAGGGACCAGTTTTGATGTCCACTTTGTTGTCACATACGAACCTTCCTTTTTAGGAAGAGTATTGTGTTTGCATGCTCAATTGAACTTACTGATTTTTTGGTACATAAAAATCTTTGCCACTTTTGATTCACAAATATTTTTCCTGGAAAATTATCTTTGTATAAAAGGAAATTTATGTAGAATATTTCTCTAATTGTTTTCTATTTAGATCTATCAGGTTGTCTTTCATTTTTCCTCTTTTTTTTTCTTTTCTGTTTTGTCAGTTGTTCCAGCTTTCTTTGCAAGTGGGAGGATGAACAGAAATGATGGAAAGAAAAGAAATGTAAAAAATGCTAACAGGCTTCATATCATTTTCATCCAACATTTGAAATTTTCAGATAGCTCAGGAAAAGAATTCAAAATTATGTCAATGTACAAATATTACAAAATCATTAAATGTATGCTTTTAAATCAATTCTACTTGTAGGATTACTAAAAGAAAATTTTAGTGCCTTGGGGGACACTGCACTAGCAGTATTTGAGTACTGGCTGGAAATATGAAACAAGCAGACATGTCCTGAACTGAATCCATTCCTATAAGATTTTCAGCCTAGGGCAGCATTCCTTGAAGGATATACATATATCTGCTTAACTATACATATGATGCTCCATCCCACTGAAGCCAACAGCAGCATTTATTGTTCATCAAGTTAAGTATTTACATAAATCTCTGCTATAACGTAGTTTAATCGAAGACTCGAGTGCTTGGATAAATCTTAGGTTATTCAAAGCAAACTTCAAAGCTTTTTACGTTCACTTAGCACCAATTATTACCCAAACAAATCAAATGGACTGTATTATATGTGAAGTTTTAAATTCAAAGATGTAACATTACTGTGGCTTTTTCTATTCATCTGCATCCTTTTTACCTCACTGAGAAAGGATTCCTTATTAAAGCTGGTTAGAAGAAAAAAAAAAAAAAAAAAAAAAAAAAAGGGGACCAGAAAATGCCTGGAACAAAGTAACTGTAACTGTAAAATGTCCTTAAAGGCCAATTAGAAATTGCAATACTGGGAGTTTTATTACAACTAACTCCTCCTTAATTATCAATCAATGGATTCTGTTGGAAAAAAAAATCTCAAATTCACAGCTGGGAAAATGATGCTAATTATTTTCTGTTAATTAAGGCTGTGCTGGGATTCAGACTTGCCATCCTTCAAATAAAGGATTGACATATCAATGCTAACATAATGCTTAGGGTCTTTTCCAAAGGCTTTATTTCTAATGGTAATAAATTGGTGTCACGTTATTTTAAGTGTCTTAAGCTATCATGCTATTACCTAACCGTGATATATACTGAAAAGTATATATCTCAGTACTCATACCGACTTCTGTCATGGAAGTTGAATATTCATCATTTTGCACTGTAGCTGTTCTATTGTGAAAGTGAAGCAACTTTAAAGCACTTGGAGCTGAAAGAAGTAAGGTTTAAAAAAAAAAATTGAATGGCAGTAGGATTCCCCAAATATCACAGAAATTAGAGAGAATAAAACACTTGAGCAAAATTCTGGACACGTTATATTGAATGACACTGTTCTCATTGACTTTCAGAGACCAAGATCAGGTTGACTGTAGTCAAACCTCCAGTCCTCCTTCATTGCTTTCTTCACTGTGGGAGTTCCCTAAACAACTGGCTGTGAAAGTTCTTGTGTATCTTCCGTGGAAAAGGCAACCGAACTTAATTTATTATAAGTCTCTTTTCTTGCTTGCTTCATGTTTGCTCCTCATGATCTACCACATTTCTTTTAGCCCAGAATGATGAAAGTACAAAATAAGATGGTTGAAACAGCTATGAAAAGGGTGCGGGGGGGGGGTGGGGGTGGGGGTGGGGCGGGAGTTAATATTCTGCCAGACCTGGTGTGGTATATATTTGACATAAAGCTCCAGGTGAAATCGTGCATGATCTTAGGAATGTTTAGCCTAAGATTTAGACAGGTTTTAAACATTTGTTAACCGTGTAAGACAAAATGGGTAGGAAGGTAGTGTTTTGTTTTGGGTTTTGCTTAGGATGAAAAATTATTGTGGCTGTTTCTGAAAGGCAGATGTCAGATAAAGAGCTCTGAAAATGCATACCCCATACACCAGCACAGATTCTTAGAAACCATAATAATAAATGATTTAAAACACCTTCAAAAGGTTGGACAGGAGCAGGCATGAAAAATAACAATGTTATCTCCCCCATCCCTCTCTACAGAAAGGTGTTTTGGAGGGACCTGCTGTAAACAACAGAGTAGGACAGTTCCTCCTTCATCTGGCCTCCCTATGGTGGTTACTAACAGCATTACTACACAGGTAAGTATTGTTTGCTGTGGGATATAGACTGCAAATCCTGAGCTTGTTTGATAGATGCCATGAAAATGACCATAATACCCAATTACAGTTGACCAACTAGAGCATAGCACCGGCAAACCAAGAGACCCAGTGAGTGGTTCACCCATCATACCTTACCCATCTGCAGGTTCAAAGTGTGAGCACCGCCTTCTTTTCTACTAAGCAGAGAGATTTCTGTGCTTAGGCACCTCTGCAAGGGGATTTGTCTCACTGGAAAATAACATCTGAGGTCAAAGGTATTTTCTCCTTATGCTTTGTATTTGTCCCCCAAAATTGCTTACATCTCACTGACTTGGATGTTTACTTTTAAGGTAAGCAAAATTAGCTGTTCCAATATTTCCAGTCTGTATGCCTCTTAAAACTCTCTTCAGTAATTTATTCAAAGTTCAGGACTGGAGACAGTGCAGCGTTTCCCACCATTTTTGGTTTTTTTTGCAGACCTGGAACATTATCTTCTATTTCTGTATAATACCAATGCGAGCGGATCTATGGTTTTAAAGGCTGTTCCTGCCACTTAGTGTGCCACTTCAGTGTCTGGCCACTTAGTCACAAATCCAAGATAATTCACCAAGAAACCAAGAGCAGAAAGGAGAATCTAGTGATTCACAACACAAAACCAAGGCCTTCAGCCATCACTTAAGTGAACAAAAAGGCTGTTGTAGGCACTGGGGTCTTTCTGGTGGGTGAGGGTTGAAAAAGCTGTTCTTAGGGGTCTTTGTAAACCTAAACCCTTCTCAAATCTCCCGCAGAAGCTGCTTCCACAGTGAGAGCTTACTCAATGACCTAGTTGGTCCTATATAGTCCTGCTCTCCTAAAAATACAAACTTTCATTTCAAAGCATATTAAAGTCATATTCATATCCCATAAAGAAATACACAAATGGGTGGTAGGCAAGTTAGGACAATAGATTAAACTCAACTTTCACCATTTCTTCAAAAAGAAAACTAAATGAAAAGTGAAGTGTGCATCTTTACATTTACTTGATCCTTATCTACCCACAAATAAAAAATATTTTACCTGTGCTACATGATTACAAAGCTTTCTCTCAGCTTTTGTAATTCATTTGTGCCTTCTAGCAGTCATGAGTCATGGGTCTTTTACACTTGTCAAGTACACCTAATCCCTACCCTTCATGGCCCAGAAATCCTAAAGATGGCTGAACATGTAATTGCCTTGAAGTGTAAAATATTTCCCACATTATTTATTATAACATTGCCTGCTAGCACCTCTATAGTTAAGGTTGTGTCAGCATTTTCATTATAAGCCCCTATTTTCAGCTGTAAAAATGTGCTTCAGGCTGGAACTAGGAATGCTCGTGACTTCTATTTTTAAAAAATAAAATTACCTTGGACATTTTTTAAGTTATTCCACCTGTAGTCACAAACACATGCACAACCCACACACATTTCTATTTACAGCTGTATATGCATGTGTGTTAAGAAGTACCTCACATGGTATAAATGTAGAAAAAGATCTTGTCATAATAACATACATAATTATTCACTTTTATTTTCAGCTCCTGCTCATAAGAAATGTGTCTGTGTGGCAACAATTTTAGTAATAGAACAAGCTTTATTCTGAGTTGTCGGAGTGTTCTTTTTCCAATTATGCTGATAGATAGCAATAATAAAATATTTATTTATTTTCACATTTTATATTTTAATTCTGCGTGGAACAAATTTTCTTCTGGAATAATTCCAACAAAAATATTTCACCTCTGTTCTTGGATCATGAGCAAGAGTACTGACTACACTCAGGTGTTGCTCCATGCACATGATTTAGTCCAGCACAAATGTGACTCATTCTGTCAGGTCTTGCATCACATAGATCCAAGACCAGGATGCAAGCACCAGCGTTTTGCAAACCTACTTGCCTTTGAGGTGCATCAGTTTATACCCCACTGCTCTACTGCTCTTTTCCACACCTAGTGTGGATCGCATAAGTAGGGTTAAGATTTAACATAAACTTTTGTCAGTTCACACAACTCTTATGAATTGATTTAGTGTATCTAGTGGGAACTCTCACCATAAAGGCACAAATATCTTACTGCATACTCTCTTTATATTTTATGACTCATGGACTATATAATCAGTATTCTATGAAATTTGGAGTTCTTTTCTCTTTATTTTTATTATCGTTAGTACCAGCAAAAATAATACTATCACTAGACCAGAAGAAGGTTGATGGGGACAGGAGGAAGCTTACTGTCTTTGAAAAATCAAGATTTCCTGTCTGCTGAGCTTAGGTGTTTTAACTACTTATGTTCTCCTTGTTTTCATCAATATTTCAAAAATAAATGAAGAAAATAAGGAGAATTGTCACCCATTGGCGGTGGTGTTTAACAAGGTGTTTCTGGAACGAAAGCCAGCCTTAGCCCTTTCACTATCCAACTGACCATGTGCCTTCCTTCTGAAAAGGGGAGGTTTTCACAATACTTCATCCATGACCTGTATCGTCCTCTGACCTCAGAATATACAATTTCAGCTTCAAGTTTCTGAATGCAAATCATACCTTTAACCTTAGTGCCATCCACCTGTCTTTCCCCAAGTATTTCAGAACTGCTACCACTCCTAAGTCAGATAAAAAATGAACAGATGCAGTTTGGGGGTTTGCTTCCCGCCCCCCCCCCCCCCCCCCCGGAGGGGTTTTTGAACCATTCTGGGTCCATCTTTGAAATAACTTATTGTTAAAGGCCCAATAGTTTCTGGAAGTTGTCCAGAAACCCTGAATTCCCGTGATCTTGATTTGAAACTTGCTGGGACTGTGCTTTTGATTGAACTTCACTGTGAAATTTGTTCAGACTTCGGACTCCACATTCTGCACAAGCTGAAAAACCTGGAAGCCAAAGCAAATGGTCTCATAATTCCCAGCCTAGAATGGCTGAATTTCACGCAGAACTCCCAGTAGTATTCTCAGCTTAAAAATTGTTATCTCAAACTATTATGTAGAGGGGCAATGTGAATCATTATTAGCACGTTCTAAAAAGAGCTGATCCTAAAGAAAGAAACACAATTTTCATCTATGCTAAAACTGTCCAAAAAAAAGCATAAAGGAAAAATAAATCAATGACAGAACTCCTTAGTTAAGTTATTCTTATACAGCCTGGCTGTTGATGATTTATGTATATGTTTATGGAAGACCATTGAGATTATATGCCTTCTGCTGGATGACATCTATTTGATATAATATTTTTCATACAGTTTTCAATCCCCTTGGTAAATGTAGTTAGGAGTTTAACTCTTACTATTCCTAGGAAGAGGTTTCCAAAACTTAAAGCTTTAGATGACTAGAAGTGCTCCTCTTAAGAAAAAGTTGGAATTTTTCTGGTCAACGGTAGGTACCTCATTGTCTACATCTGAGGTTTAAATTCACACTGAACTATCATCTTTATATCCAATTAAAAGAAATAGTTATTTTAAAGTGTGATTCATCTAACTTTAGTAATTTATCTTCAAATGGAGTAGGACCTAGAAATACCTATTAATCTACATGGACTACATATGGAGCCAAGGGCAATGTAGACATATGCATTAAAGAGACTAAACATGGAGTCAAGGGCAAAGTAGACAACTGCATTAAGAGACATTTACATTAAATCATGTGCATCTCATCTTGGTTTCCCAAGTGTGTGTACAGGAGTCTTCTCAGACAGCCTACATGGTAAATTGTCACAGCACTCTCAAAACTAGCCAGCTGCAACAAGGTCTTTTACCATCTCATACCAACATACCCTTCATGTCAGTCCCTCTGCTGCCTTCTCCTTGTCTCTCCTCATCCAGAGCATGTACTTTCTCTCTGCTTCTTCCTCCTCTCTCTCACTTGGCTGCTCTCTCTTCTTTGGCTGTCCAACAACAGAACCAGCCACAGCTGCACCTTATCTACATCAGCCAACCCACCGCCCCTGAAGCCAGCCCACAGCTGTATGTTATCAATATTAATTAACTCAGCTTCCTTCCTCTACAGTAACTGTTTTGTTGGATGCCATAAATATCTATACATATAGTGGCCAAACCTTAAAAAGCCTTGTATCAGTGGCAGATAGCAGATAATCCGGTTCAAACAGGGGAATCCCATGGTTTTCCTTTATCTGTGGAATTCCTTGCCTTTTTATCATGTTGTCATACAGGATTTTAAGGAAATGGAGTAAGATCATGTAGGGGTAGAGGTTGTACAAATATAACAGAAAAATGCAAGTTGGTCCTTATCCACATTAGTGTAAAGAAGAGAAAATGGGTGGATGTGGTCACAAATCACAGAGTTTTAAAGAACATCTGAGGGAAAACTTTTTTTTTTTTAATTTATCACCAGAAAACATATGGCCTTCGCCCACAAAAGTCTGCCCATCCACATCTGTCCATTCGCACCTGTGCAGTTCTTAAACCTCCCTCATCACAGATTCAAGCAGTAATTTGTGTCTGACACACGATTCAAAGCTTTCCCTATGCAGAGAATGAATATGTACTTCCACATTTGTTAAGGGTGACATTGGGAAGTGAGTAATGTCTCTGACTCATCTCCCTAGTCTTTTGGAGTGGGATTTACCTTTTCTTGGTTTACTTACCTGGCAAGTCAGTCATTTTAGTATCATCTACAGGAGGTCCCGAGAAACAGAGTCGAAACTGAAAGAAGATTCATCGCATCTGACTTTGATGGAAAGAGGAAGAATCACCTCATCTGATTTCATCCATTGAAATTTAAGTTTATTGTCTGGAAGATGACAGTGGCTCAGAACCAATGCTCTTGGAACTAATGTATTACTTAACACAGAAGAAAATCACAGCACAAGACCAAAACAAAGAAACCCCTGAAACCAATAAAGGCTTATACATTTCTATCATATCTAAATTCCTACAAAGGATTATTTTATCCCAACCTGAAGTGCTGAGGCATTTCTCATGCATAAGTGACAGTTTATATTTTAGACTAAGGAGGCATTTGTTATCCTCTTCCTGGGCTTTGATTTTGTCAAAACTGGACCAATTCACTCAGATGCTGGAGCTGGGGCACACAGTTCTCACCTTGTTACTGAAACTACCTTGAAAATCATACAGTAACTTACTTTACAGGCAACTCCTGCAACTGTTAAGCTCTTCTTAAACGAAGTCCACTGTTCTGCTGACTAACTGAACAAGCAATTTCACTTGGGACTTACAGGTCTCCAGCTCAAACTGTTACCTTATGCCATTTTATTTTTTTCAATGAAGATTTCTTTGATATGGAAGGTGATATTTTGTAACTAGCTTGCCAGAGGATGACCTACGATCCTGTCCAGTCTGCAATAGTTTAATATCTTTTCCTGGCCTCAACTGTTGTTTCAGTATCTGCGGGAACTCTGTGTCCCCAAGACAAAATGAAAGAAGAATTCTTGGTGGAAAAAAATATCTGAAACACCACTGTTCCCAAATCCTTTTTCCATTGCACACTGTCCTGTGAGAAATAATTTTAAAAATGGGATGCCTTACCTATTTCTTTTTATTGACTAGAGAAGAAAATTCGGCAGCTAGCCTACTGTAATTGTATTGAGCCATGGTGAAACTCAGATTTGCTGCTTTGTATAAGCCAGTTTAGATAGATGAAAAAGGAAAAAAATGACACACACCTAGCAGTACACATTTGTCTTTGAGTATCATTTTCATTCTGATTTTACCAGGAAATCAATATAAGGGCTGAAGTTGCTAATATGTTTTCCCTTGGAGTGTAGAACTAGTTTCCCCATTTCATTGAAGGCAATTGCATTGATACATGAAACTAGATGTGTTTTGTCCACCAACCTGAATGTCATGTGTTCCAAAGCTACACTTACAATTTAACGTTGGGTTGTTTGGGGTTTTTTCCAAGTATAGTTGCCTTGATCCAAGTGATATAACAACTGATATTCAAAGAGAGGAGACTCAAAGAATCAATCAATAGAGCAGAATAGAACTGAAATTGTGACTCTTCCATGACTTATTTGGAACAGTGCTTTGTAACATCCAGTTGAATATAAAGGATACGTAATATTTATAGACTGTGACAGGTAATTCCACATCTACCACATCATACTTTCTGTGGTTAGTTCAATATTTTTGTCCAATTTTTGTCCCCATTTGTCTTAGTACATTTGGAGATTTAACTGTATAATTTTTTAGCATTATCAAAAAGTGATTAATGAAAGCTGATCATCAGGAATTTCTCTTTATATGCCCTTTTAAATGTTATTCAATGGGTGAAAGTTGTGTGAAACTGTGCTTATGAAACTTTATCATTACCATTTCCTTCTGTTGACTTTAGCAATATGCCCAAACTCAGTGTTGTTGCAATACCCAAGACCTTCCGTGTGATAGTATAGATGAAATTAAGGAAAAAGATATAAGAAGGAAAAACAAATTTAAAAATTGATTTCTAGTAAGTGCATGGAAAAAACATGTCCAAATGTTTGAAACCTCAAAAGAAAGCTAAATTAGCATAAGGGGGATTTTGCCTGGTTTTTCTAAAAATGTATCTCATTTCTACACTGACAATAAGAAATTGTGTGAACGCTGTTGATGCTCATATACGAGAAAATGTCCACCAATGCATGACAAAACAGTCATAATAAGAGCATAGCTAATGAGCTTTTCTTCTGTCTACACAGGGCATATGTAATACCTGCATTCCCTTTACTGATCTGATCCCTAACAGGTTTGTAATATTACAGTAAAGGCTAAAATAAGTATAGTCAGAAGAATAACAATGTCAACAGTAACAAAACCAGCAACCACTATTAAAAAAATAAATATCTAAATCCATCCACCTCTTAAAGCTGCTATGGTCACTTTTATGATTTTTAGTCCTTTCCTCTTTCAAGATGTGATACAAAACAGGTTAGTATCTTTTAAAATTTCTTGTTACAGATACAGTTTCATGTTGGTTTGATGCAGTCACCAATGTGCTCTGAAGTGTTATGTTAAATAGCATCAGTATTTTGTCACATCAGTATTATCAGAAAAACTTCTGGGCTGGAGAGAAACCACACCTGCCTCTGCCTTTTTCTTAGGGAAATAAAATTGCAATACTTTTGAGAACCATAGGTTTGGTTTAGTGATCCAAACTCTCTGGGGAGAGAACAGTGTTTTCAAAACAGCTCTCAGATTTGTGCTTCTCTGTGGATATGTCTTTTCAATGGAACTGGAAAAAGATGTCGTTGACACATACAGGAGACTATTCTGGAAGAAAATATTAAATTAAAGGTGCAAAAAAGTACTCTAAATTATGTGATGGGATGCATCATGTGTGATTAATTTTCTTCTGCTATTTGTAGATCTATGGTGACAGGATCTAATCCAAAGCCTCTTATGTTGAACAGGACTCTTTACAGTAACTACAAGTTTCAGACATATAAAATGGCACTGAAGGTTGTGTAAGCCCTACTTTAAAAACTGCTTTTTATGAACTCACTTTATTCTTTCCTTTTGACAAACACAGCATCCGAATTAGAGTGGTGGATTCAGAACTCCCTCTGCACCCGAACTTCAGGGAGCTGAAATCTGGTGCTGGAGTCCTGACCTCGTTAACAAACAATAGGAATTTTGCTACTGGCTTGAATGAAATCAAGATTTCACTCCAGAAGACTGAGACCTAGGACTTATCTCTTGGATCAAACAAGAACACTAGCCCTAAACATTTATCTTTGATGAGGAAGTGCAGTTTCAAGTCAGTTTGGGCTTTGAAATCTATGGTTCGGACTTATTTCAAAGATGAGTTCACATGATTCAGTAGGCTTTGTAATCTGTGAATTTCATGCTTTTAAAAAAAAATAGCTGGGAGCAGAATTAGTATGTACAGAATAATAACAGTCCAGTTCAATTGCTATTTAGTTTGGAATAGTTGCTTTCAGAGCTTGTTGGAAAAGGGAAAAAATGCCATGAGAAGAAATATTTTCTCTGCAAACTTTGCATGCCAATAAAGAAATTATAGAGACACTATTGTTAGGCTTGACTCTGTAATTATAATTGAAGCACAAAGATGATCAAACACAAGACCATTTACAGTTAATCATTTTGACATTGCTTGATTTTTCCTACGAACCATAGAATGGAAGAATCAAACAACATTATATCACAAGAGCCTAAACATTAGGTGGTGCAAATCAACTTAACTCCTTCACTTTAAAAAATCGGCCTTCTGTGTTTTTGTTACAGTTTGAATCAGCTTTACTGGAGGGAAAATTATAAGTTTGATGTCAACATGATCTAGCAAAGAACTTGCTGTGCAACAGAATCTATTTATAACTGTCTGGATTATTTCTTATAAAGTGCAGAAGAAATTGTTTTTCCTATCAGAAACTTTCATGACTTAGAATACATCTATCTTTTCTACAAAAAAAGGGCAAAAACATCATTTATGCTGGGAAGTAAATTCCTGATATTTTGGCTGTTATTATTACTATGATGTTATTATTACCTTGAAATCACACTTAGAGGGCCTGGTGAGACCAGTACTCCATGATGCTAAACATATACACGGAAGTGATTTTACCTAATCATTACCATCTACAAGCATATTACCTAGTCTGTCTCTTTTTCACCAGATAGACTCTGTCAGAAAACTTCTCATCCCTCTTAAAATGGGAGAAGTCAGTCTGTAGATGTGCTTTTGCAGAAAAAAGGAGCCTGAGAACAGCTTAGATGAGATATCTTACCTTTAGGAGTCTAACTGGAGGTGAAATAAGTCCCATGATCACCTGACTATCTCAGAAAATGTCAGATAAAACATTGAAAAGGGGGAATGTGGTTAAACGCTGGCACACTGCTGTAAAGAGACAGTAAGATCCATTTGTAAATAGTTCTTAAGTGTACATGTCCATTTCAACTTAAAAAATATTTGTGATCTTATTCTAGGTTACTCCAAGAAGGTCTTATCCTTCTCGATGATTAGACCGGAACTTGGAGAGCAAAACTGTTCTGCTTCTCTTCCACTGTTCTAATTTCAGATTTGATATTAAACTTCTAAACTGCCTGGTGGTGATGTAAACAAATAAGATAGCAAATTATGAAAAGATTTTTTCATTTATGAACATACTTGCCTGCCTGAGAATTTCTAAGTGAAACCCATTGTTCCCCCAAAATTTCCCTTCATGAAGCCATTTATCGAACGTTTTTTAACTCATTAATTGTTGGGAATTTGAATGAATGATAGTTAAAGCTGCTTTTGCAATTTTCATACAGCTCCCGGTATAATCAATAACCTATATACAAAGGTGTCATTATTGTTTCTGTCAATTTGTATTTGCACATTTCAGATCCTTCTGTTCACTGACTGAGTGTTCATGGCTGCTGTACAGGTTCACTTCCTTCATAACAGCATAAGACATCATTCTGGCCTTATGGTGCTTGAAAGATGAGTCAAATTAATATGTTTCCAGGATTCATGGGGAACTGATTAGTTGTAAGGTAACACACTGCCATTGTGATTAAGAATCCCTAGGGGATGCTGGACATCATTGGCCATGAGGAAAAAATCAAAGCTACTTTTAGTATCTACAGATGGGGCCACCTTCTGCTTTCAGCAATTGGCCTATATCAGGATTATCTCCATTGATTTCCATGGTGTGCATCAAGATTTATACCAGATGAAAAGGTATAACGCTTGCCTTTTCAGCAATGGAGAGGAGATTATGACCCTATGAAATTTCATTGGATCAGATCTTTTCTGACGGCGCTTTAATTCATTTTACCATAGTTATCCCTTTCCATGTTTGGTGCTGAATACTCCTCTGACTCTTCCTCCGGACAGCAAACAGCTGTGATTCCTGACACTTTACATCAGCTGGA